>NC_087581.1:7058397-7377849 GCF_036250125.1 Pseudopipra pipra | reverse complement strand
GCTCTCACCTGAACACTGGCAAAAAGTTCTTTATCCTTTATCAAAGGGACTCTTTGAGGAGAGAAAACAAAGAAACTCTCAGACATAAGTTTCTACTTGATTCTTCCCTTCGAAACTTGAAAGATTACACCCATAGTGAGTCTGACCCAAAGTTTTTGGCATCTGTGAACCATATGACTTTTTATCAAGTCTTCTAAACTGCTGGTGACAGGATACAGCACCCCTTGGGGTTCTGTGCCTGTGAGGAATGACAGTGTCATCCTAGCCCTTCCACTGATGAGTTAAGCACATCCAAGGCCCTGAGCCTTCTGGATGATGAGTTGCAGAGCAGAGATAAATCATCCCTCCTCCTCAGTCAGGCCACAGGACAGCTAAGGCTGGACCAATTCTCCCTTGCCAATGTTACAGAGCTACTCACCGGCATTGTCTGGCTGCCATGCAAGGCATTGATGGCAGCTTGGGCCTCTGCATGTGAAGAGTATTTCACAAATGCACACCCTGGAAAAGGAAAAAGAAGAGTGTAAGAAAGGTTGCATGGATGTCATGAAAGTCCATCTAGCTGAGTATCCTGTCCTCAGAAGTGGCCAATAAATATGGCTGTGGAGAAACTATAACAAACAGATGTGCCCTGATCCTTTCCAAAGTCCAGTTGTCAGCAGCCTGAAGACCACTTAAGGCAAAGCTGCAACCAGAATTCCCACATTGCTTGTAATGAGCATTGACAGACACAAACTTAGCAAATACATCTTGAATTTGACCTCCACAGCTTTACATGGCAGAATCTTGCAAAATTTTACAATTTATTGGGTGAAAAAGACTTTTCTTTCATTCATATTAGACTTAATACTGAGTGTTCTGCCCTCTGTGGTTATGAGATATGGTACAGAAGAGTGTTTACATTATCAAAAAGCTACACACACATACTTTTTACAAGCAACCACAGGTCAAATATACAGAAGGCATTCAGGGTTACTCCAAATCCATCACTGTCTGCTAGAGCTCCATGAGACACTGCCCAGAGCTTGTCCTGGCTCCAAACAACTTTAGTCTGACAAAGCACAAGACAGCTTCTGATGAAGTAGCAGGGATGGGAGAGGTAAAAGTGATGATTACCTTCTTGTCACCACCAAACTTTGAATCTTAGTTTTTCATAAAACTGGCAAAGCCAGTACCAGTGTAGGTGTTCTCTTCTGGACATTAGAGAAATGTAGGCAGTGCTTCTCTGGCCTGCATTGCCATGTGAGGAATCTCATGCTGAACTCTTATATAAGGTTTTAGGATAGAAAGGTGCATTTATGAATATGTGCTGGAGTGCAGAAATGATCAACACTTCAAAGGGTGACATGCACTACTAGAGTGGGGGAATGTATTGCCAACACTCCTAGCTACAAGCAAACTGACTCAGAGAGAGGAAGGGTAATTTCCATATGCTAAGGCGGTTTTTGGAACAGATTGGGAGAGATCTGAGAAGTTCTGGCTTCCATCCCCTTCTATTACTACCAGATACTTCCGAGCTTTTAATCAATTTGCAAAGCCCTCACTCTTGCCCCGAAGGGGTCCAGAGGGGATGCCATTCTTGATAATGGGATGTCTCTCCTTCATTCCCTTCGCAGCATCTTCAGAAGGTCCACACACCCTTATGGATCCCTACAAATGCAGGGGGAAAAATGAAGCAATAGAACTTGCAAACTGTAAGAATGAGCCCCAAAGGTCCCTCATATCATCACTGCAGGCTGATAGAAGTGAAATTGAAGAAAGCAGTGATAGTCCTTTCTGAAAATAATACACATTTATGAAATTAGTTTACAGTTAGGAGCCCTTCAATTTGCGTTACCTTCTCAGCACCGTGCTCAGACTGTATTTCAGGAAAAGCCCAACGATTATTGCTAATAGTTGGATCTAATTTATAAGGAGCTGAGAGGAAACAATCATGAGAAAATGAGATAGATAACTTCAGCTGGAAACTATAGGGATCAATTATGACATAATCGCAGCCCAGCATTCCCAGGCTCCTGAGATACTGCGTTTTCCTCTTCATTAATCAGAGATAATCCAGAATTAGGGTGTTTAATTATTTGCAGAGATTCTTTTGTACTTTCTGCCTCTAAAAAAGAAGATGCTGATTAGCAAATACACAAAAGCTTTCCAGTTCCAGCCACCCATTGCATTTAGTGCAGGATTTTTGGCTGCAGTGTTGTTGTCATATTGAAGGTTTCACTCTTTTCAGGTGAAATTCAGCCGTACGCTGAGGGTCCTGATGGATCAGTGGAGCTGGATAAAGGTGGGAATGAAGGGAGTAGCAGGCATTTATCTTGTTTAATGCCCAAGATATTAATGGGATCCCTCCTACTGCTTCCTATTAACTGCTTCCAGTAGGTTTTGAGGTAGCAGCTCAAGTGAAAACTCAGTTTTTACTCGTGTATGATGGCAAGGCAATAGCAGAGATCCCAACATTTTGTCCATTTTGTTTGCGTCTTCAATGGGATGGCTTCTGTACATAACATCAAAAGTGCACATAACCTTCCTTCCCATTTCACCAGAACTGACTCCAGGAGCTTATGAGGTGAGGATGAGAGTCTGGCCACTCTTCTCAGAACAATAGTGTCACTTAGACAGAAGCAAACCTGGAATGTGAAGGGATTTTGACAAACAGAGAGATACAACCTGTGCTGAACAGGGTGATATATGTGCTTAAGTTTTTCTTGTTTCCTAACGTCCAGATTACAGAGCTGGAAGGGCTGCTCTGACTGTCTTGTCAACTTGGAGAAGACTGCAGTCAGGCCCTAGGATTATGATTGCAGAGGGTGCCTAGACTCCTCTTGTGGAGGGTGCTGTGGGAAATTTTTATTTTCTGAGTTATCAAGGCATACAACTGCTTAATGGGGAAAAAAAAGGGGGGGGGGGAAGGGAGGGAAGGGGTAGATGTACAGAGAGCAGCAGCAATGCAGATTCTGTGGGTCCTTCTGGCCTGCTGAACTGGATCCACTTGAGCTCCCTCACCTGAGGAGTCCTGGACTCCTGGCTGCACAATGGTGAGCTTTACCTGGAGTGATGCAGAATCACTCCACCCTCTCCCAGCAAAGACAGGTGCTGCACTCCCCTTCAGGCAGAGAAACTCCTCAGTCACAGCTCTTCTTCCACCTGGTTACCTACTCCAGCCACTGTGCCTGCTGCTGAGTGACTCAGCAGGAGGTGTTTCTGCAGACCCTGAAGGGCATGCCTCATGGCTCAGGACATCACCCATGGCTTCAGGCAAGGCTCAGCAGCTTT
Source organism: Pseudopipra pipra (assembly GCF_036250125.1). NCBI lineage: Eukaryota > Metazoa > Chordata > Aves > Passeriformes > Pipridae > Pseudopipra > Pseudopipra pipra. The sequence goes on along the minus strand of NC_087581.1, from coordinate 7,374,579 downwards.
TTGACTGTGACTGGACTGTGATGGCATGAGAATCTGCAACCTACCTTCTGAGAGCACTGAACTACCTGAAGGACTTAGAGGCTCACCACAGGGATGCCTTGTGGGGCTTTACACAGTGGGTTGGGTAGGATTGAAGTCTATGGGATCTGATTGCTATCTGGAATTTAGGCAATCTGCTTAAATCTCAACTGATGTAGAATTTAAGCCTTATGGGTTTTACCCAAAATAAGAAGCTCACAAGCAATGTGTGTCACATATAGGTTTCTAGCAGATGGAAAACATTACAGACTGGGAATAACTTTGTGGGAGTTGTGGCTTGCCTGACTGTCTCCTAAGATAAGGGCACTAGCCTTAAGTTTTCCATTGGATTGACTGTTCTGTGTGGTGTGTGCATGTACGAAACTGTGTGTGTGTAAATTAGGAGCTTCACATTCTCAGTAAATAGCACCAGCAAATGGAAGCTGGTAATATTAACTCTGTCAAAGCTCAGTATTGATCCTGAGCAGCTCAGTGAAACGCCAGCCTGAGACTGCAGCCTGCTAGCACTAATAATTAAACTGGTTAGCAATATGGAGCTGCCACTCAGATTCTGTCTTATAATGAAATTGTTTAAGAAGAAAAGAAAAAAAAAATAGAGCAAGCATGAAGACAAGTCTGTGGTTTGGATCTCCTCTGGAATTTGTTTCTTACAGATCTCAGACTTTGTTGCCTTTATTATTACTCTCTTTAACTCCTTTGTCATTAGACTTTTTTCCATACAGTTCCAGGTAGAAGCAGACAGACGTATTTTTTTTGCTTTTCCCCAATTTACTGATTTGTTCAGTGAATGAACTGCTTAACTGCCTGCTGTTATGACGATTGGAGGTCCTCTAGGCCATTCTAGCCTACTGTTTCCAGTGGGGCAGCCCCTGTCTCTGGGTGTTGTGGAACTTAAATACACAATTGAAGAAAGGTGCCCACTTTTCAGCCTATTTTCAGTCATTTATATCAGGAAGGCTGAGCTGTGCTGATGTATATTGAACTGCTGCCCTATAACACTGGTGTGATTTAGGTTTTTTGGCTACCAGTGATTTTATGGAACAACAATATCGTGCTCCAGTGTATCGCTGTGATTTGGATTTTTTACCTCCCTGTTGCAAAAATATGCTGGTTGATGTTGTCACTTGTCAAAATACTGAGTGAGATATGAACTGTGTCAGCAGGACTGGTCTCTTCTCTGGTGTTGAACATTCCAGAACAGTTTATGCTATATTATATGCAGATCAATATTTAATGGACACACTATACTGTTAAAAGAAGAGAACTTCCTATTTAGATTGAAGTTACTTTGTCTAGAGACTGATGGGGACAAAAACTGACATTCCTGCCTGAGAGGGAGGCCTTATTTTTATACTTGGTCTGTAGCAGAGGATCTTTTGTGCTATCCAGGTAAGAAGTGATGCCAAAAAGAGGCAGAAGAAGCAAAGGCACCTAGTTTTGCAGTGAAGCATTTGCATGCTTCAAACAGTAAATATCTACCAAGTGTAATATTTAAATTGGTACCTGTAGCCTTGTGGTTGCGATCACTGACTGATAGGAGTCCACACAAAAAAGACTAGGTGGAGAAGAGGAAGACCTGAGACTGATGGATGGGAAATAAGCAGAGATGATGATGGAGCCAGTGAGTCAAGATATAAAGTATCAATTGTGTCTTCTTTTAAAGAAAGAATCATCCTGTTCAATGGGGTGGAGAGAGTATGTCTTGAGCAAATACAAAGGCCTGTTCAGAGGGGAGGTCTGTCCAAGCAATAATAGGCATCAGTTTGCACATGCTGAGACATAGCTCTTTGGAGAGGCGTGTTTTAAAATGCAATTTTTCCCCTCATGCACAGAGTGACCAGCAAAGTACAGCCTTCCCATTGCAAATGTGACCCCTTCCTAAAGTAAGACATGCTGTTCTAGAGGCTACATGGTACTTTTGTCATACCAGAAAATGGCACTAAGTCCACTTGACACAGGCCATCACCTCACCTTTGCTGTTGCCATCGGGTCCCCGAAGGATCGTACACTCCTCGATGTTGCCAAACGCCTCGAATAGCCTGCGCACATCGTCTTCCGACTGCTGCTTATTGAGCATGCCCACAAAGAGTTTTCTGTCTTCTGGAACAAAATAAAGAGATGCTTACCATATTTCAGGAGGGATACGAGAGCCAAGATGTCTCAGCATCACATGCAAAACAAACGGTGATTTCACTGGGGTGACACATTTCAGAAGCTGCTAATCTTTTCAGGTGGCTGGCTCGAAAAACCTTAATAGCCTCTGACTTTCAATGAGTACTTGAAAATAATCCAAAAAATTTTAAAAAACCAAACCACCAAACAACAAACAACAGTGATTTTGTTATATATAAAATCTCTAACTGCCTCTTAAAATCTAGGCAGCAAAGTGTTCCAAATCAGCTTCTTCTGATCAATTTTTGCAGTCAGCTTGCAGTAACTTAAATGACAACATTGCTCAGACTGCAATCCAAGAGGAATATGGATAAAGATAGCATATAGAAACCAAGTCCAAATGAAAAATAACATAAGTTAGTGGCCCTTGCAATACTAAATAAGTTGCAGGAAAAAAATGTTTAACATAAGCTTTTTTAAATCAGGATATAACGGAAGTCACAGCCTGTAAATTGGAGATTTGTCATTCAAGCCCACTCAGAGACATGAATCTAAGAGTTTGGATGAGGTTTTTTAATATATTCATAAAGTTCATTTGAAACAGGCCCAAAGTTTTTGAAACATAAATTGTTTTTTGAAACATAAAGTTAACTTATGTGATTGCTAATGTTTGAGGTAACTTGAGCAGGTGGTATTTCATGCCACAGCAGGACATGGTCTGCCAGTAGATAATTGCATTTTGAACAAGGATGCTCAGTGTAACCCAGCAGTGTGCACTTCCAGCCCAGAAAGCCAACCATGTCCTGGCCTAGAACAAAAGCAGGGTGGGCAGTAGGTCGAGGGATGTGATTCTGCCCCTCTGCTCTGCTCTTGTGAGAGCCCACCCAGAGTGTTACATCCAGCTCTGGGGTCCACAACATAAGAAAGATGTGGGCCTGTTGGAGTGAGACCAGAGTGTGGGTTGGAACCAGATGATGTTTAAGGTCCCTTTCAACCCAAACCATTTTATGATTTATACTCAGATTTAAACCAAGTTTGGGGATCTTCATGAGACACCTTCAGAAAATATTGGTGAAAACAGACTAAATTTATGATTGTCAGAAATATGTCAGAGGGTGCTGAGTTATGCCTGGAGATCAGGTTTCCATTCAGAGACTAACACCACTGCACCAAGAAAAAAAAGGAAATTTACATAGTTTACACCGTGTATGTAAACAGGCCATTTGCACATGATTCATAAATGTCTTATTTATCATTCATTAAACACTATGTAAATGTGTGAACCAAGAGGTTTTTATTCAGAGCACTTTACAGAGCAGATGTAACCAATTTGAATAAATATATGTAAATATATAAATAATTTTATTTTTTATTTAATTTATTTTTTAATGTACTGGTTAACCTAAAGCTGAACAAAACACTGGTTTGCAACAATCCTTTTCTGGCTGACTAATTGGGCAATTTATGTCACTTTTGTTCACTGAGAAATCACTGGTGTAGGCAATCTGTTCTGCTTCAACCAGCGTTTGATCAAAATTCCCCTCTCCAAGATGCACCTGCACATTGGCAAATTACTTTACAGCCTTGGATGTGAATAATTTTTCATGCAGTGGCTATTGAGTGGGGATATTAGGAGCTTTCAACCCTGCAGTCGAGTTATCCACGGCAGCAAAAAGTGAACTACCCACAGAAAACAAGGAGTTATGTTGCCTTCAGTTAGGCTGATGAACTGGTAGAAGAAATAGGTTTAGGAGGGTATATGTGCACTTCTAATAGGTGAGAAAAACAGAAATAGCCTTCAGAAAGACATGTTAAAGCAAGAAATATTCCTACTTTATGTTGGAACTGATTAAGCAGAGAGGCATTTTGTGGTCTTTGCTGACAACACAGCGTTCAGACTTTAATGATGCACAGATCCCTAACACCATGGAGGTTGTCCTCACCTCACGAGGAGGTGATTTAGACATGTGAAAAGGTTTCTTTCTCGTTGGCAAAGTGTCCTGCGAAAGGACATCCCTCCAAGACATGAGGTATAAGCCTTAGAGAGGCAACGACTGAAGTTCACCACTGTGCACTCTGGGGGACATCTTTCAGTCCAGGGCATGACAGAGCCTTAGAAAAAGAATCCTGTCCTAAGTCCAAAGGTTGTCCAAATATTGGAGGAAAGCCCACCCAGCAAATGAGACCAAATGCCCTGCAAGATGGGAGGTATTTTAGGAAGGGAGCAGAGTAGTGGGAATGAACTAGGAGCGGTGCTGGCAAAAGGTTTTACGTAGAAACTTTGTGTCTAGTAAAGGCTTCCAGCACAACAGAAGCATTTGTTATATTGTATTTTATATTGCTTCCCCTGTTTCAAATAAGCTGCATCAGCAAAAACACTCCTATAGCTGTGTAACTGTGTTTTCACTAGACTTTTTGCTAATATAAATGTATCATTTTTTAAAAAAAGTCACATCCCTCCTCTGTCAGCAAAACTCTCTAGTGTGGAACTGGCCTGAAACTGCCTTGTTTGGTCTACTTTATGCAAAGCTAAACCCAGGGTTCTAGGAACCATTCAATTTTATTACTTTTTTTTTTATTATTGTATTTTTTCCCCCTGTATCTCTGCACTACACTGGCAGTGGTGGTGCTGGTCCCCAGAGCTAGCTGGCAGACGATGTGGTGCTTTGGTGAGCTGCCCACAAGCTGGTTGTCAGACCACCAGGAACAGGCTCTGCCAAAGGTGAGGACAACCTTCCCCGGGAGCTGCTGGTCTGGTCACTACAGGGCAGGTGGCACAAAGGGGACCCTCACGGACAGCCAGGACTCAGCTGCTTGGACATCACCTCCAATCCCATCTCCAAGTCAGTGTCCTGTCTCCATCCTGAAAAACGGTGCCTTGTGTTGTTGGGGGAATCATCAGTCATATCTGCCATCACAGAAATTGACACAATCACACACTTGACTGATAAAAAATGAGTCAGTTTAACAAGTTTTTTACTCTGAGTGGCTTTTATAACAAAGTGCTTCATTTGCCTCTCACACCCCAGCTCTTTCAGGGGACTCAGAAGTGTGTTTTAATGACACCCCTCACACATCTTGGGTGGGAAGAGAGAGGGAAGGGTCCAGCAGATGGGATCATTCAGCATGTTCCAGATCTTGGCTAATGAGTTTATGCACTGATGGTCTTGTATGAGCCTCTTACACCCTGAGTATCATCATACACTGCTCTTCCACATCTCAAATAAAAAACTAACATGCCATGCATCAAGACAACTACTTCTGATTTTAAAAGATGCCTAAAAAAGACCATGAAGCTGCCAGAATAAAGTGAAGAGGAATGCGCTGATGTCAGTGGGATGTGTCTTGAGCACTATGGATGCCACAGGTGCTCCCCACCAGATGATTCCAGTGTCCTCTAATGAGAGTTGGGGGATCTACATCCTGCAAAAATCAAAGTTTTAGGCTGCACACAAATCTGGAGCAGTCACAGATCAAGCTGTCCCTTAATTCTGCCTGCCTGTAGGGTCCATCCATACCAACCATGGTCCACCCATATCACCTGCACGAGTTCCATGCTTTCTCTTCTTTCAATGAGACACTTTCCCAAATCTATGTGTCTCAGGATCCATGCCTGAATGTCAGAGAACTGGGAAGACTCAGTCCTCTGCGGCCTCCGTTGCAAAGTTCAGTGCTATCATCCTCATTTCAGACTGGGAACTGAGGGGTAAAAGCCTTCAGACCAGGCTCCCTAAGACCTGGGTCCCATGGAAAAGTGAATACAGTTAAGGAGTACAGAAATAGCACTGTCCAAGGCAGAAGCAGAGGACAAAAAGAGGTCAGGCATAAGCCCGTGATCTGGGATGTCCCCAGCCTGAGCCATGGGCACGACCATGTGCTCCAGCCTCAACTGGCCCATGGCCCTAGAGAGGGTACCTCATAGAACCATACTGTCTTGCACAACAGAAATGGGCAGCTGCCAGGAGCATCCTCTATCTCCTCTCTATGAAGGAAATCAAGACACTGAGCTTACTCAGCATGTACAAGAACAGGTGTGATGAAAGAAACCGATCCCACGCAGCCTCCTCCAGGCCACACATGACCGTGCATCAAATATTGATCTACATCTGACCGTCTTTCCTCTGCTTTTGTCAAGAAGGACCTGTCCAAATTCCTGTCTATTAAGTACCTCAAAGTGACTATTTCTGATTCTATCTCACATCCAAACGTCACACGTTGGTGAAGAAACCTCGTTAACCTTGCTGCAGGGTCAGGCCTTAAAGCAGCAGCACTGTGAGCAGTGACAGTCCTGCAGTGTTGTGACCGAATGTGGTGTCCATGTGAGCCTCTTCTACCCATGTTTTTGAGTTCCCTCATTATTGTTCACCCCATTATTGGTCTTTGCCCACAAGCTGAGTCTATCACACCTGCTTCGCCATGGAAATATCCAACCACAAGTGGATATTTCTGTGTGTGGTGGCACCCAGGAGAGCCAAGGAGGTTTTTGCTGGTGCACTCTGATGACATTGAAAATTAAATTCCTCCCAAGTCTACCCATTTTGCTGTAAAGAAACCACCACAACAACAGAAGGCAGCAGCTCCTTCCAGAAGGACAGACTGGGAGAGAAAGACCACAGCAATGGCAAACCAGGGTTCCCAGAGTTGTCCCTTTGGTGACATTCCCAATATAACCATGCAACCAGGCTTCCCTCTTCTCAACTACTCTGCCAGGGATGGAGGCTTGTGTTCGTCAGGAAAAGCTGGCTGCAAGGCACAGTGATGAAGAAATGCAACTTGTCAGATAAATATACAGTGTCTATAAATCTCCCTGCTATGTTTACAGGAAACCTCAGCACTTTCCCTGGTGCAAATAGGGGTTAAATTATTCCCTGTTCTATTTGTATTTAAATGTTATGTTTCTATGATAAGCGTAAGGCAGAGGTGTCAGATGGGCCCGGGCGAAGGAGACAACACACGTGAAAGGTGAAATAATAGAGCTCTGGAAACCAAGTGCTGAGAGGAGACGGGAAGGAGGGATCTGGGAGCGAGGGGGAGAAGGGGGAGGACGGGCACTAATTAAAGAGACAGAAGGGACAATGAGATGCAGGATGTTTGACCCTCCGTGGAGCAAGAGGACAAGAACAAGAATCACAGCAATTGTGGAGGGACTGGGGGAAAATTAGGGTCACTCACAGGGAGACATGACATGGGATTGTGTTTATCCAGATAGCTCTCGCTAATGTATATGTGTGCGTGGGGGTACATTTAGATAAGAGTATATAAATACACGTGTTCTCATATTCCTCATGCAAAACAAAGAGGGTGAATCCTTGTATCAGGGAAGCATAAGCCAGCTTTACTGTCTAGAACATCGCATCCAAAGCCCCGGAAATAAAGAGGGACAGATTTACCACCCCTGTGGCCCAGGCTAATGAGGAGGCCAAACCAGAAGATCACTACAGTCCCTTCTAGCCACAAACCCATTTATTCCAAAACCTATGAGCCTCCCTATTTCATCCCAGGTTCATTGCCAGAGCATCACACATGGATAGTGTGTATGCTTCTTTATGCAAGAGTAAAACTAGCCTTTTTTTAATTCTGTGTGGGAATGAGCATCTTCTGTGTGTGCACGGTATTCACCAGAGCAGCCTTCTGATGTTACTCAATGCCTTTGGCTTTCTAAGCATCAGGACCAGGTTGTTGTATGGCTTAGTTTCAGAAAGCAGATGCTAATTAATTCTATTATTTATATTGCTAATAATTATTTGTCCCTGCTGCTATTCCCCTCCTCCCCAAACATTGCTTGTGCACACAGTGGGGGACCATCTGCAGTGCCATGGTCCAGGCACTGGGAAGGCCTTTAGGCTTATCTCCTTGGCACCATGACAGAACAAACGAGCAGCCTAGAGAGGTTTTCTGTGCACGTGTGGGTAAGAAGAAGTGCCGGTGCATAGGACCAAGTGGCGCATTTACCACAGAGGATGCAGGAGGCAGAGTGGGTCTTCTTTGCTCACTCTCCTGACTTATCCTTGGCAGACAGGGGAGAGGAGACAGTTCTGAGGGTGTTCATTGCAGAAACATACAGAATCATAGAATGATTTGGGTTGAGAGGAACCTTTAAATGTTTATCTTGTCTAACTCCCCAGCAGTGAGCAGGGGCATCTTCAACTATAGCAGGTTGCTCAGAGCTTTGTCTAACTTGATCTCCCATGTTTCCAGGGCTGGGACATCAACAACATTCCTTGTAACTAGTGTGAATCTGCCCTCTTTTAGTCAAAAAGCATGAGTCTGTGTCCTATTGGTATGGGCTATATTCAATAGTCTGTCCCCATCTCTCTTATTAAAGTACTGAAAGAGCCAAACGAGGTCTCCCTGCTGCCTTCTCTTCAACAGGCTGAACAACTCCAACTCTCTTAGCTTGTCTTTGTAGCAGAGGTAGTTCAGTCCTCTAATCATCTTTGTGGCCTCCTCTGAACACTCTCCAAGGTCCACACCTTTCTTATGCTGGGGGCCCAGATGGATGTAGTTGGATGTAGCACTTCATGTGGGGATCTTACAAAAGCAGAATAGAGGGGCAGAATCACCTCCCCCAACTTTCTTTTGATGCAGTCCATGACATGCTTGGTTTCTGGGCTGAAAGAGTGCATTGCTGACTCATATCCAGACTTGCATCCGTCAGTGCCCCCAAGTCCGAGTAGTGGGATCAGGAATATGCCAGACTCACAATGGTGAAAAAGAACTATACACCTAGGTTTCTTTCAGACTGCTATGAACAAGGTATCCTCCTCAGGTCAAAGAAGAAATAAGGAGCTATAGAGTGGAAGGGCGAGCTGCAGATGCCCTGAACATTACAAAAGCTTGGTTTTAGCTCCGAACTCAAACCTGCAAGCTCAAACCTGCCCCCCTCTCGAACCAGAGTGTCCCACCACTCCACTCAACCCATACTAATTCAGGTGATCAATAGGCTAAAAGCAGGGCATTTCCCAGGTCCTGGGCTTCACACTGCTACTGCCATTTTCACAGCAGTTCTACAGCTATGTGATGATGATTATCGCCCTTTCCACGGGGGAAGTGATTACGAATTCTGTTGTAGCTAATTGTAAATTAGCTAATTATCTTCTCCACGATACCTTGCTGGAAAATACATGAACCTTGTAAAATAGAGGTGTTTCAAAAATTAGGATGGGGCGGGGGGGAAACCACCACCAAGAATCAAAAGCCCAACCTGTTGTTCTGGAAACAACAGAAAACTACTGCTGCCTGACTCCAAATAACAGCAAATGAACCCTCCTTCAACCTGCACTGGCTCCTAATTCACCCTTTTTCCCTCCTCCTCCCCATATATAACAGCACCCTCAAGGGGCAAATTCTACTGCAGGCTTTAAAGTGTTTGCTGAGTTCACCTGTTCCTAGCAGCTGGGTGTTGTGGGGCATCCCTAATCACGTTTTAGCAGGAGTGACTTTGTGCTGATCTCCTTCCCCTCCTCCCTCCCCGGTTTGGTTTTACTCAACAGATTCTTTTTATCGCATGCGTTAGTAGATACGATTGCACAGCTGGTGGTCTCCTAGTGCTGGAGGCAGAGGCTTTGAGACACCCGGGCTAGAGAGAATAACAGCTAATCTGAACAGCTGTGTGATGGGGACAAGCAGAAAGGAATATAAGCCCAGGTGTGGGAGCATAATTCTCCTGCACAAAGAAGGAAACTTCATCCCACAGGTGCGTTACTCTCCACTGCTGCATCTGAGAAAAAACTTAGTTTGAAGGATTTCTCTTATTTAATTGCTTGGCTGCACTCTGAGCCCTGACTTGGACATGGTTCCTGTAAACAGAGTGAAGAACAGCTGAAAAAGAGACAGAGGGTCTGTCTGACTCGGTGTGCTGTCTCTGGCAATTGCCAGTTGTGGATGTCTGGGGAAGACTAAAATAAACAGGGAAACAATTATATTATTCCCCCAAAATATTCTCCTAGAATTCAGTGCTCTGCAGTTTAAGGAATCCTGGAGTATGCAGTGGGGGGTTTTTTTGAATTTTTTTTTTTCATATGTAGTAGTTTCTGAAGTGTCTTTATTTGATGTAATTGTTCAGTGGACTTATGAACCCACACAAGTTGCAAGCATCCACCACATCCTGCAGCAAGACTTTCTGCAGCTTAAGCATGAACTGAGTTAGGAACTTCTTCCTGCTGTTTATTTTGAACGTCACTAACCATTTTCAATAGATAGAACCTAGATCTTGCTCTGGAAAAGAGTGGAAATCACTCCTGACCCAGTTATGGAAGAGAGGACCCATGAGGATATTCAGGAGCTTGTCTGAACCTCTTTTTCGTGCATTTCAGACTGGTATTTGTGACTCCTGGGTCCCATCTCAATCCATGCTCTGGAAAATGTGGAAGGGAAAATCACTTTTCCCTTAGAGTGATTTGTTATTCCTGGTACCAAAGAGATGGATGACTGTGCAGTTACTGTTATTAAATACTTACAATACATCTCTGCCAAGGACAGCGGCCTCAGTGGAAATATGGGCTATATAAATTAACTAGTGCAAAAGGCAACCTCAGTTTCCCCACCTACAAAAAGACTAATTGGTGTTTGTAACAGGCAAAACTGGGCATTGGTGAGGTTTGCACACTCCAGGAACTCAGGGAGCTCTTGTAGTAATAATGAAAGATACCTGACAGGCTGATGGTCAGATCTATACCTAAACCTTATGGTGGTTTGTTTCAGATATAAGTGGCTGGAGCTTTCCCAACTCCTTTTTCATGGAAGAGGAGTCCATGACGGGGTAAGTCAAGGCAGGGTTTAGTCCTGAATGAAAGCCCATATTTGCAAATGACAGTGACTGTGGATCTTGGAGTTATCTTCCAGGGAGAGATTTTCGTGTCCTGCAGCAATATGATGCCTAAAGACAGCATTGCAGTGATGTAGGGACATGTGTCCAAGAGAACACAGATGCTGGCTGCTGTAGGCCCTATGATAGACTGGAAAGAAAATTAACTTGTTGCCAGATGGTGAATCCAAAACCTAAGATTGTGTTTTTAAATTAAAAGTGACTTGGCCTATTCTCTACTTTCAGTGTCCTCGTCCATACTACAATCCTATTATCCTGAGCAAAGACCTGCTTTACAGGGAACTGGAAGAGGTCCTCAGTGTGCATCAGCTGCTAAACCACATCCAGAAATCATCTAATAGAGCAATAGGATGGGCAGGATGGATGAAGTGCAGAGCCATGATGAAAAATAGAAGGAGAGGATGGAGAGGATGGTTCAGAACAAGAGACTGAATGTGTTTTGGGCTTGACTGGTCTGTGCTGCTGTAGCAACATCTGCACTAAAGTGAAATCCAACCTTAAACCTACATCCTCATCCAGACAGTTCAGATTAAAGCACACTCAAGCTTCATCTATGCAGATAGTGTGTGAACGAAACTTTGGCCACCGGCGAAGCAAACTCTGCCATGAAGACATAGCCTAAATAATTCTAAGACCACCACCCCTCTTGTACAGCTGGAATATTATAACCCCAAGACAAATATCAGTAGTTCTGACTTGCTGAACAGCGCCGTCACAACTGTCCATTGCCAAGAGATGCTATTCCCTGTGCAGATTTTCAATGACAGGTTTTATGGTGTTTGATATTGAGCCGGGAAAACAACTTGCAAAGACCCATTCTATTTGTAGCCCTTGCTTAGGGAAGTTGGTGAGAGCAGTTTAAAACCCTGTGTCAGGCAAAGAATGGAGACTCTGCCCAATTTGTGCCTGGCAGTTCATAATTCTTCCAAGTTTATTCATTATCTGAAACACACAACTGGAATATTTCTGAGAATTATTCATGAGTCAATGCTTTTTAGGAAAAGATTCAGGAGTCAAAATGTGATCTTTCTAAACTCAACATACAGCCTAAATACACACTTTCTTTGCACCAGCTCTCCGCTATAGGAAGAATATCTGAATTCAAATCAGCCTTACAATCATGAAAAAAAGCAAAAATCATGCCTCTTTCCCTGGAAATTAGCAGCCTGTTCTTATAGTTCCCATTTTCTGAGAACACCCCTGGAAACATTCACCTAAGGAGTCGTCCCAGCATCAAAGAGTGGAGGTGTGCAGTTGTGCTGTGACTAAACTTCACAGGATTTTGCATGACTGTTTAGGCTCTTTCCTCCTGTGAATCCATGAATGTTTCCCTAGCCCAGGCTGACAGATTTCCTGAAGAAGAAGGAGGTGAAGGAGAAGACTGTCTTGTACTATCAAATGACACCTCAAATGAACACCGAATCATGCTTTTACACTCATCTTTCAGAGGCAGCTCAGATTTGAATGCAACTCCTACAGCCTTTGGTTCTGGGGAATTTAACAGATCTTAATTCTTAAGTGTAACATCCCCTTTTAACTCTGTGGCCACACAAGGTTGAGGCTGAGCCCGAAGGGCCATTTGGTTTTCACGCTCATTCAGAGCAAAGCTTAGAAGCTTCTTGACAAACTCCGCAGGGTCAGTGATGTCAAGCCTGGTATGTCAGGAAAATAAGTTTCAGTTCCCAAACTTATCTCACTGGTGACCTGTTGGGGCTTTGAAACCCTTTGCAGAAGCCTAGAAGGCCAAGACATTAATCCGTGGTAGCACTCCAGCCTTGAGCATGGAGGACTATTGAAACAGCATAGGCATGGGCAGGAAGGGGGGTGGGAAGGACATATTTTCTCTTGCAGGAGCTGGGACGACATTTCAGATCAAATTAAACTTCAGTTTTTAAAGACTTCAGTGGAGGTAATTGAAACACTTCCTCACAATTGCCTGAACCTAAGTGTTATCTCTCTTTTCCTCTGTATATCATCCCTTTTCCCCCAAGCCTGCGACAGCCCCGCACGGCCACAGCCTCCTTAATATTAAAGACGGTGATTAAATGGGATTCACCAAAAGACAAAGGGCTGAAAACCTGCCAATTGTTAATCCCTCTTTCGCTGTGCTTAAAAATTCCATTTTCTTCATTTGAAGAAAGAGGGGGGGGAGAAAAGAGAATTATACGCCTATGTCTAATTTAAATTCTGGTGTCGCGGGTCCTGTTCCCTTCTCCCTCTCTTGACGTCTGAATATATTCCTTTATTACCATTATTACAGCTTTCTGATTGCATTAAAATTCATCCACACGCTTCTCTCCACATTCCACTTTTCTTTTGCCAGTTTTTTTGCTAATTCCTTTTTTGTCTCCCCCCTTTTCTCCCCACTTTCAAATTATACAGAATGCTATTAAAGATCTCCACAACTCTCTTCTCTATTGCTTTTATAAACTTGCTGGCTTTCTTCCTCTCCATCCCCTCATCTACAAACAAAGAAAATAAAGAAAAGGGAAAAGAAAACAATAATAATAAAGGAATCCAAGCAGCACATCTCATAGGTCTCAATAACACCTTTCCTACATCATACAGCTCCGAGCCTAATGCTCACTTCAGTTATGAAGCTGTATTTCACAAAGAAGTTTTGTGTATTATTTGTTTGATTCTTGTACCTGGAATCCTCAGCTAAAATCAAAAGTGGAGTGTGCCAGGCTGTGTGTGTGCATGGAAAGATACAGTCTTGCCTGTAACTGTAAGGAGAAAAATAAGGAGATCGGAAAAAAGGAAATATAATATCACCCTGCTTTACATAGCAGGAGCTGAAATCCTGTAAGGATTTGCTTATGGATGTGAGCAGTGAAACTGGGCATGCAGTGCATATGGCCAGTTGCAGGTGATTAGTACAAGGTCTGAACTCAAACAGGATCCACCCATTTAATCCTTCAGGCATCCCACTGGCTGCTAGGACACCTTAACAGTGACCTTTTTTTCCCCTCAAGACAGATCACCTAAAAAGAAGGTAGATCTTTGCTTAAACCAGTCACACTCTGGGGATTTAATAGGCAAAAATGAAGGTGGGAACTGGACTCTGCTGCTGTACAGAATACCACCTGCCTTATGGGCAGTTGAACAATAAAGTGGAGGGGCATAACATGGTGCCAGTGTGATTAGGCTGGGGTGTCTGACGACCCTAACCTGCCCTTGTAACTCTCCTCGTCCAGCTGGGAGGAAGAAGCTGCTACTGTGAATCTGTCATTCATTCTTACCAGTTCTTCACAGGGTGTCTAAGTAGGTTTTTTGTTGTTTTGGTGATTTTTTTGCTATTATTATTTTTGTTGCTGTCACCCTCAATTACACTGATATAATGAAATGACTGAAACAGGATGAAAAATGGAATTTTCTTTCTATAGCAAATACTGATGTCTCAAAAAATGTGCTTTCACTTTGAATTGGAGAGGCCAAAGTTCTTGCGAAATGGAAATTCTTCACTTGTGAAACATTACAGGGTATTGTCTCGGAGGAATAAAAAGCCTTTGTCTTAATAACCTCAAAACATAAAATATATAAAGCAGAATGGCTGTGGTTTTCAGCCAGACAAAAGAAAGTATGTTTTCACACACTATATGAATAAATGAAAGACATTTCTGTCATGGGATGTTGCTGAATGCAAAAGTCATAAATTAGCTGCAAGGCAAATGAGACAGATTAGTGGTGGTTATGTCCACTCAATGCTATGAAACATGAATATCCAGATGAAAAATCTAACTTAGTCACTAAACCTCTGTCTGCTGGAAGCCAGAGGGTATTAAGTGGAGGATCACTCTTCATAAAAGCCCTATTCTTACTGTTTCTAAATGGGCACTGCTGGAGCAGAGGATGCTGGACTAGACAAACCTTTGGTCTAACTCAAAATGGAAGCTAGTGGTTTAATACAATACAGACTCGAAACAAAATTAAATCAAAAAGATCCTGTTAAAATGACAGATTTGTACCTCCTGAAACAAGAAGTCAATACATTAATTTAAAAAAAATAAATGTCCCCTGGCAAAAATCTTATTGAAATGAAGCTGTTCCAGGGGAATGCTTTGCCTGTTACAAAACTACATGTTGGGCTAGATAACTGTTTCTTCGAAATGCTTTGGCCAGCTCAACAAATGACCCAGGAAACGAATGGGTCTGCTTCAGGATGCTGCCCAGCAGCATCTGTCTTGATTCATCCACATGCTCATTTAGACTGTTACCCTAAGGTGCGTGTGAGAAGGAACATTATATTCCAGAGATGTTACACCAGTGCTTGAAATAAACATCGGGGATTCAGGGTTAGAGCTGAAGCTTATTGAAGTTAATGAAAAAGAGTGCCACAGAGCCTTGCAGGCTTTGGATCAGACTCTTGATTTGCTGAAGCGCTGCTTAGTATGTCCCTACCACTGCTGGGTATTGCAGATTCTCCCTGATGCAGAACAGCGTGTTACACCCGTGCCAGGAGAAATCTGGAGGGGATGGAGCAGAAGGACAGCAGATCCTGAGCAATTCCCATCACACCTTTTATGTGCCAGGGTTTGGGCATCCGAGTGTATTTCCCTGATTCAGCCAATTTCCTTGGGCTCCTTTCACTTCTCTGTTGCAATAAGGAAAAGAAAACAAAATCCCTGTGAAATCTGCACAGGGAAAACTCCTCCTTCCCATGAGTAGACTTTCCTGCAGGTCTGACCACAGGTTTTAAAACAGCAGTGCAGAGCAGTGAGGGAATGCAGAAAAATTGGGATCAGGCAGGGTTTGCAATAGAATTTATAACCAACACATTCACAGAGGAACTTTCCTTTAGTGAAAGCAATATTCAGCACACACTTGTCTCGAAGCAAGACCTGCTGGGCTGAGAAAGAAGCTACTCATAGAGGTGGGATATCCTGTGCCCTGTTCTGGAGCCCCTCAGGCTCTTTATCTCCCTGGATTTGGCCTGATTTCAGACTCAGGGGAGACCCATCCCACTCAATGCATTGAGACAAAGATTTCTCCTCTCACTGGGGAAAGCGAGATTCCTTTGATGTCACTTAGCACCCCCCTGCAAACATTTTATTAAAGATTATTTCTTCCACCCACCCTCCCACCCCCCCAGCTCTCAACTCCAACTGGCTTTAAATGCCACTGTCATTTCCATCCGCTGACAGAGCTCTTTAACTGCCGCGCCGAATGGCATTCGCTAAAACCAACTAATAGAAGGAAATGAGGTTAACCTTTAAGAAAGGTGAAAACGAGCCGGGTGCTATGCCAGCAGTAAAGAATAGTTCATAAACAGCCTCCTGCTGCAGAGGCAGTTTAGTCCAGGCACTGGTGTTGCTGGCAGTCCTGTGGGCAGGTGGGTTTCAGGGGGAGGATTGGTCAGGAAAAGGGATGGGACCACCTCATTCACATGGCTGAGTCATCCCTGCCTGTGGGGACAGTCCCATGACTCTGATCTTGGCTGCTGTGGTTGAATTCACAGCAAACATGCATTGGCTGTAGTGGACTTGTATGATGTATTAGTGGCTTGCACCAGTAAAGCTTTTCTCCACCACCTTCCCAAGCATGCAGGAAGATGGAAGTGCTCCAGGCCAAATCCTTGCTGAGTTTGTTTTTCCACTGGTCTTTTTAAATCCCTTGCAGCTCAGCCCAACACTGCCTAGTAATTCTTACTGTCTGACCCAGGGCTCTGCTTCTGTAAAAGTAGTATCACTGAGTGGTGCTGACCTATCTGAAGGACCGCTATTGTCCTTTTGTTTTCCTTCAGGCTTTATGACTTTGTCACCTCGTTTGTCAAGAGTTAGATAAAATCTTGGCTTTAAACTACAGTTTGATCTTACACTTGCCACTCCTAAGCTCCTACCTGAGACCCTGTGCTATGCAACTCAGGAAGGAGAGCAAACAGGAAGAGTTGGGGACCAAAGACCATGCACTTCTATACAAGAGCTGCAAGAGAAGGGGCATCTCTCAGTCTACACAGAAGACTCAAGTGTTCAAGGCCAGGTTGGACGGGGCTTTGAGCAGTCTGGTCTGGTGGGAGGTGACCCTGCCTGTGGCAGAGAGGGCTGAACTAGATGGTCTTTAATTTTAACAGCAGATGAGTCTTAAAGGAGGGAACTCAATACCTTAGCAGTTTGAGTATCAGAAGAAGGAGATGCAGCAATGCCGCGATGAGAACAAGACAAATATTTATTAAGTAATTTTCTATTGACAGTGCTCTGCTTCATCTAATTTTAATTAGACCAGAGAGCCTGAAGGATGCACATACTACCAACTATACTAAAAACAACTGGCAATATAAGACTGAGTCCGTGTGAAGTGGGGATATTTGTCTCCTGTTTTCAGCCAATTTTCTCCACTCTGTGTAGGTGTGTCTCTGTTTTTTCACAGAAGTGCACTGAAGTTGGTATATCATCCTACCACTGCACCATGCTGGCCATGCTATTGTCTTTCTCTGGCCATGTCAAAAGTATTTGAAATGGAAAATTATACACCTGGACCAAACAATTAGTAAGCATAAATCTAAAAGCTTCCTGATCTTTAGTAGGTATAAATCAACATTACACTCATACACCATTCAATGATAGAATTATTTCTCCCACCAACACAGCTATGGCAAGATCAGCAAACAAAAAAACCAGTTATCCCATTCCTACTCAATAATAGTAACTGGAGAAATTAATTCCCTAATTCAAGGCAAAATCGAAGTCTCAGAAAGGTGAATTTCCAGCTACTAGATCTTTGCTGTCCACATAGGAAAAAATGACCCTCAGCAGGCTCTTTCCACCTCAGATTTCATCACTACTAATAATGCTTTTTGGCTAACAATGCTTTTTGGGGTGTGTGGAGAAAGCAGGGCTGTGCAAGCCAGATTTAAACCTGGCTGCAGTCCCTATTACTGCAACAGTACTGTAACTGTGCTAAGGGGAGTCATCTCTTCCCTTCATCAGTAGCTGGGACTCAGAGAAACAGAGAGAGACAGAGAGCGAAGGTGCTGTTTTATAGCAAGCCTTTTTCTGAGCTTGAGAGCTCACTGTGCTATTATTTCCCCTTTTTCCCTCATTTCAGGCCTTTTTTGTGTTTCATGTTTGGCCCTCGGCAGGCTGAGAGACGTGCTGACAAGTTGTAACTCTCACTCGGCTTGGCGAGGGCTTTGTTCTCTGCGTGCGTGGCACAGACTCGCTTCCTCTTTCGAAATGTGACAGCGAGCGATAACACTGACACACAGAGCCAGAGCCCGGGCTCGGCGCGCTCCCCGTGCTAAAGACCCTCTTCGGTGATCTGCAGCATCAGTCAGGAGGCAGAGATAGGCATTGCACAGGCAAACACACAGCAGTGACAACTACTCCTTTCTCCCCAAACCCCCTTAACCCCAGACTAGTCAGAGGCTCTCACATGCCTGATTCTTCGAAAAGTGATTTGTAGTGGTCTGGTCTCTCCCCCTCTGTACCAGAGATGTCCACAGAGCTGCCCCCCCGGGGGGCCTCCCAACCCAGGTCTGAACCACCACGCCAAAGCCATTCTGCTGCTGCCTCGCAGATGTCCCCACAGGTTGTATTTTGCCCAAAAATGTATGTCCTGGGGAGGGGCCAAGTCTTACTACAAGGACAACAGGCAAAGCAACCGGCAGCATCATAGTTTGCTTTGATGTGCATCCTTTTGTGACAAAAGCCCGTCTCTGACTTCTGACTTTAATGTGTTTGGCGTCGCGTTCAAATTAGAAAAGTTTCAGGGGAAAGTTCAGCCTCTCTCCCGCTGATTAAAATGCTTTTTAGTATATAGGCTGTTTTCCCAGAAAAGATACTTCCATAAAGACCCAAGTCTGTTGGAGCTCTCTCAGGCAAGGATGAGCACAACTCTTTAAGCCTGACACTTGGAGACATCTGTTTCATTTATACAGATCTTAAAAATCTACTACAGTTTTTAAAAGATGAATGCCAGGCTGAGATCAGTTTTCCAGAGTACTCTCTCCACCAATGCTACCTACTAAAAAGCCATCTTTGTCCTCCAGTTTCCTTGTTTGTATAGCAAGAGGTCCCATCAGATGATTTTGCCCACCACCAAGCTGGGAGCTAATGTTGGCTTCTTCAGCTGTGCTAACCACTTTTCTAGGTCATTGCCTAGGTACTTTTCTAGGTCACTGTCTTATGAAATATAACCCCTCGCTCTTTAGGCCTGTTTTTTAGCCTTATTCCTCCATGAGTCAGCTTAGATTTGGTTCTGCAGAAACACGTACATAATGCCTCAGCCAGCCAAAGCTCATTCAGAGTGACCTAAGTGACTCAGATGACTCTGTATCAGAGTTCTGTCCTTACAATTTTCCATTCTGTGTTATCCACAGATTTTATCAGCCAGGATATTTAATTCCACATCATTCATGACAATGCTGACTAGCATCAGAGCTGGTTACTGATCCGTGTAGAACCCTGCTACAAATACCCTCACTCTATCATGCTTTCTCTTTGACAACTGCATTTTGAGATTTGTCCATTACCCACTTCTTAATCCATTTAATGTCCACCCTCTTGAACGCTGTACTCAGCAGGAACTACGGGGAAGTTCCAATTCTAGAGATCCAACCTTTGCAGCTCAAGATAGCTTCTACTGATATGGAAAACTCAATCAGTCAGTTTTGCCAGAGGGAAGATAAGATCTCAAAGATACATAGCCCCTCTTCTCCCTTCCCTTGCCTCTGGCATTGTTCCTCCTCCCAACTTGAACAGCAGGACTTCAACTCTGCTGCAGCACAGTTCTCTAACTCCAGCAGTTAAGAAATACTGCATTTTCCTTTCCCCAGATATTGCTATAAAAGTTGGGCACCAACCTCAGTTATTTCTGCTCTTTGCTCTTGCTTATTGTGGTTCACTCACAGGTTGTGTTTGCTATGTGTATGTAGATGTTATATTTGCAAATACTCAACCACCCTAAGAAGGACCCTGTTCTTCTTTATTATATTCTTGTCACTGTTATGTCTGCCGGTCCCTGGGATTAAATACCCTCTACAAGCTACTCCCACAGAGAGTGTGAGAGCTGGAGCGACCAGCAAATAGAGGAAAACAAAGTCACAATTCCTAAGAGTGTTTCATGCAAGGGGAAACACAGGACAGTTTTTTTTCCTTTTCCCAACTCAACATCTTTTTCCTGGGAGCAGAAGTAATTCTATTGAATGCACTTAGAGATTTCCCTGCACAGTGAAGCAACGTAAAGGCATAGGGTTCTTATCATTCAGCTCCCCTGAACATTTCTCTGAGCTAGAATCAAAGCCCAGGTCCCAGTTGGCATGACATTTATTTAGCATATGTAATGTTAACCAAAAGATGTCAGGGAACATGCACTGAACCCTGTTTTGTCTCTTCCACTGTTTAACTATTGGCTTGCCCTGACTCATCTTTGCCCTGTTCAAACCACTTTGTCCCAGGCTGAGGAAGGTGATTTGGTGGTCCTTCGTATTACAGGCACCTACTGGGCCTATCTTTCTTTCAGGTAGCAGCTCATACCTTGTCTAAGCAGAAGCAAGGATGCAAGGAGTAGTGGCTTGAATGATTTGGTGTAGGCTTTCCTGAATTTTAAAAAAGACACTGAAAGTTTGCCTGCCAATAACCCACTCATGAGTAAGACACAAGAGTTTGCCCCCAGCTCCCTAGGTACTCATCCTACATTCAAGAGATGGCCTTTTATCTCACTGTTTCTGCTGTTAGATATGACAATAGTTCTGGGAAAACCTCTGTTTTCTTTTTTTTTTTTCATCTCTCCATCTGCAATCCAGGGGAATTTTGGCCTTGGTTGTTTTGATACCCAATTCTGAAAGAAGATGCTATCACAGTGACGATAGAGGAGACATAACACAGCTCTAGCATATTCATTCAAACTCTGCCCAAGTAATAGTGGGTGGTGGTGTTGGCCCCAGTTCAGGCTTGGGGTAACTGAGGTCTGGTGAAGTTAAAGAGATGCAGCCTGGAACAGACTTTGAGAGTTGTGAGCATTTGCCTTGCAGCACAGTCCAGCAGAAAACACACAGTCCTTTCCTCTGGGTCTGGATTTTTCTACAGCACTTTCAGAACACTAGTCCATAATCCTGACTTCAGAGAGCTTTGCACAGGCTGCCTAAATTATATTAAAGCACAAGATTTGTAGCTCAGTTCACCCAGAAAAAGCGTGTGTATGTCTGCGTGTTTGCATATGGATGCGTGCGGTGTGTGGGAGTGATTCCCTAAATGTGAGGCGAAGTGCCTATCACAGAGAATAGACTTTAAAAGGGTTCTCTGAGCTGTAAGTGAGAAACCAAAGCTGGGAAGAGAAAAATAAAGCAAAAAGACAACCTTACCACTACCACCAGCAACTCAAATTAAAAAGCAATTGTGTGTGTAAGAAAAAGGAAGCTTTGGATAAAAAACAGGGATAAATGACATTTGTTGTGAAATGCCTCCCCCACTCCTGTCCCCAAGTGATAAGAAAATGAAGATGCCAGGGGAACTTCAGGTTGGATTCAGGCAACAAAAACATTTTCAGGTCAAGCTTCATCTGATGTTAGCTTGAGTTCCCCCCTTAAATGCACTAGGCAAAGGTGCCACTGTCATCACTCTCCAAACCTGTGTGTCCCCACAACTTGATGGAGATGTGGACAGGTGCCCATGGGCCCTCTCATGCCTTCCCTTTCAGCAAATGCTACCACCAAAATGCCACCCCACCCTCTGCTTTATGTGTGATCCATGTCCATCCCAGGATCCTAGCACTGCCTTCCAAGGAGCAAAGCTTCATGAAAGCTTGGGAAAGAGGAGAAACTGCTCCAGGAGAGCACCTGTGACCCAGGACCCTGGCAGGACTCTCCATTGCCCTGGCTCACTTCATGGAAAAGCAGGGAGCCAGGCAGTCAGTGCTGTCAACTTCTGGGTATCTGAGGGAGCTGACAGCTGTCAATTAACGCTGACAGAAGTGAGAGGGACTCAACCAAAGGTGCACCAACAAGAATGGTGGGTGCCTAGCATGGACAGGAGGAAACCAACTTAAGTGTTTAAAATGCCTGAGAGAGTGTGAGAGATTATTTTTTCCTTGTCTTTAGTGGAGTTGAGGTCATGGTCCTGTCTCCAGTCCCATTACCCAGTGAGTCCTCAGAAACCTCTGCATGGTGCCAGATCCAGCCCAGCACTGAGCACTGCCTTGGAGGTGTTGAAGGGTTGGCAGGATGGGGACTGCTGCTGATTTACTTCCTTGCTACTGTTTGGGTAAGCAACAAGGTAGGAAAGGGGGGATGATTGAAAGGAGTGGGGAGAGAAGAAGAAAGGGGGAAGAAGAGATAATAAGAAAGCCCCCACTGCCCTCTGCCATTGTGCTGCTCACTGGAAGACTCCCTACTGAATTACGCTGTCGTCTTGCAGGAAAGCATGTAATAACTGAAAATACAGTGTCAAAAGGAATTTTTCAGGCTTTGACAGCTCATAAATTACAGTTCGTTGACTTCTTCCTGGGTCTAGATTTAAATTAATAGGCAAGCAGATATATATTTCTTTTGCTCCTTTCTCCTGAGAAGTAGCAGTTGTGGAAGTGACGCAGTTTCTTGCATCTCCATCTCCCCCTTCCCTCCCTCCCTCCCTTACAATCAGTCTCACCCCGATGCAGACCAGTTTCACTCAGTCTCAAACCCCAGGGCACAGCACAGTGGTCCTCCCGAAACCACCTCTCCCCAGTACACAAGTGGGAAAGCAAAGGCCAAGAAATTCACTATTCCCTAGAGCAAATGGGCTCTTTATAAAATCAAACCCTTTCAGAGGAGGTATTTGGTGGAAAATGGTCATGGGCAGTAAAGGTCAGAGACGCTCAGCTAAGTCGGTGATGGCTGCAGCACCCAAAGTGAAAGCAAGCAAAAAGAATAGGCCTGCCTCCTAAATAAATCAAAGTGAGATGAAATGGCCATCGATGAACAAATGTGCATTGCTCTTTCCATGGAAATGTAGGTGCTCACCGATAATGAGCATAAAGGTGGCTATGTGAAAGGCTGGCTGGCTGGCTGGCTGGACAGACAGTTGCATGTAATGGCAAACAGACTAGACAGGAAATCATTTCTCCAGAAGGTACTCACGCTCTAAAAGGGATTACACTCTGTATCTCTTTTAATCTCTTGGATGCAATGCTAAGGAATAAGTCTGCTGGTCTGAGCTGAGCAGCTCCAGTATTTTGCTGCTTCTTCTTCCTGGAAGATGGAAGCTTGCATACTCAATGCTCCAGTGAACAGTAGTGCTCAGCAGTGAAGCTGTTTGGTGGTACATCAAAGCATGGTAGGGAGGTGTCACGCTGCAAAGGACGTCTTGTTCTTTTGTAGGGTGACACATTTATGAGTTTGGGGCAGGATAACCTGAGGTCTGTTTGTGATGTTGCTTTGCAGGTATGAGGAGCTCAGTCTGCATCAGCAATGGATGTGAAATTCCTAGGAGGATGTGGATTTGCAACACGTAGGTAATGCAATGCGTCAAGTGCTTTTGGATCCTGCAGTTTGAAAAGGTCTCATGTAAAAAGGGGTTATTAATAGTATTAATGGTTCCTGTTACAAGTTGTAGTCTGTAGCCTCCAAGGAAACTGGGGTGAACACCGGGATGCGTGCTTGGCAGCTCCTGTGAAAGAGCAGTCCAGGACATGTCTGTTTTTGGGAAAGCGGCAATGACTCAGAGCCGGGAGCTGAACATTTCCCTCACTTGCCACAGTAACACAAAGGAAGGGAGCGAAAAGCGCAGAGCCAGAAGCAACATGGGGCCTGGCTGCCCTTACGGAGGTGTGTGAAGGGACAAGTGTGACAATCACACATTTGAATCATCCGAAAGGTCTCTGCGCTCTCCCCACCGGCTGCGTTAGCGCCGGCGCTGAAGGGCAGTCACATCCCTCTGAGGAGGCAGCTCCTTGTGAAGTGCTGTGGGCTGAGGGTTCAGTCACCTCTCAGCTCAGCAGTCCCTGTGGGATGCCCTTTGCAGTGGGGCTGGGAGAGCTCAGAAGGTGGAAAGGGGACAGAGGGGCTCTGGGGGCTCAAGCTGAACACAGGAGTGGAACAGAGGAGGAGCCAGCAGTCCCAGGGATTTGCCCTGCAGGGAGCCCTCCTGTCTGGGGACACAGGGACATTTCTTTTCAACTGACTCCACTATGAAGTGAACAGTCACGGTGATGTTTGGCAGGATCTCCAGGCGCTCCCAATGTGGACTCCAGTGCAATGACTGCAATGATGCAGGAGGGACAGAAATCCAATTTCAGCTCATCCAGGAGAGAAATAACCTATTCGGTGCTTAAGGTTTCTTATTCTGCAGTTACCTAAGTCCTGAGTTTGACTGTTTAGAGGGGGCTGCTGCTTGGGTATGCTGGTGTTTTGAATGGGGAAAATATCAGGACTTTGTGCTTAAATCTATTAGCTGAGACTCAAGAAAACCTGTTCTGAGGAAGTCAGTTATTTCCAGTACGTTATTCAAAGGGGTATGGAATACCCCAACAATGGTGATCCTGTGTAGGGAGGGTGTGGGGCTGTGTGTGTGTGACAAGTGTTGCCATTTGCAGTTTAGGTGACAATTTGTGCAGCGATGGATAACTATCAGTCTCTCTCACAGTCTGACACATACCTGTATCAGCACTATTTCAATTGGAATTACTATAAAAAGGGTGTAAATTAGTTCCAAATAAGAAAATGAATTCTTCAACAGTTTCACAAAACCACTGAAGGCCCTTTTCCATGGCTCCCAGACTACCACAGACCGCAGCAATGGAAAACTTCTTTCAGCCCATGGATACCAACACCAAAAAGACTACACTTATGTCCAGCTTATGTCTGCTTGTTCTAATTTCAGCTCACAACTATTTCCCACCAGCTCTTGCTTCTGGCACCTCACTGGGACTATCTAATCTGTTCTGCCCCTACAACCCTCTCATGAATACTTGCTGCAATCCCCAGTTTTCTGATTTGCAAAGCAGCATTTTGTAGAGGACGCAAAGGCAGAAGTGACAGAGAAATAAGGCAACCTTTCAATCCATTTATCAAAGTCCTTGAAGTTCCCATTTCAAGGAAACAATCAGAAAGAGGGAGCATAAAAATTGAATATGAAATCCAGGGCATTTTAAATAAAGGGAAAGGTTAACAACAAAGCCAGTTCCCTTGATGATAATAAAATAAAATCAGTCCTGAAACCTGTTGATCCTGAATGGATCTTGTTTATTAGGAAAAACCAATTGAATGTACTGACAGAATAAAACCACAGAAACATAATGTTTATTCATTTCCTCTTTCTGTTTCTTTAATTGGGTGTTATGTTTTTCAAAGTGCAAAAAATGGGTCTAATATGCTGTAACCAAGTGAGACCCATTTAATCACACTCAGTGGGTCAGTCTACATTTATCCATGTGCTGTTGAGTTGCACCTGTGTTTCCCTAGCAAAGACATCATTAGCTGTCAAAGCTCATCTTGACATTGCTAAAGACCAAGAGGAATGTGTGAACCACCCTACTTTCACCTGGAGGTGGCAACAGGTAACACAACGACTAGGCAGGAACCTCACAACTAGGCTTGGGAGCGAAAAATCATGGCCACTGATTTACTGCTGCCCATTAGACTGTCTCCTGGCTAAGGACAAGTTATTTTCACAATAGTTGTCCGGCATAATTATTTTCAGGCATAGAAATATTTAAATAATGAAGCTCAGAGGTGTGATTTTTGAACTGAGATCTCATCTATTTAGGTGTTTGTAGCACAAGTGTCGTAATGATGTCTCAACTTCAGGCTTGATGAACCAATGAGACCTTTGAGAGGTCATACTCTCCCATGTCTGAGAAATCTGTGAACTTTCCTGCATCTTCTTCTGGAAAGTTTGATGAAGTCTCTTTTAAGGAAAGTGATGCTAGACAACAGGACTGATGTTACAGCTCCAAGCTAAAATGAGGCATGGATGGAGCAAGCCCAGACCTCTTCTGGAGAGGTTAATGCCAGGCAGACAATTAATTTCCCTGAAGGGAATTTGCAAAAGGACCTATAGGGAATGTGGGTGATTTCAGGAAAAGTTGAGTACCAAACTTTCTTTGGCTGTGCATGGAATCTCAGATGCTTTTTATTATTGTTGTTGTGTAATTTTGACCAGTTTCAGAGCTGAGTGTCACCACTTTTTTCACTGTCTCCAGCAATGATCATCAAGAGCATCACAGCCACTTAAAAACGCGTTTTTCTTTCTTTTCATTTGGATATCCTTCACACAATTTCCCTCGCTATCCTGCACGATTAGTATATTTTCCCTCCTTGCTGCCAGTGTTTAAGGTTGTGGTGGCTGTGCTCTGTTCCTTGCACAAGTGAATGATGGTGCCTTGAGTGCCAAACTGACCATGTCTGCCTGTGACAGCCTTGGCCATGCAGCCGAAAAGTGAAAGAGTGAAGGATCCTATGCTCCTGTCTACCCCTTGGTTTCAGGTCCTCTGGGTCAGGAGACTGTGGGGTAAGTTACACTGCCTGTTTTGTGACTAAGCAGAGGACTGCTATGCCTAGCGTGTGAAGTCTGACATCTCTCATAATCATGAAATGTACTAATTGGGTTTTTGTGTGTGTATTTTTTTATTTAATGGTCCTGTAGGATGCTGAACCTGCATTATGATCAGAGGCTGATGAGTTAAGGATATGGGGAATTAGGCTCAGCTGGGCACCTCTGCCATAGGCTACAATAGCTTGTTATAGTCTGTACAGTATTTCTAGCAAAATGCTTTGAAATCGCAGAGCACCTTCTGTGTGAGGGACAGGGAACTCTTTACCATCAAGGAGGCAATGTGGGAAAGAAAGCGGGAAGCTTTTAACCCCTGTCAGTCATCTGTCTGCTTCTCAAACCGAGGACCAGAAAATCTCTCCCTCTAGCTGATGGGATGCCTTTGCCATGACATCGTCCTGACAGCTCTGCATTCCCACCCCCTTCCCCTCACCCTGCCATTTTCATGTGCTCATGAGCCTGTACTCGTGTGTGCACTTAAATCCCAGCAGTTCAAGCAAAATCTGGCACCACCTACTCAGTGTCCCTTTGATAACCAAATAAAAAACCCCTACAACACCCCCCGCCAGCTTGTATTAAGGTCCTACCAACCCCCTACTTCCCCATTTTGAGTTGCAGAATGAGTTGCTTGCCTTGTCATGTAGTGCAAAGGAGTTTTCAGTGCTAGATTTTGCTCCACGAGGACTAGCTGTTTCTGGGACTTGGAAAGACACAAAATATCTATCACACAGGATGAAAGCCAATGTCTAATTCAGGAAAGATGGCAAGGAACTGGTTTAGTGTAAGGCTATCTTAAAATTGCCTTCTGCTTCTTCTAGAGCACCTGGTGCTTCTGAAAGCTTGATTGAAAACAGGCTACAAAATTCAGTTTCTGTTTTCTTTACCCAGTGTTGCTCTATTTCACATAATTGCACACCTCTATTTCCACTCTGAGATGTTTCTGCAATGAAGCACGCATGAGCTGAAAAAGGCATCTGGTTCCATTGGAGACAATGACTTTGGGGTTCATGGCCAGCAAAGGCCAAGGACAAAATCTGCACACCAGGGAAACATAAAGCCACAAACCTGTGCACATTATCTGGCACGAGATGCACAAATGCACAGAGTTTAGCGGGGTGTGATTAAAGCAGCAAAAGGAGTGCTGGAAAGAAAGAAAACAAGAGAAAGAGAAAAAGAAAAGAATGAATGTGATGGGGGAATGATTGCAGGCCTCAGTCCTACATTTCTCTTTCAGAACAGTGGCAAGGGGCATGAAGATCTCTGTGTCTGATGATGGGGACATACAGAGCCCGGTCAGGGAACAACTGGTTCTTTCATTCCCCTTGCTGGTCTGCTGGCCCACTGACTCTCTCTTCAGAGGCTGAAGAGAGACTCCTGGGTCTCCCTAAATTTTATACTCTGTTGGCTGTGCAAAATAGGTGATACCTTCTATTAAGAAGGTATCACGAAGAAATTCTTTGAGGGTTGTGAGGCATTGACACAGGTTGCCCAGGGAAGCTGTGGATGTCTCCTTCCTGGAAGTGTTCAAAACCAAATTGGATGGGACTTGGAGCAATCTGGGCTAGTGGAAAGTGTCCCTGCCCATGGCAGTGGGGTTGAACGAAGTGATACTTAAGGTCTGTTTCAACCCAAAAAATTCTATGATTCTAACAAACTAGAAAACCTCCCTTCTTTCAAGAAAGTAAAGAATAGGCAGGGTATGTTGAAATGTACTGATTTTCTCTGGTTTTCCTCAATTTCATAGACAGGCCCACTGGCTCTCAGGATCCCTGGAGGGAGAATCCAGATCTTTTGTGGGGTTCTTGAAGGGCACTGAAGCAACACCTATGCAGCAGGGCCCAAGCACCTGTTTTTATAACCCCACAGCCGGGCTGAGAAATGTACCTGCATTGTGAATGGGAAGATGCTCTTGTGTTTACTGGAAATAACTTCAGGTGACTTGCTCATGTAACTCTCATTGCATATCATCTCACCACACGCACACAGGCAAAGGCTTCTGCCATCTTGTAAAGGCACTAGCAGGTTTTATGCTCATTGCAGCAACCTGGTTTCCATTGAACAGATTTGGTGCGTTGCACTGGATGAAGGCAATTTCCCTCCACGATCTCGGAGGGTCAGAACCAATTAGCATAGTCCTTCCCACCTCCCCTGAGGGCAGGATTGGGTGTAATTGTAGCCAACGACTGATCTTGCCATGCAATATCATCAGGGGTGACACAGCTGAGCCCCTGATGAGATGTTTGCTGACATGTGTCAGGAAGGATCATGGCATGCTTCCCTAGATGCCCAGGTGGATTGTGGGTATGACAAAGGAGGCAGAGGGCTTGTAAACATTTTCTAATATGGCATTTAAGACAAAAAAGAGTGAGCTGAGGCAGAACAAGGCAAATTAATGTAGAATGACAACTGCCTTAAGGAACATCAGATGTCTGGAGAAAATCAAAAGAATTCTTCTCCCAGGACTCCAATGTAAATTTCTGTATCTCTACATCTATCTGAACATACATATGTAGGTCTGTGTGTACATGTGCATATTAAGGCAGATTGTCAGCTGGTACTCAATGGTAAAGGTCCACTTTGTGAAGATGCTTAAACAGTCATTACCTGTTTGCTTCCTGCATGTGTAAGCTGGATGCTTTGACTTTTGTGGATATAGGTGTAAGCATGTCTAAATGTTCTTTTCACTCCCTTATAGACCTTGGATACAGAAATTTTTCAAAAGTGACTAAAATGGGCAAAGATTAGGGAGAAAGCTTGTGTGTATGGACGGGACAGCTAACTGGAGGCATATATGTAAGAATCAACAGACGCAAGAATTGAATTATGTGACTCATGGGGCTTTGACTGCATGCTTTGACTGCATGTTTGAGAGAGAAATTAAGGAAGAAAACTTCCACTGAATAGTTTCTTGACTTTGAGTTCCTAAAACTGAAGAATTACCTTAAAAGAAAAGATGTGAAAATTTCACAGTTTGAGAACTTTAAACACCATACAACCAACATGCAGTCATGGAACAGCTGAAATAGGCAGAGATAAGAACTGATGAATGTATATGGGTTTCACATCATCAAATCCTGCTGTTCTTTGAACTTGGTTTACAAACACTGAGATGCTTACAGACTGCTCAGCACTGCAGAAGCTATCGTCGTTCATCTGTAAGAAATGTGGCACTCTCAGCATATCTGCCTGCATCAAATAATTCAGTATTCATCCTCTTAATGAAGCCATACTTCTGAGGTGAGATTTAAATTGCAGGTTAAAACACCCACATTTTTAACCTACAGATAGTCTGGCCATTTAGATTGCCAAAGCCAGTGGAGAGGTAGTTGTACAGTTAGGGGACCTCAGGGGACTTTTCCATTTAGTCTGTGGTAGACACCTATATTCAATCAGATGCACTGATCTCTAGACCCTGTGCTGAACTGTCAAGGTCTCCATTGACTGCAATGTCAATGCAGGCTCCTCACTCTCATGTAGACACCCACATCTGGAAAACAACTGGTGAAGTGTCTCAGCCTGGGTCTGTGTCGCTGCTCAAACAAGCCATCCTCTACTCCACTGAAAAGCAGCGCTGCTTTTCCTGCCTTGGCTAGGGTCTGCAGGACAGGAATCAGCCCTTTAATATCACTTAAGACTTCTAAATCTGAGTACATCACTCCCATGTCCCTTCACAGCCAACAGAGATATTTGTGCCTCCAAAGGCTGATTCATCCCATCAACACTGTTATCTAAGAAAAGTCAGGCAAACTGCTCTGAGCAAGTTCCCATCTCTCTTTCTAATAAGTATGAAGTAAGTTCAAGTACCTGCTTTAGACTTAATGATTAATATTCAGATGGCTAAATTTAGGGGAGACTAATTAAGCACACATAATCCTCGGTCCCTAGGTATGCCTCCACATATCTTCTTGCTGGATCATACATATCATAGTTTACCTGACTGATCACAAACCACCAACACAGCTGGAATAGCCAAGGTCAAATAAACACAGAGATTTTCTTTGTGATAAGGTCTACGGAGGTAAAAAGAAAAAATATGTTCAAAATACGTGTCCTAATAATGAGCTAAAATTACTGTCTGCACATGGTGCATGAGGAGAAGAACAAGTCAAAAAGAATGGGGAAAAACTCTTATTTTCAAAGTATCACACCATTAACACAATATATAACTGCTACCTGCAAAACAACTTTCTTAGACAAAGAACAAAAGCATTACAAAATGTGGTGATAGCTGGCAAGACACTGCAGCTCCTGAGGTTTCAAGGTATTTTAGAGAATTAATATTTTGCACATATGCAGCAGGTTTCACCTGAAGATCTCAAAGCACTTTGTAAATATATATGCATTAATTAATCTTCACAGCAGCTCTATGAAATAAGCACTGTAAATATAATTATCTTGATTTTACAGATGGTGAACTTGAGACTCAGAGCAGCGAAATAACTCCCCCAAGTTCACACCACGAATCAGCAGAGCCGTAGTGACTGGAATCCAATGGTTCCACTGCCACTTCTCTTTGCTAACCCAGATGACAAAAGTCCCTTTGCCTAGGGTAACAATAGGCTCCACACAGAGAAAAGAGCTGCCCTGGGACTTCACACTTTCTAGTTGGTAAAGCATTTTCCCCCCTTTGAATAGGGGACATGATAAATGCACACAGTGCTATTTATTATTAATATGCTCATTAGGATCTGCATCGTTACCACAGGAGGAACGCTGTCGATAGACAGTGTTGGTTGGCAGGCCAGACCCTGCCCCGGTATCGAACACGACCAGTTCTGGTGGCTCTTTGCTGCTTAAAAGGACGATTTCCTTAATAAGCAATTCTCCAGAAGGCACAGGCAGCAATCACGCTTCCTGTACATCTTTCGTCTTCATTTAGTGTGACTTGCCTGTTGTATCTTGTAAATAACCCGTGGTTGTCCCCACTGGGGAGAAGCACAGTTTGATATAATGTCAGCCTGAGCTAAAACTGAGAAAGCTGAGCTCGCCGTGAAGGGGAGGGTCTCTCAAGCGCCCACATCTGAAATCTTCAGCCTACTCTTACCTTAATAAAAAGTCAACCTGCCAGCATGTAAATGGCAGTGAAGAAAAAGGGATGACACGTGGCAAGCACAGGCAGTAATCAGTGCTAACGTTTGTGTATGGAGGAGGCACTGGAGCTGTCAGAGCTCAGGGGCTTCTGCAGGGGCACCTGGTGGTCCCCTTTCTCCTTCAAGTGATGAAGGTCCTTCATAGGGTGGGTGATGCATTTTGAAAGCATTTCAAGGGGAAGTTATTGATTGTTTTCATCTAAACTAAATTCCTTCAGATTATTCCATTCAATGCCATTCTGTTTGGCTTTTTTCTTTATAGGAAATGCGTCTCTATGTGGTACCTTTGTTTTTGGCAATCTGTGCTTCAAGAGTGTGTCTTAATGAATTTTTGGTGAAAATTATCTATATTTAAGTATTATACATTTTGTTCTACTGCACTGGGATTTGGAAAGCTATTTTTGCCCTGTAAGATCCCAGCTGTGTCCCTTCAAAGCTGTGCTTGGTCTGGGTATCTGCATGCTCTTTCACAGTCTTCCCAGTATATTCGTGTCAAATGGTATTAGACCTCACCAATTTCCCCTAGTAATGGTAGCTCAGCCTCTATTAAAATATTTTAATATTCTCTTTTCTGTTGTAGCCTCCCCCAAGCTACAGAGACAGTAATTGGATCTGGTATGGGTCATCACACAGGAGAATTTTGGGCTGATGTCGGCCAAGACAGTTCCTGCTTCACTCCAGGAAGGCATCTCCCCTGTAGCTTAGAGAAAGCTGGATGTCAGATGTTCCCCAAGGTCACCTCTGCAGGGGTCTGTGATTACCCCCTCACCTGTGGCCCCACACAGACACTTGGCCCTTATTGTGTTAGTCAGTGGGGCAGAACCTGCCTCCCTACATTTCCTCCTGGGCATCTAAGCCTGACTGAGAAGACACTCAGTTTGCTGTGAAGGTTAAGATATGTCCTCCTTTTTTTGCAAAATCTTGGCTGAGGAAATCAGTTGTGTGGGTGGCAAGCCCAGAGGACAGAGGATTGTGAGACTCTTTCAAAGCCAAATCCTGCCGTGGGTCTGCTTCATGCAACGCTCTTGGATGTGTGCAGTCCCAGGCTCTCTGTTTTCCAGAGATGTCACACATTATATTTTATTTTAATAGAGGCTTAGTTTCAAATCCACCCCTCAGCTGTGCCTGCGGGGAGTTCCCAGCTGAGGCCAGCAACAGGTGTGTGTAGACGTCTAAAAACAGGACATGTCCCTGAGCTCCCTCCTGCACACCACTCCTCTGGGGATGGACCTCAACTGCTGGGCAGCATACAGGATCCCTGAAGGCAGCACATGCCAAATTTACTCACCTTTCTGGAAATATATTTAGGAGAGAGGGCAAGAGAGAAGAGAGAGAGAAAAGTGAGAGGAACCTCCAAAGTCAGGTGAGCAATGTCCACAAACTCTGTCTGAAGCATCACACAATTTGTTCCCTGCCTTTTTTTCCTCCAGGTTTAAAATACTCTGAGGTAGATTGTCATATTTGCATAGATTCACTTGTAAAGGGGAAGTTCTGCTGCTGTGCATATCCCTGTTGATTGCCACATTGTTATAGGCACCTGGGGGGTCCATAAAGGAATCAAAGAATCAAAAAAAAGTATAATGTAAAAAAATTGCAAACAACAAAAGCCACATTGCATTTCCTAGGAAGTCCTGAAATAAGGATTTCTCAGAGAGGAGGGCCATAAGTAAAGGTGACATGTGGTGAACACAGCTCTTGGTGTAACAAACAACCCCAGATCTGCCTCCTATTCTAATTACTATCTTTGTTTACAAGGTCATCTACTTTTGCAGATCCTTCCAATCACCTTTGCATTGTTCCATTTTATTGCAAACACGGATCCTGTAGAAGAGCTTGAAAACCGAACAAGAGGATAAAAACAGGAGAAAAACCCACCTCAACTCCCCCCAGAAAAACGTGACAACTATCCATCTCTTCCTAAGAACAGAGGAATTTCCTCACTGTGAGCTGGCAGTTTTCAGGAGGTGCAGGCCCAGCCTGCCATCCCTATTACTGGCATTGCTCACCAGCTGTTAGAAAACACAAGCTTCTGGACTGCTTGGCACATGGCAAATGTGACACAGGTCCTTCTGAACACCTGGAGGTATTCTGAATACCTCTTTGTCTTGCAACTCTCACTTATGGCTGGAGATGGCTTTAACTCTGGAGTGTGGGACCGGTTCACCTGCACTTTCACCCAACCTTGCCTTGGAGGTTCCTTCCTCTTGCAGGGCTATTACAGATGTTCGTACAACAGCTGCTGAACTCCTGCAGTTTGCAGCTCTCCTACAAAACTTAAAACACCGCTGACTTGGGATTCTATCTTGAGTGAGGACATCTGGTAAGCTCCATCACCCTGTGCAGCCAGAATTCATGGCTCATCTCTCTGAAACTGCCATGCTATCTATATCTACCCTTTAGCTGACAGCATTTTGGAAAGTGAGATTTCAGTGCTTTATTTTATGATTGTACAAGTTGTCAGTCTTGAGGTTCTTTGACTAACTTCTGCCTTCTCCAGGGACAAACGGTCCTGCTCAAACAACGAGAAATGCCAGTGATGCAAAACCAGCATCTGAAACACCCACATGAACTCAAAACAACAGGACAACTCACGGAAGAAAAATCCACTGAAAACTACTGATACAAAGAATGTACCCCTGACTCGGGAAATCCCTGAGCTGCCAATTGCAGGAAGCTAGGAAAGTATATTGATCTTGCAATTTTCCCTCTGCTTTATGACTGACTGATCTAGGAGATGAGATATGTGTGTGAATGACTGCTGGTCTGACTGACTACAGTTGTTCTATGTTCTTATATTTTTTCCTGTTTTCCCCCGAAACAAGTGAATCCACACAGTTGGGAATGGGGGATTATTGCAGCACCCCACGGAGAACAGTCCCCACCAGACTGTTTCACCATGGCAAATTTGTTGCCATGCCACATAATTGTCATTGCTCACATTGTGAGGAACAGGGAATGGGCTAAATCAGGTGCAAGACAAGACTGTTTCTACAGCACTACAGTTTACTGAGCTGGGGGAAAATTGAAAGAAAAGAAGGTTTTCTTTCTGACATTCATCTCCCAACAGTTCCTCAAAAAGTTGCCATGAAGAATACTTGCAGATGAAATGCCCAGCATTTAGAATTTTTTTTCTTCCCAGAAAAAAATCCGGAGGTTTATTTATTTTTTTAAAATGTAAACTCAAAACTCAAAGCTCTTTCCAACTGGAAGTGGAAAACAAGTAACTAGTTTAGAAGGAATTCTTTGGGTGTGCAGGAATAAAATTCCCTGTTTTACAAGCAGGTCTATTTGCAGCATGTGTCTGTGAAAAGGAAAGGTTGCTGCAAGTCTGAAAAAACACTTTGTTGAATCATTACAGAGTCAGCATGCTAATCTGGATTTGTAACAGAATGTGCTTAAAGACCATCAGACAGACAGAAATTTCTCTCTGTGATCACTAAACTCTGCAACTTCTCTAATAAGCAGAATTTCCAGTAGAGTTAGTTAGCAACCCCCTCCAAACTCTAGAAAAACCCTTCTTGCTTTAAAAGCCCTCAAAATATTCTCTAAGTTCTCAAGCACCAGCTCACAGTGACTTTTTTTAGATACACAAGGATGCTACCCGAAACAAGGAACTAGGCTATTCACTCCTCTACCCTCACACTCCAGTCTTGATTGATTACAAAAAGCTGAAAAGCAGCTATTGCAAAGAGAAAGGTAGTTTAACTCGGGAAGGTGAGCTGAAAGATGAACAGATAGTGCTCGAGGTGGTTGGACTGATGTTGGATCAGGGAACTGCACAGAAGAAACCTGACTTTTGAAGTCAATAACTAGGTACAGCCTCAGCACTGTAGACAATTACTAAGATAAGATGCAGTTTTACCAATTGTACTTCTGTATGTCAAGCAGAACAAATGAAATCCTTGACAGTCTCTTATAGGATACCAATCCAATTTAAAGTGCATGGCACAGGGATGAGAGCAGTAGACACAGGTTAAGATAAATCTTGCTGTTTTCCTGTGCTTTCCCAGATAATTTATTCAGTCTTTTTATTTATTTTTTCATAGTATGGAAATTTCTGTGCATGCTCCTTCCATAATAAATTTGGGCAAGCTGTTGCCATAAGAATGGGAAATGACAGATTGATTCTGCCTTTTGTGATGGTTTTTTTTTCACTCTAGGGAACAACATGCAGTTCATTGGTAGTCCAAAGCTTTGTTAATTTGATATTAATTTATACTAATTTGATATTAATTTGCACTGAAGATATAATCCCTTGAAAGATGCAACTCTTGGAGCAAAAGGTTAACCTCACTGCACGGCTCAAGAATCTGAAGCACAGGCTTACAGCACAAATAAGGTCCATGGCCAAAATGCACAGGAATATTAGAGGCAATGGGTCTGTTTCTACCCTTTTCAGTTTCAAAATTTGCTTTTCTGTTGACTTCAAATGGAGAGAGCTGGGAAAAAAGACTGCTAGACTTAGTATCAATAAAATTACTACAGATTCAGTGTGGGAGAAAGTTGTTTCCTGGCTCTGAGTTTACTATAACACAGGATATGGTCTAAATGCAATACTCTAATTGTTAGCCATCACTCCAAGGTCTTCATTAAACACAAACTTGGACAGTTCTGTCAAAACCTTAAATTAATCAGCTGTGCTTATGACTCCACTGGTGTAAATTATTAATTTTTTGAAATCTGGAGCTCTTCACCAGTTACTGCCACTACAGAAATCGTTGTGTGCTATGGTTTGTAAGAGCTGCTGTGCTCTACCCCTAAGGAACAGTACTTAAAGAGCAACTAGGTGTTATTTATTTTGTATTTTTGCCTTCTATGACCACTATGTTCAGCTGAGGACTTGCTGTTTCACAGTGGCATTTCCTACTTCTGTTTTAATAGGGCTTTGAAGAAACCTCTGTAAGTTTTCTTCTCCCTTTTCTCTTTGGGAAAAAGTTAGAGACCAAAATATATTTTAGTAGGAAGACATGACTGACTTCCACTTAAATGAAAAACAAGTCCCATTTAGCTTCTTCCAGATGAAAAGACTTTTCCTTTAAGTATCCACTTCCCCCTCAACAACCATTATTTGTCATTGCCATGGAAAGCCACATGGATGGAAGGGGAGAATGGAACAATCAACTCAAAATCAGCCACCCTGCACCAGCTGTGGTCATTTCTGTGACATCAAAGCCTCCTTCTAGCATCCTCCTCAAGAAGCTGCACTAAACAAAGGTATGAGGATAGAACCTGCTGATTGCAATCATCAGCTGTGAGTTGGAAACAGTGTCCCAAGTGCCAAATGCTGGAACCTCACTTTAATGTTTAATTTCGTGTTTAATTTTTAAAATTTGATTTGATCATTATCATAAACATTAAACAATATTTCCTGTTTAAATATGAATAGGCTGCATTATTTGATTGAAATGAGTGTTCAGATGGCTAATGCGTTTTATTATGGCCATAGAATTTTACTGTTATTTCCCCTCCAGCTGCTGCTGTTCCAGGGAACTCAAAGGGATTCAGTTTTCAATAAGATGGGCTCTATCCGATGGCACGGTGTGGTACACAAGCTTGCCAAGAAGAGTCTTTCCCAGCCCGGGGATACTGCTCCTGGTAGTTTTATAACACTGATGAGTGGCTGTTATGGTTCAATGTCCATACAGGGACCTCTGAAAGGCTCCTCACAGCCTATCTCCCCCGCTACCTCACATCTCTAATTTGCTTTTGTAATGCCAGTTCCCATCGCTGGTTATCCTGTGATAACATCCTCTATCAGCCAGTAATTGAATTTTGCAGACAAGTATCTCATTGGTTTCTCCCATGCTGCCCCTTCATGCATAGTAGGAGCTCCTGAAAGAGAACTGCAATCCCATCTCAGGATGTTCCCTGAAATTTCTCCAAGACTGGTCCCTCTTGCTATGATGTTCACATATGACTTTGACAACACTGCAACCGCACATCTCTTGAAATCACTTCCCCTCTTGCTATGAAACGTAAATCTCAGCTCTATTTGCTGCTTTTACTTCTTCTTCTCCTTTACTAATCCTGCACTGTCAAAAGTTTGGAGTTGAGTGTGCTTCTAGCTGGTCTCTCTAAAATGTACAGCCCTTCCTCACTACAAGCGTTTTTCAGCACTATCTTAATTAGGGTGAGGTGGGAAACAAGAATTCCATTTAGCAGAAAATGTCGTGTTTTCATACATAATTTTTGTTCCGCACCAATGACCTTTAAAATATGCTTGGACTGACATCATCACTCTTCCCCCCCTGAACACCCATGAGCACAGAAATCACGATAACTCAGCAGCACAAGTGACCCATGCCAACATGTTGGAGCACTTGCTACTGCACAAAGTCCATCCTGGACCTCAGAAAACTGTTCAATAAAAGTTTTACTGAATCCACTACTTTTGTCCTCAAAGTCTGAATCACAAAAAATTACCATTTTTGCCTGAAAAATTATCTCAGTCAGTGCTAATTATCGTGTGGATAATAAGTATTTAGGAAAGTTGCATTCTAGCACAATACTTCAATACATCCAGACCAAATGTTGCTGGCAAAGAACAGTGGGTAATGGAACTGAAAATCGATAACACCTCTCTTTGAATAAGAAAAAAGCATTTATAACTTTTTTAAGGTGAAGGTATGTTCCAGTTAACCCTTCAGAACAATTATAATAAGGGAAGAAATCCTTACATCAAGTTCATGATGAAAATCCATCAGAAGAGATGAACCCACTTCTTGTGGTAGGAAGTAAAACTCTAACTGTTTATTGATGGGAGAAAGCTGGTTATAATTCTTCATATCCAACATTTCTGTTAAATGGAATTTCTCCAGCACGGAGAGGTTTTAAGGGATGTATTCTTCTCCTCTAACTTTTGTCATCTAGGAATTTACTGAAAATGAGCTGGCCAGACTCTACAGGAAATGTGGATAAATAAAAGTGAAATTCCATGAAGTGGATCATCTCACCTGTTTTAGGAGTGAATGAATGACCACATGGGAAAACCTCTTTTCTTCTTTACTGACTGCTGAAGTGTCTCTGATGAATAGCTAAGAATTACCACCTAATACTGCTAAGACAGAAGCTGTCAGAGATGTACATACTCCACCCCCAAATGACTTGCCCCAAATATTAGAGCAAGAATAAGACCAGAATTCTGCTCTTATTATTTTCACATTCATGTTCTGCTGTCTGACCAATGATGACCTCTCCAGTGGCAATTCTGAAAAAAAATCCATAGCCTATAACATTTTCAATCACGTATTTTGCAGTATCTTCAATACCACCACCATTTCTGATGGCTTTGAGGTCTTATAAAATATATGTATTTTGATACATCTGAATTTCTCTCATCCAAAGACAGAAGCAGATTCTAAGTGTGCAGAATGAGGACAGTAGTGTCAAATAACACTACTGGAGATGACTTACAGTAATAAAAAATGGAAAAGGTTTCTTAGGTTATGTGGCTCTTTGATGAGATGGCACATCTCCCCACTTTATTTTCAAAAATAGGTTGCCTATCCTGATTTTAAATGTTCTAATTAACAAGTAACATATCCTCTCCTTGGGGCCATCATCCACAATTTGAGAAAATTCACAATGAGTAATTTCTTCATTGAACTTTGTATACATTTTATAAATATTGTTAGACTCGATTATCTTAAAGGTTTGTTCCAACTTAAATGATTCTATGATTCCATGAAATTCCCCTTTACTTGAATTTTGCACAAAAATAGGGCTTCCTTTACTTCCTCGGAGAGCTTAATTACAGACCTCTAAATTGTCCTGTTGCAGAAATTC
This sequence comes from Pseudopipra pipra, assembly GCF_036250125.1. Lineage (NCBI taxonomy): Eukaryota > Metazoa > Chordata > Aves > Passeriformes > Pipridae > Pseudopipra > Pseudopipra pipra. Next base: position 7,335,262 of record NC_087581.1, on the reverse strand, counting down.
AAGCGGACACAGATGTCCCATCCAATCCCATGTTGGCCAACCATGAAAACCACACAAGTCCTTATGCAACAACAGATACTTCCAGCAAAAGGGACATTTATATTAATAAATAGATATGGTTTTTCACACAAAGACAGACACCAGAAAAATCACAAAGCTCAGACCTTCTGAAGGTTTAAAGTGGGTATCCACCCATGAAGATATGTGCTCCTTGTATAGGATGTGGTCTCTGTAATAGTTGTTACAGCACTGAGATGCTTGCCTTGCTGTGGCAGGCTGAATCAGAGAAAATCACTGCAAGTCGTCTCCAGCAGCAAGACAGAGTATGTAGACCACACGATTATGCTGTTCCTGTCTTCTAGACAGATATTTACAATATGCACTTACATGGTGCTCCACATCGACAAAACCAGGCCTTAATTGTATTTGATAATCAAATCTGCTTCTCTGCTCAGGTACTGTACAGCTGGCAATTCAGAATGAATATAACAAATAGGTTCAATTTTTATTTTTTTTTTTTTTTAGTGCTCTCCTTGATTTTCCCCTAAACTCAATGCAAAATACAGTATGTATATATGATCCAGGAGGCATTCCCAGAGCCAAGATGTTTATATTAATAAAAAATACTGGAAATGGGATTATGTTAATGGAAATCAGTCCCACTTGCATTCTGAAAATATCTTCTATTCCATCATATGAGTAATATTTGAAAAAGAACTGCTTTCTCTCTCTCTCTCTCTTTCTCTCTCCCTCCTCCCTGCTTTCTCCCTGTGTCTATTACAAGGATTTTAATAGAAAGACATTCAAATTGTAACACTCAGCAGCGCACGAGAATCAATTATTACTTTTTTTTTCAGTTTCTGGTTACCGTATTATTTTGTATAATTGTTGATGTCTGTCATCTAAATTATCTCACCAAAAAAGCCATCTCACACACAGACACACACACCCCCAACCCCAAAAAATAAGAATAACAATAATAATAAAAAAAAGTCTAACAACCCTTCACAACCCAGACACAACCTTGAGGGAAGGAAAACACAAAACAAAAGAGAAAATAATAATAATAAAAAAAGAGAACAGCCCATCAAGCTAATTCATCTGCCCAGTAAATGCATGTGTGTGGTGGATCAGATAGGCTTGATAGCAGGTGATGGGGGTCGGGGCTTTGCACACACTCTGAAAGGGTTTTGATGGTTGCAATTACTCGCCCACGCTTTGACATAGAACACAATGAAAGACTACAATTAGACAACTATTATTCCTAACTGCTGATACCAATGATGTCCATACAAAGGCAGCTCACTTTGTCATTGCATTATTCACACTCGAGGTGCATTTGTGTATATGAGTTTGTGAAAGGAGAGGGGTGCCCGTTTCTGTTTGTATTTGTGGCACAGTATAAATTATCTAGATTTATGCACACTGTCTCTGTAAATCTCCATTCGAGCACACAGTCATGCAGATTGCTTTTCTGCAGGCTTGCACACATGGAGATGCAGCAGTTCCCCTGGTCTGCACTCAGAGCCCACAGAAGGATTTACATCGGCATTTCTGGGTTTTGGATGAAGCCCTGGATGGGTATATGGAAGACAGGGATGTGATTTTCGTCCTTAGCTTGTGTCTTTTCGGGCTCTTTTGTTCTTTGCATCAGATTTCTTCTGCATCATTGTGTGCTGAGCAATGAGTCCTGGATATGGTCATGTTACAAATAGGTTTACTTTACTGCAGAAGATTAAGACAGAAGATTTCTAAACTGATTTTAAAATAGAAACTATTACTATTTATGTTATTAATTCATTTTTTTATTTCTATTATGTTGGTAAACTCTTTAAACTGGGAATGCTGGGACTTCTGCTCAAGTCAGAGAACACTGGCCATTGTATGCCACCAGAGACTTTGGAATATAACTAAATGTGGGGAGTTATTCTGGAGTCATCAGTTTCTAATAACTAATATTAATAGTGCTTAATAAGAGAAAGTAATAGTTAGCAAGAATATCCAAAGTCGATTAATCTAATTTGGGCTACAGTAGTCTGACTGAAAAAAAAGCAACTAGACAGGGAATTAATTAAGAAAAGCTATTCCTTGCTAAATGTAAACTATACCCTAATCTGAACGAACGTATCTGGATAGAGAGCCCTTTCAAGAGCCCTTTCGATTTATTTTATCCTCTGGTAAAGGGAATTCTAGTCAAATGTTGCCAAAAGGAGTTAAACCACCAGTGGGACAAGGCTCTGTGTTCTGTGTGGGAGAAGAGCTGCAGGATATGCCGGGGCCAGGTTTAGCCCTTGCTCTTGCCTTAGCTGTGTGCATAGCAGTTCTCACTGTAGATACCAGCAAGATGATCACTGTATGAGTAATACATTGTTAGATTTATACAGACTAACTTAGGTCATGTGAAATCCCAATGCAAAAGCAAGTTTGCACCAATTTTACAATCAATCATGTTTTTAATTGATTTACTGCTGCATCTTCAGGATGAAAACATCCACAGAGCCCTGAAACACACTCATATCTCCTGACAGTAAACATTTATTCATGGAGGTTCTTGGACTGCATTGAGAATTCCTCCCAGGAAAGTCAGTCACAATGAAATGAAATGCCAGTGTACCCATTAATGGCCAAATCATAAGGCACAAAATAATACAAGACAAGAGTAATAAACCTCTCCAGGGAATTGCATCATTGTTAATGAAGCAACTAATCAATAGACCAGTTTGAAAGTGATGCTTGTTGCTTGACTGCTTAGATGGAGATTTGAGTAACAGCAACATCCTGAAAAATGTATCTTGAAAGTAGATATTCTGTGAAATTTGTTTGAGAATCATGAAATCTAGGAAATTTAGGAGGTCTTTTGCTGACGGCAAAGATTTGAAAATCTACAGATTTGCTCTCCTAGGAGAGGTAGCACCCAAACTTTTCTAGCCCCTAAAATGCAGTTTGTGATTTTACCATCAAGAAATAACAATTTGGGTACCAAGAGCGATGAAGCCACAGCAGGCTGATATCCCAGGAAGGTGCTCAGATGACCTGCTTGTGCTGACGTCTGAGCTTCCATGGGCCCTCGCTGTGGTTAGAGGAGACTGACCAGGGGAAAGCAGAAAAAGCAGCAAGCTTTTCCATGGAAGCCATGGCCAGGGGTGGGGCAGGGAATTGCAGCAGCTCATGCTGCTTCCAGAATTGGGAATCTTTCAGCTAGGGGTTTCTCCTCTCATAGAAAGAGAAGGCAGAAGGAGGAGAGCTGGGTTGAGACACCAGTACCACATCTTTCCCTTTGCCTGCTTGCCATTCTGGTCTCCGTTCACTGGGGCTGTTTCACCGAGGGAACCAGCTGTGGAGGTTTCCTAACATGAATGCATCTGGCCTGAGTCAAGGCAGTTCCTTGTCATAATTCTCTGGGGCTTTCCTTGGGGTAGCCGTAGTTGTTAACAGCGCATCTGGCTTTCCCAGCTTTCGGGGTGGTCGCATCAGGTAGCAGGTGACAGGGCTTGTCACCGTTTGTAAATGTCAAGCAGGGAGCAAGAGAGACCATGGATCAGAGTTCAGGGCCAGGTAGATGTACTTTGCCTCCTGCCATCTCATAAACTGTCCAGGCTTCCCTCATCTCCCCAGTGGGGTTTGCAGCCGCAGACATCCCCAAGACCTGACAAAGTGGTGACAGCCCTGCTGCCAGGCTGCTGAATATACAGCAGAGCAGAGAGGGGATTTGCAGGGACTTTTTTGCAGCAGGACAGAATGCAAATTGGGGACTGGGGGTACTTGGACCCAATAGAAGCATGTGGCACCCAATAGAGCAGCACCCCACAGAGTAGCACCCCACACCACTGGTCCTACTTCCAACACTGGGTGTTTTCCTACAGCACTCTACTTTTACAGAGCCAGGAGCGGAGCTCTCTAAAATACCTGTCTATCCAACTAAAAAGTAATGCTTCATGTTTTCAGTGCTGCTGTCTAACTACATGTGAAACACCTGCTGTGAGAGCTTGCTCCATAAGAAGGAAGCTTTCCAGCTAAAATAGCCAGCACTCAGGAAATGAGCCTTTGCTGGGAGGAACTTCACTAGCAAAAAGACTCATCCTAAGCACCCAAATCCCAGCTTGGATTCTCATCTGGGAACCACATGTCAGCAAGGGCACTCATTCCTCAAGCTGACTGTCCAGGACATGTTTTCCTGCCTTGGGGAACCCCTTTGGCTTCCCAAGACCCGAGCAGGGAGCCCTACATAGAGAAAAGGAACTCCCACAGCAGACTGTACCTTCGACCTGGAACAGCTTATGGCCATCATAGTCTGTACTCCAGCATTACACACATTCTTTTAGAGATTAAGGTCCCAGAACTTAAGCCAGGTGTGTTAGTCTTAAATACAAGAGCAGCTCCATTGGCTTTGGGGAGACAGCACAGCATTTAAACTATGCATGTGTTTAAGCACCTGGCACACAAGCTTTTCTCTCTAGTGCACTTCTCTCTCCCCTGGGCCTAATTTCAACTCCTTCCACTTTATAGTCTGTGGCCTCTGCTGTAAATTCGAAGAGCCAGAGAACTAATTTTTAAAAAATATTTTCTGCTTGAAATATTGCAAGTAAAGAGCAGACGAGAATATATATCAGTTAAATGCTTTTTTAAAGGCACATATGACACGACACGACATGACACTCTGCATTTTAAAATTAAGTACAGTAACAAGGAACCCCCAGCTGGAATTTCCTAAAATATGGCTTGCCTCCTCTGGAACCACTTTTAATTTTAAGTGCTGACTTTCCTGACCCAGAATAAAGTTACAGGCAATGTTTACTAGCCAGTATAGGAGGGAATTGCTCCCTTATTGCATTCCAAGCGTGCAAGCCACTGAAAATCAATATAACGAAGTAGGAAAGAAAGAATAAGAGCATATGCCTCCTCTCCCCCCTCCACATGCACAGACACACACATCCATAGACCTGTCTCTCTTCTCCCCACTATGACAGGTAGTGGCCCTCTCTAACCTTAGAGGCTAGCAGTGAAGAAAGATGAAGTTTGTCACATTGTTCCCGAGCAGTAAGTTGTACAGCTAGGTCACCTCCAATTTTTAGCTAGTCAGTCAAGCCTACCTTTCCACGAGCAGTGCACAGCTGCCATTCCCCAACAAATAGTGAAATGATGAGCCCATGTCACAGTGGAGGACACCATCTAAGCTCCTGGTATCCCCTTCAGTTTGGTAACATGATGGGAGATGACAGGGACATGACGTGGGGCTGATGCGAGGCAGGAATCTCCATAACAGGTCTCCTTGTGGAGGCAGCGAGGGGCTGACCTCTGGACATTTCAGAGACACAGGGAGCCGTGAAGAGGTGGAAGGTCACGTCTGAAAACTGCTACTTCAGGGCTGGAGGAAGGAGGCTGATCACTACTTGACACCAGAGCCTGAAGGCAGACAAGATGCTGGAGGAGCAGCAATGATCCAAGAGATGTCTTTCAGACATCTTGTTTTCTTAACACACTTTGGTGCCAAGGTGGGAGGAAGAGGAGAAAAAAGAGAGAAGGAGGAATGACTCACTTGTAGATTCTGCATCAGTTGCTAAAGTTTGGGTCTTGTCTTTGCTAACAAGGATCTTTTTGATTTCTTTGTGGCTTGCAGACTTGTTTGTGGCAGAAACACACCATTCTCTCTGCAGCTTTGGGTTTTACCTAGGTGCTGCTCTTTCAACACCAAAGCAGAGGTCCAGTGCAAAAGTGATCCTCCCTCCTTTCTCCCCATGGCACGATCTGGCTGGGTGCTGTGCTCTTTAAGACCAATTTCATCTGCTGGTAGGGGCCTGAAAATGTTTTTGACCCTGGAAGCATGCAGGGCAGATGTCTTGTGAACCACAGGGTTAGCAACATATAGCAGTCATTGACTGCTGATATTTATCACCTGTGGGAAGATAATGTAAGTGGCTTTGCTGTCTCAGACATCTTTGTGCCACATAGAGCCTTTCTTCTCCTGGTAATGCAGACAAAGGAGAAGAAAAAGTCAGAGCCCTGATTATCTGGTGCTATGAACTAAGACTGACCAAAGATGAAAACTCCGCAAGATCAGCAAACTCAGCCTTATCCTGAGTGTCTCCCATCTACCCTTAAAATACATCCCAGGATGTATCTCTAAACGACACAGTTCCCGTCAGTCCTCAGCGGCCATAGCCTTGTCTACAGCCTGACAACTTTATCACCTCCCTCCCTCCCTCCTGCTCTCTTTCACTAGTCCTTTGGTGCATGGGGTATTCAGGGTGATGGCTAGTGCCAATGTTAATGGGAATAACACTTGGAGGATGCTGGAGGGAATCAAGGCCTCTGTCTTCCCAGGCCATCGTTGTTTTGCAAGCTCTGGCTCTCACCTTTAATGTGGAGTCAGCTTTCTTGGCACATGGAGGATTCACCCTGTGGGATATTTCACTGACTTTTCTCTTCACCTTGACTCAGACATGCACAATAGAAATAGCAGCTGTGGACTCCTATGGTTTCAGACCCTGCCCTGTTTCAATTAGAGAGGCACGCGGGTTTGCAGAGGAGGTTTTCAAGAAGGACGCGTGGGTTTCCTTTTGAGAATAAAACACAGAATAAAAAAGAGTTGCACTGGGCTGCCTCTTTCTGCTGAGCACCTCCAAGCACCTGGCAAGCAGTCAGTGCCCTGCTACCTTGTCTGACGGGGAGGAGCACAGACTGTGCTTGAAGTGCATATCTATCCTTTCACTCTGGTCATACTGACAAAACTCTTGCCTTGAATCCTGGCTTCAGTTTTGGACCCCTCATGACAAGAAAGACATTGAGGTGCTGCAGTGGGCCCAGAGAAGGGCAACAAAGATAGGGAAGGGTTTGGAGCACAAGCCTGATGAGGAGCAGCTGAGGGAGCTTGAGGTGTTTAGCCTGGAGAAAAGGAGTCTCGGGGGTGACCTTCTCACTTCTCTACAAGTACCTGAAAGGAGGTTGTAGCCAGGTGGGGATTGGACTCTTCTCCCAGGTAACAAGTGACAGGACAAGAGGAAATCAGGCTCAAGCTGCACCAGGAGAGGTTTAGATTGCATATTAGGAAAAATTCTTCACTGAAAGTGTGGTCAGGCATTGGGACAGGCTGTCCAGGGCAGTTGTGGAATCACCATTCCTGGAAGTGTTCAAAAGGCACTTGGATGTGGCACTTGGTGACATGGTTTAGTGGTGGTTTGGTGCTGGGTAAATGGCTGAACTTGATCTTAGAGACCTTTTCCAACCTTAATGATTCGATGTTTCTATAAAAGAGTTTCATACTGGCAAAATCTTGCTCTCCCAGCAGAAGGACTTGGGTACAAGACCAAGGTGTGGAAGACACTGCTGAAAAGAAGAGAGCTTGGAGAGGCAGAGTGCTTCTCACCTCCATGTCAACCCATCATGGATAACTTGGTGCAGACTGGAACATGGCTGTTGTGATGACAAGCTCATCTGGGGCTGGGGAGGAGGTGACTTTGTAGCAGTGGTGTGAAGATAGGCAGAAGATGATTTGGCCCCCAAGCACCTCCTGCTGCTGCAGGAGATGGGAAATAGGTGGGAGAATAGTAGGTGATTCCTGACAGCTGAGCACCTCTTGAAGGGCATGCTCACACCATGGAATACTCAGCCTTCGAATATCCTTGTGACCTGGACAGCCTCTCAGAAGCACCCAGCACAACCCGAGAAGCACACCATCACCTAAAAAATGAAACCACCTTTACAGCTTTTCAGAGGTGCTTTTCATTAGTGAATCAAGAGTCTTCTCCTGGCCCTGCTCCTTCATCTCCCTCACTAGGCTGGAGAGAAATAGCGTAGATCCTCTTCAGTGTGAGGCACCATCCTCGCCCAGGAGAGGAAGAGAAGGAGGTGCTAACTACAAAGATGGAGAGCAAGGGAAAGCTCAGAAACTGTTTGAAAAATAGAATTAGTTTTACATTTAGTTATTCTTCTATTTCTTTTTGTCTTTGAAGAATTCGTATGAAATTGTTCTAAAAAAAGTCAAGCTAACATCTTGCCTGAGACACTCACCACTTGGCCCTGGGGAAAGGCTGCGTGCTCTGCAGCCTCCCACGAGGAATGTAGCTGGCTACAAGGAGTAGTGCCTGCTAGAGGGTTGCAGCAATGATAGGGCTTAGAAACCCATCAGGATTTTTACAGCAATCTCAAGCTGTTTGAGGCCTTGCCCTCTGCTGTCATGTGCACACTTGAGATTTTTTTTCTTTCTTGTTCAATAAATCCCTGGTTTTCTAGACCTCAGGAGTGTACCAAAGTTTGAAAGTGACCCAAGTTCAAGCTAAAGGCTCAGCAGGAGACAAATAAAGGAACCTCAACTCTATTATTAAATAAGTAAAAACCTCACGGCATCTTTAGGTCTGACTTATATTTTCTGAGTCCTTGAAGTTGCTAATAAACACCAAGGAAATATCTGGGGCTTTGATCCTCAGCTCAGATATTATTTGAGAACATATTCAGAAATATACTTGTCAACATTTGGAAACTTTAGAAAATTCTCTGCATTTTCAAGTTTGGACAGCTTGTGTACAAGAAAGGGTTTTGCAAAGTCAGGCTATATTGGGTTTGAGTGGCAAGGTTCTGGTAGTGGGTGGCTGCAGGGCTACTTTCTGTGAGAAGGTGCCAGAAGCTTCCCTACATCTAATAGAACCAATTCCAGCTGGCTGCAAGATGGACCTGCCACTGGTCAACACTGAGCCCACCAGAGATGGTGGGAACACCTCTGGCATAATGAATTTGAGAGGAAAGGGGGAAAAACTGCTGTACAACAGCAACCAGAGGAGAGGAGTGTGAGAGAAACAGGTACACAAAGACTAAGGTCAGTGCAGAAGGAGGGGTAGGAGGTGTCCCAGGTGATGCAGAGATTCCCCTGCAGCCTGAGGTGCAGCCCATGGTGAGGCAGCTGTGCCCCTGCAGTCCACAGAGGTCCATGGGGGGACAGAGATCCACCTGCAACACGTGGAAGATCCCACACCCAAAAGAAGCCGTGACCCCACGGAGACTCGTGTTGGAACAGGCTCCTGGCAGGACCTGTGGCCCCGTGGAGAGAAGAACCCACACTGGAAGTTTTCTGGCAGAACTTGTAACTCCATGTGGGACCCATGCTGGGGAAATCTGTTCCTGAAGGACTGATCCTGGAGGGGAAACCCACAATGGAACAGTTTGGAAAGAACTGCAACTCGTGGGAAGAACCCGCATTGGAGCAGTTCTTGGAAGACTGTCTCCTGTGGGTAGGAACCCTGTCCCGGAGCAGGGGAGAGTGGGAGGAATCCAGCCCTGGAGGAAGAAGGAGCAGCAGAGACAATGTGAGATTAACTGACCGCAGATAGAAATAGGGAGTGAAGTTAAGTCCAGGAAAAAAAGGAGGGATGGGGTGAAGTTGTTTTAAGTTTGTTTTTTCATTTAACATTACCCTATTCTGATTTTGTTGGTAATAAATGAAATTAATTTCCCTGAGCTGAGTCTGTTTTGCCAGTGTGATCTCCCCCATCCTTATTTTGACTCCAAAACCTTTTCTCTCTCTCCCTTCCAGCTGAGGAGGGGAGTTACAGGATGACTTGCTTAGCAGCTAGTGTGCAGCCAGGGTCAACCCACTACACTTTAAGCCTTTAAAAAGCATTAATTGCTTTTTATATATCTAACATGGAGTAAGTAAGAACAAGAAGGAGAGGGGTGTCAGGCAGAAAGCATTGAAGTAAGAGCAGTTTTCCCTCAAAATGTAGCTCTCCTTATTGTTATTATTTCAGCTGTTGACCAGTAATTAAAAAAAAAATTCTTCCTCATAGTCTTCAAAACAGCTTTACCTTACAATCCACTTCTTGAAATGGCCTAAAAAAAAATGCATAGTCATGGTCATGCATAACCTTGACCTACAGATATTCAAAATATAGCTTCTAGTCAGAATTCGCTCCCTGAAGGGTAGGATAAATTTAACCAAACAGTCCTCCTGACTGAATCTCAGCACAGACCAACACCCGTTTCACTAAAGGTATCATAAGGACCATGTTGCAAAATAAGCATGGCCAAATGCAAACTCTGAAAGTCCATGAAATGACTTTCAGCTTGTTGAAGTATTTTGCACATATTAATTAAACTTTAGATCACCTGGCTTAAATAGAAATAGCAGAACTACTTCAAAACTAACTTTGAAGTTTGCCTGCTGTGAGCAGGAGGCTAGACTGCATGTTCTCCAGAGTTCCATTCCAACTGAAATGACACAATTTCATGAAAGTGGTACAAAACTGTTGTAACCTAGAAAGTCAATTTCTGAGACAGAAAGAGACATTGTGAGTTTCTAACCACAGGCCACATTACTCCTCCGGAGTTAGAGGCTGAGTGCCACAGTCCAGCCTCACTGTTGGCCATCCCCATCCTTCAAATGCCATCCAGCGCCCCCGAGATGAGCCTGGGGACATGAGCTGCCTCTCTGCTGAACAGCTGCATTACTTTGAGAGGAAGAAAAAGCGTGAAGTGTTTGAAGGTCTCTCTGTCTGAGCAGATCTGCATGACCAGTTCCGTTAGCAATCGCACGTCCCTGGCATGCCTGGGTAGTTAGATGCTCTTCAAAGACTGGTGGTGGGCAGTTTTAGCCATGCATCTTTTCATCTTTTATGGCTACACTCCTTATGTCGGAGCCATTAGCAATATCTCTAAACTCCCTTTCAATCATGTTTTACGGTGCCTGTTCAGTGCATTGAGGTACCTTTTATGGTTGAGATGACACTTTCATTATAAGCTGCTGTTTTCAGTGGTTTATAACTTTCCCCCAAAATTACCTCTGAGGGTTGGAATTTTCTCATGCTTTCTTATTAACAGGCCAGCAGTGAATTCATTTAGAAAGTTGGAAGTTAATCTCCACAGCTCTTTTGGAGTTATCAAAACTTCAGGAAAAAAAACGCAAACCAAAAGTATTTTTGATCATGAAAAAGAAAAAGTAGGTATGTATTTTGAGCACCCTGTAACACAAAAAATTACAGTGACTACATGGTCCATGAGACACCTCTTAATTGTCATTAATTTAGGCAACGAAAAAAGATTAAAGACAATGAGAAATTGTAAACTGTTCAGAAGCAGTGCAAGCCTAACAGTAAGAGATGGAAAATGTACTTATGCTTGTTGGAGGTTGAAGGACCTTTTTTGCTGGCTTCAGCATTTCGAATTTCCTGAGCTTTGTGCAGTGGGCCCTTACTACAGCATCAATAAATGCCTTTTGAATTCATAAGCCAAATGGTCTTAGCCACGCAACAAACATATGAGAAACAAAACTAAGGTATTTATCCACTGTTCTGAAGGTATTTTCTCACTTTTCAGAATACGTGTGTTCCAGATGGTCCTTGATAATACTTCTTGATGCCAATTATTTTCAGACTTCATTTTGGCTGAGGAACAGGAGTCACAGTCTGGGCATATGCTGCATCCAATTGTGTCTACTTTTCTTTTCAGGGAAAGAAAATGTGTATTGTCTTGTTTCCTTCTCAATGCTTAAACCTGCTCCTTCAATATGTTTGCTTGTTTATGTGACAGAGGCTTTCATTGGAAGACCTAAATAACATCAGTATGAGTCTGCTGGGTGAGATGGACACCAGCTTTGATGTAAAGTGAAATAATCTTCACAACAAACAAGTTGTGAAAGGCTGCTGCAAATCTATCTGGGCTTCTTTTAGGTATATATCAAGACGAAAATAAATATGGAGACAGATTCAGTTTAGATTATTCTCTGCGGATCTGCTCCAGTGTTGGCTCCAGCCAGTGGGTCCCTTTTCATTGACTTTAATGGCTTTCCAATCAGGCTCTAGGGTCTTATTTTATGTTCAATGACCCAGTTGTTCATGATGAGGTTTCAGTAATTTCAAAGTAGCTGGAGTTGCCAAACAGTGTTAGATATAAATGGTTCACTTTCCTCATAAATTTTGCAAAAGCAGCTCCACCTACAGGATCCCCCAAATTAATGAGAGTTAAGCAACTCCTGCAAAAGGGGCTATGAAATCTTGCTTGAGATTTTTAAATTTGCATTAGCCTTCTGTTAGGATTCCCCTGTGCATTTTAACCTGTGCAAGGCTGTCTTAAACAGCACCTCCTTCAGACTTGCAATAGTACCTCTCAAACACAGCTAAATGCAGAAATCACCACTTTGAGTCTAATATTCTAACTCAGGGAACTCTTAACTATACACATTTTGAGCAAAGAACTGAACTACTCTATTTCAACTTTCAAAGCAAGGAAACCTGGCCAAACACACTGGCTTAAACATTAGGTAGAGCTGAATGGTCTCAGCAGCCTGATCCAAACTGAATGAAGTAAAAATCTTTCCCCCCACATCAGAGGTCACAGAGATGATGATGTTTTCTTCCTAAAAGGCGAGTTACTTCACCCTGCAGTATGATACACTGTATTTAGCGCTGTACTTTAAGCTGCTTTGAGCTCAAATGAATATAAATACCCAATGGTCATTCTCTTTATTAAACTGGAGATACACAAAGGACTAATAATCTGGTTGTCTTGTTGTTCAGTCTAATTATAGTAGGGAGTGTGAGGAATCCCATGTGACTCCTAACTTTGGATGAAAACAATTAGTCTGCAGCTTTCCTTTTTTGGCTTTTATTATTATCATTATTTCAATTAATAAAATTTATCTTCCTCTGCCACAGTCTACCAAAGTGCATGCTGCAAGAGAAAGGGAAAATGAGATATTCTGTTGTTTTCACGTGATTTCTGCCTTGGTTTTTGGGTAAAATTTGTTTTGTATATCAGGGCAGTGAGCTCAAGAGCTGGATCGTGGAGAAGGATATTAGAACAAAATGCTCAAAAATGTTTTTGGTAATGGAGGCTGCTGTCAACATTTCTCAAGAATAGGCCAAGCGCAAACCTTGAAGAGGGGCCCTAGGGAATGATTCATAGTACGGACTGATACAGTAAATGCAATTTGTTTTAATTAAGGCGATGGCTTATTGCATAATTCACATTGTGTTGGCTGAAATGACCGCACCAGGTAGTTTTGGAGAATCACAAGCTGTTCTCATAAATTCCATTAACTGTAATGCAGCAAATGTTGCAGGAAACAGAGTTTCATCAAGAAACATAAATGCAACATTCCTACTTCTCACAAGTTTCCACCAAAATTAGTTCTGCACTATGTCCTCAGCTTTTAGCACCTATATATTCTGAAACATAATTTTTCATTCTTATTCCCTAATACGCTTAATAAAGTTGTAAATATAGTCTACATTCAAAACAACCAGCCAAAGTAACAACAAACAGCCTGGTGCAAAGGAGGCAAACGTAACTCAAAGCCCATCCAGCTGATCATGGTCCTAGAACTGCAGAGGTTGCAACTTTGATGTACTGCAGCCTTCAAGGTATCAATAATAGAATAATTTCAAAAAGTAATGACTGTTTTGATTTGGGAAATGGTGTCCAGCACAACCTAAGATGCCTATGCTTTTCAGAAAGAACACACCAAGTTGATTGACTCACTGTACTGTCAGCTCAAAAACCCCCATGTAATTAAGCAATCAAACACTGAGTAATGAAATAAAAAAATAGAAATACAGTTAAGAAGAACTAAATTTGCCTGGGACAGCCTCATGTTGGCATTGTCAAACATTTTCAGAGAAAATTTTGTAATATTTATCTTTTTCTAATGTCACTTTGTACTTCTAGAGCAAATGTCATATACTCATGAAGGTTGGAAAAGACCTCTAAGATCATTGAGTCCAACCATTAACTCAGGACTGTGAAGTCCACCGCTAAACCATGTGGCTAAGTACCATATCCACATGTCTTTTGAAACCAGGGATGGTGATTCCACCACAGCCCTGGGCGGCCTGTTCCAGTGCCTGACCACCCTTTCAGTAAAGAATTTTTTTCCTCAAATCCAATCTAAACCTCTCCTGGTGCAACTGATTTCCTTTCGCCCTGTCACTTGTTACTTGGGAGAAGAGACCAACCCCCACCTGCCTATACTCTCTTTTCAGGTGATTGTAGAGAATGATAAGATCCCCCCTGAGCCTCCTTTTCTCCAGTTTAAACACCTCAAGCTCCCTCAGCTGCTCCTCATCAGACTTGTGCTCCAGACCTTTCACCAACTTCATTGCTCTCCTGTGGACACACACACCTCAGTGTCTTTAAATAGATGTATCAAAAAACCTAATATATATAAATATAAATATAAATACAAATTAATATGCTGATCAGCATATATATATGGTATAACATAGAGACAGTATAGTGTATATAGTATGAATAGAGTTAGAAGGAACATGGGAATCTAGAAAACCGGGGTGCCAATTAGTAGTTAAATATTTACTATTTCAAATGAATCACATTACACTTCAGTTACTCCAGTCCCAGAAAGCTGCAAAAAATCAGATACTTGAAATAAAAAAAACAACAACAAACATCTTGGCAAAAGTGAGGTAATTAAAGAGAGAAGGGAAGGAAGGAAAGAGAAAAGATCTCTGATCAGCACTGGAATTCATGATTAGACATAACCATTGTATATATTTCCTCAGTGAAACAATGAAGTAGAAATAAAAAAACTGATTCATAGAATCATAGAATCCAGAATATGCTGAGTTGGAAGGGACCCACAGGGATCATCGAGTCCAACCCTTAGCCCTGCACAGGACCATCCCCAAGAGTCACACCTCTGTCATGGATTTAACTCAGTCAATACTAGATACCTAAAATTTTTGTGTCTATTTTGTCTATAGGCAATAGCTGTAGGTTTCCAGAAATCTGTTTACAGTCTGAGGATGGGGTTTTAAAACAAACAGGGTGAGTCACCCATCCTAGCCAACAGGGAAGTGAATTTAGACGGGACCTGCTTCCAGTCTACTGCATGGTGTTGGTGGAAAAAACACTGCGGTGCATGTTGTACTATCTGAATCACTCTTTCTGAAACAAAGCTGGCTGAAGCTGAAATTTCCAGCGGCATTGCCAGTCCAATACCACCTGGCCATGGTGCTCCATGGTCACACTTTGGTAAATGCCTTCTGCCAGGGGTACCTGTGTCACCCCAGAGCCAGCCCCGTGACTCTCCGGCACACCGACAGCACTGACAGATGGAGAGCTTGACTTCAACACACCTTTGTGTCTTCATCTGTAAACAAAATGATAGGCTTGCAATGCTCGTGTTCAGCTTCAGTTTTCTCTGGCTAATGAAACAACCCTCCTCACTGTATTCCTTCTTTCTTCCTTTGGTGCTTGCCTTGTCTATTTATCTTGTTCTCTGCTGGCGAACTCAGATCTCTTCTCTGTTTTTGGGCAGCACAGCAATCTTAGTTTGAGGAGGGAGAAGAGGTAGATTTAGGTGCTGCCCAGATACAGATGAATGTCAGCTTATCATAAGTTGGCGGCTGTGCTCTTTCCCTTCCCCTCCCACTCTGCTGCCTCTCATGTGGTGTTATCCATTTGCCTCCTGCACTTTCTCTTGGAGCATCTTAGATATAACAGCAAGCCAAAGCTTAGCTTTGAGCAAAGTTCCTCACTGCATTATACATGAGTTTGGAAACAAGAGGAGTTTGTTCTGAATCCCACTTAGCCTCGTGAACCTTCGCAGGTGAATTTCAGGCCTATTTGGCTGGCGAAAGCTGAAGTTTGAATTATTGAAACAACAGGGGGGCGCGTTGGATCTCCTCTGCCAGGAAGGCTGAGGGAGACAGCATTTTATTTTCAGCCTTATTAAAACTTCTCTATAGAGAGGAAGTCGATCTTTTCAATTGCTCTTAATCTCCAGAGAAATCTCCCACTGATCCCTAAAATGCCGAACTTGCAAATCTTGGAGCAGTTTTTAACCTGCAGTGCTGGAATGTTTCTGTTTCCAATACTGTTTAAATGCACCTCCCTTTGCCGATTACTCTGCTGTGGCTGGATGCTGCCGGAGCCTACCATGGTGTTAATTTACACAAGGACAATATTTGTTGTCCACAGACTTCTGTGACCACCTGTGACAAGCTATGCTGAGTGGTGGACTTTGAGATCCGGGGTATTGGGTAGGGATGCTGAAGTACAAGCCTGCAGCACAATTACAGGTCTTCGAGAAATAAGAGTCTCACCTAACTCTGGGAATGGGATTCAACTCCAGCCTGCCCACATCTACTTTGGACAAATGTCTTTGTTTTTATGCGGCATTTTATATTATATCTGGATTTTGACAGACAGATTAGCCACATGCCCTACAGCAAGGTGTCATGTTTGTGTGCAAAATGCTGTCTGGGCAGGACCCACTGAGCCCAGGTAGGCGAAGGGGTAGAGAGACAAAGAAGCTGCGCTCCTGGGAGAGGCTGGGAACTGTAAGAAAACTTTCCGTGATGTGGATAGGCTTTCTCTCGTGCCTATGAGCTGAGGAGCGGAGCTGAGGTAGAGACTCCGCTGGGATGAGATGTTCCGCCTGAGGGGATGGAAGTGGGGGAGGGAAGGAGGGGGGAGAATTGTCAGCATTTGGATCAAAATGAGTTTTGCGAAGACAAAAGACAACATCCCGTCCAGTAATCTGAAGGCATCGGCTGAGCCTTACCTGCTCCTTTAACGTGCGCTGTTTAAAGATGATGAGCGTGAGATTAACATCCTTTGTTTTCAGCTCTTAGCTGCCTCCCTTCCTTAGCCTGGAGTGATTCTTTATCTCAATTGCCAGCTTTGCATGTCATTCAGTTCAACTTAATCGCAAGGATCCACAAATCAAGCGATTTCAGGCTAGGGGCTCTGCCTTACAAAGCCTTTGCACGTCAGCAAATAGGATTTTTGTGCACTTCCTCGTGGACTTAACAAAGACACTTGCTCTCGGTTTACAGAATTTACAGAGTGCAATTTGGGCATTTCACAGTGCTGTTTGCATGAGGAGCCTTTTGAAGTCAGCGATCTCGGGTAGCCTATATGAGTGAATAGGCATTAGTACAGCAAATAGAATCGCATCCCCGCTGGAAAGCTCCTAATTTAACGACCAAGCAGTTAAACCAGAATCAGGGTCGAGATCTTCATCTGGTTTGAATAGGTGGAAATTTTGCACACTTAAAGGTTATGCGAAGAATTACACCAACCGAAAATTACACCCTAGCATTAGGTTATTAAACAGAATTGTTGTGAAGCATTCACCATGATTGCTGCATGTATCCTCGGATCTGCATGTAAAATAACCAGCACACCTCAGTGGACATGGTCTACCAGAATGTTCAAATGTGGGAGGAAGTCTAGGTTTGAGAACATTGTGAAGTTAGACCCGACTACCCCTCAGTAATCATGGTACAGTAAAAGTAAGATATGCAAGATATGCAAATTAGCAAGATATGCAAACCCAAGGACATATGGCATATGGCTGGCTGAGAATTTGTGGGTTTTTTTGCCCATTACTGGATTCAATGGAGAGAAGAACTTTGTGTCAAAATTTAAATCATGTGTGATTTCGGATCAAGGAACACTTACAAGTCTTAACTGAAAATATTGCCCTTCTCGGAGCAAATATTAGATCCTGCGTCAAAGCACAACTGTTGGTGGCTTCTTGCTTCAAAGTAATATTTAAATTTTTATCTAAAATTTGACCTGAATTCTAAAAGAGCACAAATGGCTTAGGATATTTCATGTAAAAAGTACATTTTGGGTTGACCCAAAAGCAAAAGAAAAAAAAGGGACGAAAAAGACAGACTCACCCTAGAGATCACTCTCTAGTGTTCTGGAGATTCATATCATTTTAGCCGAAATAAGCAGAGAGATGTAAACCACAAAGACTTTCAGGCTTTCTGATCTAGCATTATTATGTATCCAGGAGAGATCAATGCCTTAAAGAAAAGTGTGAAATGCCCCATTAAAGGTATACATTTGATAACGATTAGTATATGGATGTCTGAGGTTCCACCTCTTCTCCTTGTTAGGAAAGTCAGCTCAGTTAGCTCCATCTAAAGTGATATTCCCCATTCGGGCATCTGGGATCACACGAATTTGTGCAGAATTGCACTGGAGAAAAGCAGAGAAGATGTAGGTAACTTTGATATCTATAGAGTGGGTGCTCTGTTCTCTCAGGATTAACCACTCTAAAAACTCAGTTCCTTCTGTGGGAGTTGCAGCAATACTTTGCACCACCATAACCAAGTGTTTAGGGGAGGATGCAACATGGGATTTCGTAGCCAGTTACTGTGGTTGTGTGATGCTGAATGGGTATGAAGGTAGGCATAATGGACCTCTGAAATTGGAATTTGGCTCTGGAAAACACGTAAACTATTTCAGCCTTCCCAAAAGTGCCATGTCTGTAACGGCCACATGCTTATGGTTATAGGCTGTAGGCTGTGCCAAGGAATTAGGCACTGAGCTGTTTCGCTGAAGCTATGAACACTGCTTTCTATAAAGTTGGAAGCTTCATTGTTTGTAATCATCTGAGATCAAAGATGGAGAAGATGCATTTGTTGTTGCTTCTTCATGTCTTGGAGAGTCCTGGCATTTGATTCAGATAGTCCGATTTGTCTGTGCTGACATATTAATAGCTCATCAGACCCAGTACTGCACTGTGTATGAATGAAGGGATGACACAGGGAACTTCTGTCAGCATGAGGAAGCCCAGCATGTTTGAATATCACTGTTCCAATCCCAGCACCTCTTTTACAGGTAGTGGATTGGGAACTGAAGAAGAGGTATAACACTTGTTTATGTGGATCTAAGGGAATCAAAGCCTCCATCCAGATCTTTAAAAACCCAGATAGTCCCAGATCTGTAAGGAAGAACTTGTTTGTTGTGAGAAGCTGTAAGGCTCTCAGGACTCCTTTCTCCAGGACCTACACAAATACAAGGAAGGTAATCTCACCTCAAGCGTGAAAAGGTTGACTAACCCTTCAAAACAGAAGCAGGCATGGGGAAAGATGGGAATAGAGGTGCTTTGCAATGGCCTCATTTCTCACAGCACCTCCTATGTTCCCTAAGAGAAACCTGCCAATCCTACTTTTTTGCAATTTTTCCCTTGCTGAGAGATAATTTCCGACCTAGTGCAATAAATGTGGATACAATCACTTCTCATAACTGATCAAGTCTACAGGCTCCATTTCATGGCTGCTGAAGTAAAAACAGTGGCTTTGCTCTGCCCTACTCTCTCCACAGAGACAGCTGAAGCCTCAGTGGTCCCATTGCACTGTCAGGCTTGTCAGCATAAACCCACATCCTTCAGCAGTTTCTAGTCACTCTATGGCTGAAGTGAACTGAGAAAAACTCATGTTTCCCAGTTCAGAGTGGGTTTGCCACACAGTCTGAGCATATTCTGGGTGACCTGTCCCGAAAGCTCGTGCTCTGAGGACTCAGATGCATTAATGGATACTACAGGAGAAGCTGCTGGCAGCTTTATCAAAGCTGTTACCATAAAAGAGACACCCCACTCTCTGAGCTGCAGAGTAGTCAGTCATGCAACTTGCTGCGTGTTTGCTTTTCCATATCAGCTTTAAGGAAAGGCAGAATTAAACATAACACAGGATGCAAACATGGGGATGTGCTCAAACATACACACGTTGCACGCAAGGATAGCTGCACACACACACACACACACACTGTCCACGCTGCCAAGGCTGGTAGCAAAGAGCATTTACTGAGGAGTGTGAACACCTCCTAGTGAGAAACCTGTTTTGTCTTTGAGAAAAGTTACTTTTCTTTTACAAATAAGGGCTATTCTTTTAAGCTGTTTTTTTTTGAGGTGTCAAACATAAAAATGAGATGAGACGTCAATCAGGGCCCAGGGGGATGGGAAGGGGGAGAGAGAGAGAGACAGAGAGCCTGAAAAATGCTTCCAATGCAGGCAGCTTGTTTAAGCACAGAGCATGTTGCAGCCAGCTGGATCTTTGGAGAAAAAAGATGAATTTCTACCCATTTAAACATGAATAAGGTGAGATGAAGGGAGGGGGGAAATCCATGAAGGTGAAAAGCCTTTTTTTTCCTTTCCCTGGTTGTGATGGATGATTTCAGCCTAAAGTACTGAGCCTCCCAGTGAAGAAAATATCTACAGTGATTTTGATAAATAAATGCTTAGACCTTGCATTTGCCACCTTGATGTTGGAAAGAAAGAAGTTTAGGCTGCAGAGTGGGGTTTTTTTGCACAGTGCTGAGAAGGCTGGGACAATCCTGCCACTCCTGCACTAAGAGGAGCTTAACTCTTGGACATTATTTCTTGCTAGTTTTCGTTTGTTTGTTTTTGTATTTTTGTTTGTTTGTTTTTGGTTTTGTAGTTTCTTTTTTTTTTTTCTTTTTTTTTTTAACTATGCAGGAAAAAACAGAACACCCACAGAGGCTGGTCTCAAGATAACGACAGGCAAACTTAAGATGGCACATATGAGAGTGCCAAGTGTTTGGAAAAGGGAAGGAAATGGGCCACTTTGTCCTGCAGACATCCAGTGTTGACTTTTTTCTTTCCCTATGTTTTCATCATGATGCTATGTCCTGGGTGTTGTGCAGGCTGCCTGCAACGAGCTGTTAGCAAATACTTTTGGAGCAGAAATAAACTCTCAAACCTCAAAATGATTTTTAGTGAAGGCAGATGCACACATCCCTTACATGGATCAAACTTAAAGGGTTTCTTGGGTGCAAGAGTTGCTCATGGCTGCATTCACAAATTACATGGGTTGAGGCAGTTCCTGAGCTTTTCTTTCCTTCAGATTGTAGCTCCTTACTCAGAGGACCACCTCCTGAAAAATGTGGATCTTCTATGGCAGGGCATCAGAGGATACACTATAATGTATTACAGTTCTGTATTTTTTTGCAGGAAAATAAACAAAAAATTTCAACGCCATTGCACATACAACTGGCAAAATACAGTAGCCCAAGCTGGAGCATAGCTCAGATCATAAAGAATATGAAAAGAGAAGCCTTTGAAGCACTACCCAGGACTTGTGTTTTACACCCCTGAAGTGTTCCCTGTACTGTTCTGGAGAAGTGCACTAGGGAAGTGGTGCACAGTCATTGACCAACTATGATTTCTACAGTAACAATGTTTCTCCCCCTGAAGCACTCCCTGTTCTGCCTTGCCCAGATTTAACACTGCTTTGCTGATGAGATGTAAGCAGATCAGAAGTGTCAAGCTATGTCTTGGAGAAACTAGACTCCGGCACTTCTGTTGAGCCCTGAAATAGAAACAAACATTGTTGGATTTCCAACCCAACTTTCATTAAAAAAAAAAAAAGAAAATAATATTTAAAATAAAATACATTCCTTAGCTCTTGGCATACAGAGTATCTGTTTGTGTCACTTGTCTCCTAACTCCAGTTAGTTCCCCCTCAGCACATGGGAAAGGGCAAATGAGGGCAAAGACATATTCAAATGGGGCATATATCCAGTCCTTTCATTCATTTTCCGGAGCATGGGGATTCCTGATGAGGACAGCGGTGCTCCTACAAAAGGTAGTTGTAATTCCTCTCCCACATTCCTGCCCAACAATGAAGGATTTGAACCTGCTCAGCATGAGCGTGGAGCTACAGAGAACCAGATATAAAAGGCAGAGCTAAATGGAGAACACAAACACATCTCCGAGCTACACTAATGAGAACATAACTAATATGTTGCATATTCCCAGCAGCATGAAGGAAACCTAAGGGAAGAACAGGCATTCAGAGGTATTATTTCACTAGCTGTAAACTAGTTTCAATCACACAAGGGTCTGTGTCTTTGTATATTTAAGTTCCTCTACTGGTTTCTTTTACCTTTAAAAATGCCCAAAACTTTAAATTTGAGAGTAAATTGCTTGACCGTCTGTGGAAAGCTGCATCAAACCGCGGGATCCAATGTATAGCGGGAGGGGTGACCTTTGGTTCAGTAAAGGTGTGGAGAGACTCCTGAAATCCTGCACGACCCTTTTTATTCCCTCTGAAGTTTGTTTGGCTCAGTTAGCAACCACAGAGCTTCCAAGAGGCTCCAGATTCACCCAAGTTGCAAGATGAAAGGAGGGTTATAAGGAGGGCTATAAACAAGATATCTATGTTTTTTCTTCCTCTCTGCAGCAAACTGTGGCAGAGGTGGCAGCAGACAAGAATGCAGATGTCTGTATCATTTGCTTCCCGGTATATCAGGGGAATGACAGGTCAGCACTTGGGTTTGCAGTGATTTGCATTTCTGAGATGAGAAGGGTGACAATTTGAGGTGACATGACAGCAGGAAGTGTTTGTAGCTGTACTGGCCCTTAAGAAACCAGAGACAGGACAGGCAACATGATATTTCTTATTTGGCCGATGGCCGGACCATTCTGGGGGATATTTCCAGAAGAGGATGCCCATCCTAACAGCTCAAGGAGATGTGGGGAAGCTTTTCAATTTGACCTGTCACAGAGTTCCCTTTTCTGTGAGAGTAAGGAGAGCGAGAGGAATACAAGAAATGAAATTTTCTTCCACCCACAGTGTCACATCCCCTCCAGCTCACTGTACAGATGTGGATAAAGCACAGACTGCCCTTCTTTCCAAATTGGTGCAGGCCCTGGCTGTGACAGGGATGTGCCAAAAGGCAGCTGTCCTGAGGACTTGCTGAAAGCAGTCTGTAAGATCACCCTTCTGAGACTTTTGCTTTTTTTATTCCCATTCCATCCCAGTGAAGCTGATTTGTGCACTAGGGTCAACTAACTGTCTCTATCAGTGCTTTTTGCAGTAGCAATTAATTTGTGTTAAAAAAGAGGTTTTACTGAGAGATGGGTGAAAGCAGGAGGGAGAAGCATCAGACATTGGAGACAGATAGAGAACAGGCTTCTTTTGGCACTGCTCTCGCTTGTTCCCCCTTTCAGAGCCTATTGATGCCTGATGCTGCTCTGCAAACAGCCAAATGCTGCTCATCGGTCTTCCTGGGCTTTGCATTCTCTCCTTGGAGGACACCTGCCCTTAAACAAAGGGGCTTAAACTGGCTGAGGGAGAGGAAAATACTGACACTGTTTCTCATGCTGAGAGGAGGTTGATGAAAAAAAGAAGTTTATGTTTGCAAGAACTTCAGCAAGGATATTTCTGCAATGTCTAATTGGAAGACAAGCTTTTGAGAGGGGAAAAAATTAATCAAAAATGTGGAAGTTTTCCTACCAGCTCAAGCCAAGGTGGAAGATATCATCCAAATTGAATTACCTAAATCCCCTCAAGCCTCCTGGCAGGTCTTCTAGGCAGGTGGCTTGTTGGGCAGGAGGAAAATTAACACAAAAAAGCCCTTACTATGCAGGCTGCAAAGGCTTCCCTGCTTTGTTCCTCATGTCGTGTTTAAGGGATTCCTCTTCTGCCCAGTGGAGCATCTCCATTGACTTATAGCAGCTGGAGAGCAGACCCCTTGGCAGATATGTGGCTTTCCCTTGCTGAAACAGCTGATGTATTACATCCCAGAGGAAACTGCCTCTGAGTACCTTATAAAGCAAAACCAGAGTGTACATAGGAGCATGGTTTGAAGTCTTAACTCAAGCAAAAGCCCATGGCAGAGAAGAAAGATTTAGCTGAATAGGAATAAAGAATCTGTGCTTTGGGAGTTGACAAGACATTTGGGATATGCTATGGGGAATGCTGGAGTGAAATGGACTAGGCAAATATAGGGTATCATAACCATTATTTGAAAAAAATCTGTATCTAGAAACCCCAGCTCTTCCATTAACTAAAACATCAGCTCATCTGAGTTTCACAGAGCTTAGCCCTGTCAGAGTTTGGGAAGACATGGTCTAGCTCTTTCTTAAGAAGTGCTCAGCACATTTATTCAGTTATTTTAAGTGGCACTATAAACGAATCTAATTTACCAAATTCCCAAATAATTTAAAACATCTATTACAGAAAATAACATTAAAGACAGAGGGAAAGGAAGCCAAAGTAAAGACCCCAACTGAGGCAGGGTTTGCTTATTAATCTTCCTTATAGAAAGTAGATCTGCATCAGAAGAATTGCAGTGTTGGGCAGTGTAATTAGTGGGGTGTAATTAGTTCTCTGTCAGAGAGAAGTGCTCCTCTTTGGGTCCACGTGAATCCAAATGGGCAGAGAAGGGAAGAAAAAATTTCTTAGGCCATTTCAGAAGTCTCACTTTGTGCTGAAAAAAAACACCCTAAGGTGAGCCACTGCCTGCATAGTGAAGCACTGGGCAATTTAGCAGCTTTCGCTGTGGTTTCTCATCAGTTTTTCACAATATGATTTTGGGAGAAGGAAAGACAGAAGTATCTTGCTGAAGCTGACCCCTGAGGGTTAGAGTGTGACTGAAGCATAGGCCATGCCTTGCAAGCTGGCAGAAGAGTTGTTTGCAGGAGGAAACCACACAATGGTCTCATCATGCAAAGCTGTATCAGACCTCTGCTTCCCAGCTTTCACACCACCCCAAAGTCACCTGTCTCCATCACCTTTACTCATAAATACAGAAAACTGTCTAGTTCCTGCCAGGAAATTATAGAAAATGTGGTGATGAAATTAATCCCATAGTTTCCTTCTGAAATATATTTGTTGTCCAGGTGTTATAGGTAAGCAGTAAAACAAACCTGTCAATCTGACCAAATCCATCCTTTCTAAGGCTTCCTACGCTACCTATGCACTCATTGAAGCCCATCCTGAATTTCATCTCCCATGACAGGTCTATGTGCTGCTGAGGTGTAAATCTGGATCACCACTGATTTCAGGGTAGTTGAGCTGGATCTGCACCAGCCTAAAAAAATAGTTCAAGGAAGGAAGCATCTTTCATAGGCACTTTTATGGTCTCTAAAAGCATATTTTCCATTACATTGTCTAGTTAATTAGATAAATGTGTTAACTATTAAGGATAAAAGGATCTCCCAGTTTCTCAGGCTGCCTCAGTACAGGGAAGCTCAGGGACCAAGGCTGCACATCTCTGTTCTCTGGTAGAGGAATCACTGTTTGGATTAGGTGGCACAAAGCTCTGCCCTAATGGAGAACTTAATCCAAAGATGACACTAGGCTTGCATCCTGTGCAAGCTTAACTTTCGGAGGAAGAGTATTCCCAAAATTTCCTCAGCATATTAACATCCTTTTTGCCAGTCCCAGCAAGGAGGCCAAGAGCCTTGACCTGGCTTTGTCCATGTCTCATCATATTCCTCTGGATTACCAAGGAGTACAGGTGAACTGGTGGGAATAGTGTAGAGGAGACACTGTTACTGCTCACTGAATATGGTGATGGAGGACACCAGTGCACTGGGGCTGGGACTTACCAGAGAGAGGGAGGGGAAATGTGAAGCCTGTTTCTGCTTTGAAAAATTAAATGGCACCTGTGTGTACACATGTTCCCTACGAATGGGCACACAGAAAAAGCCCCAGTGTTTAGTCTGGCAGAGCCCAAAGGTGTGTCTTTATTTCTGTATGGTTTTTTTTTAAGTCAACAATGGTGGCCTTTTCTGTGCATATCCAACAGTTGTATTTTGGTCTTTTCCAGCTTGAATGAAACTTACAGTCCAAAAGAAATGAAAAGAAGAGAAGAGAGAGATGGGAAGAGTAAGTGAAGGAAATATGAAGAGCTGAGTGCCAGAGGCTGCCACCCAGAGATTTTTGTTTTTTGTCTCTCCTTTTCCAAGAAAACCAGAGTGAAGCAGTGATGGGCATCAGATTCCACTGGCATGGAAAGGCTGGCTGTTTGGGAAAGATTGTCTAGGAAGGCCATGAGCATCTACACAGCCCACCTCATTTTCAAGGAAAGGGATTGATTTCAAGTAAGCAGAGCTTTCTTCCTTCACCTTCCCACTATGCTGTCATACTCAGTGTTGGTCATAGTCAAACAACATGGCCCTTTCCTTTAGCATAACATGTGCCTTCCAGCAGTTATGGCAGAATTTGGGGGTTTGGGAAGGTTTGGAATTAGCTCTGGTTCTGGCACAAATTTCTGAGGCCTGGGGCACACTGCTTTTTTGCTTTTTTGAGACCAGCTCTGCTCATTTCCGCTTGGAAACCAACAGGATTTACTCTAGCCCTGAAGTGCAGCATGTGTATACATGCTTGGCTAGGCCAGGGAAGATTTGTTCAACATCCTGAGCCTTGAAGCTGAGCTGGAAGTGGATGGAATTTGAGTAGGTCCCATTTGGATATTTTCAGATGGAAGTTATGCTGAAGCAGGTGCACAAAAGCACCTTCTTCACATCTTGCAACACCTTTTTGACCTGTTTTGGTATCACAAAACATGCCAAGATTACAAAATTGTTTCATAAAGACCACAACAAAGCTTGGGCCCAAAGAATGGTAGTCTTCACAGGTACATAAAATCTACATGAAAGTTTCTTCCTACTGTAAACTCATGTAGAGCAGTGTGCTTCATCATGCTTCCTCAGCTACTCATCCAATACCTACTTCCGAATTGCAGAGAAAATGTTTCTCTGTCTATGCTTGCCTCTATCCCACATAGAGGAAAGAGGGGAGATAAGAAAACCCCTTTTTTGAAGAATGCAAAGATAGAGAGAAACAGGGCTAGTAAGTCAAATACCAGAGGGCTACCTCAGCGTTGGTTACCAAACTGGGCTTACGGCATTGATGTGGACAAACACTGAAGGTCAAACTAGGAGATTTCTAACAGAGTTGCTGTAGATATGGACTAAGAGTACTCTTACAGACAACATTAACCACTGAAGAAGTCATTGCTTGGTAGCCAAGAGCTACAGGTGCTGCTTCACCACACTTCATTCAAACTTCATAAACTTTGTTTTTTATCAAGTATAAAAAAAGCTCTGGAAGAGCCAAACTGGCAAACAAATAAAAGCTTCTGCTTTACTTGATTTTGTAGGTTACATTGCACAAATATTTAGTGGGCCAATTCAGGTAGGGCCTATTTTTTCTACAAATCTGTGCATATATGTGTATATATGCGTGAACATATATACAAAGTACACAATGATGTTTATGCATGTTACATATATATATATGCACACGTGCACACACACAAACATGTCTGTGTGTCTGTCTATCTGTCTATCTATCTATCTATCTATCTATCTATCTATCTATCTATCTATTTATCATCTCCCTGAAACGCTTCTATTACAGGCATAATTTTCTTTCTCACCCCTGATGTAAGACTCTTTTTTAACCTCCTCTGAAAGCACCTCCAGTGCCTCATTCTGGTGCCTAATTGGCCTTATCATTAGGATTTTTTTTTTTTAACTAATGTCTAAGCTAAATGTTTCCTTTTTAGGATTCAAGCCATTGCTTCTTGTTATGCCTCTTTCAATGATGTCTACATAATATGGATTGATACGCTAGTCAGAGGTGGTTTCAAAAGAAGCAAATAGCATCCATTAAGGAATGGCAATATAGGAATGAGTCATATAAAAATATCCATCTATCTGTATATATATTTCTCTCCGTGTGCAGATGGACACACAAACATCTTCAAATACACACACACACATACCAACAAATCAAACTGCTGCATTTCAAGGATTTACAACATTTAAAGTCCTTAGACTGGTAACAACATATTATCTCAGTCCCTGGATATCCTAAACCACATGATTATTTCCTTGCAGAAGCCCAGTAAGTTGTGGATGACAGAAAAACAGCTTGTCTGCTGCTAACTAGGACAGTCATGCTCATTTTGCAGCCTTGTGATCCCTGCTTTTAGATAGTGAAAGGTGAGATAAATCCCACCCAAACCCTGTAAAGCTGTAGGTCTGAAACTAGTCATTGTTTTAATGATATATGTTTGTGAGATCTACTGAAAGGGGCCTCCAGGCCCTGATTAAGATCTCTGTTTGCTGCTCAAATGCAAAATAGTATTATTAATAGTGTTAGTAATAAGCAGTACAGAATGCAAATCCCGAGAACACATGTTATCAAAGCCTGTGCCACTTTAATAGTTGAATGTTTATAATGTACGTTTTGATCTTAAAATCATAATCTTTAAGGGAAGTAATTTATTATTATTATGGCTTCAACTCCACTAACCATGTGTTTTTCCCTCACTTTCCTCATTATTAAGTGATAGGCTGGCTGGCATCAGACTTTCCTCAGACAGGACATGATTGTGTAAATGGTGAGATTGAGCAAGAAGGGCTACTTTTAGACCGTCAGTGTAGCTATTGAGATCAGAGTTCACTTTCCACTGCAGGTGTTTGGGGTGAAAAATGCCAACAGGACTTTTTCTAGTTGGTGCTCAGAAATGTTTAAGTATAATGATTAGACAGAAGTAATTACTGTTTTAATGAACAATTTGTTGCACAGTGATGCCAAAACTAGAACTCTTTGATCATTAGGGTAGACTCTTCCCTCTTTCTGTCCCCAAAGCCCATTAGAATAATTCGACTCACTGAGGTTTAAACACAGCTTGTTGTTACTGGAAGTTAGCTACTTTATCCAATACAATTTCAAATTAGACAAGATAATCAGAAGAGGCTCTGCCACTTCACGGGATGGACCATTCTTCCACCATCAGAAGAAAATCTCATAATTGTCATATTCTCTCTGAGGTTTTCTTAATTTTCAGCCTTCTTTTAATTGCAATTTATTTGGCGCTGACAAGAATGTCACATCTTCAATTTGCCCCTTCCCATTCATACAGAGTTCCTTGAAGTGATAAGTACCTCTCCTTGAAAACTTTTCCTATGTCTTTCTCTGACTCATGTGTTCAGTTATACTTCTTTTATTTTGGCCTTCGGAAGAGTTCAATCTACACACTGAGTAACATCACAGCTACACAGAACTGAACCTTTGTTCTGCATATGCCACATATTTATTATGGAGATGCTAAAATCGGGGGGTAGCTTTTCCAAAACCCTTTTATTGCTTCATGGTTCACTGTTGATGTGTTTATGGAATGACAGAAGACAAACTGACCTCAAAGGCTGGAACAAATGAAAATGAAATGGAAATATGAGCAGTATCTTTTCCATCTAATCTTAGACTCTTACAGAAGTGGATACAAGGTGCTACATCTCCTTCTTGCATCTGACATAAGAAGGATATAAAATGAACGTTCAGCAAATTTCATTTCTGAAGATTACCTCCTACAAATCGCAATATGAGATCTTAACTTTGCTGCTGTAAATTAATAAAAAAGCCCTGTAAGATCAAACCATATCTGCTACAATCCTCCAGTCACCACAACTCTACTGTGTAAAAAATGAAAAATAACAACAAAAAACCCACCAAAAAAACCCCAAGGGAAAAGTGTGAGAAAGGAATAGAGCCACAGGATGAACGTGTCTCGGTTTGGGCCAGAGAGATACAAATATCACCAGGAAAACAGAGATATTTATGAGTGTTTGGAAAAGCATGCAGAGCTGAGATGCTGAAAAACATCATTGCCCTCATAAGAATTTCTCATCCCATTGGCCAGGCTACTATTAGACATTGCATTTGAATGCTATTTGGTATATCGTGTGGTTTCTTTTGTTTCTTTGTATCTGGATGGAGACTTAGTTATCTAATATTGAAAAAAGGGGTAAGAAAAATAACCTGTTTCTACAGTAGAACATATCAATATATTGGGATTTCATCTTGCATAGCTGAATCATTTGTATCTGACAGTTGCAACTACATTGAAGATGTTAGGCTTCACAGATAAATTAATTCTAAGAAATGCTTATAAATCTAGAGAGCTGCATCCATTGACTTCTGCTCCAAGCAAAGGCAGAGTAACCACATTTTTAGAAAATGGCTTTCCTATGTTGCTATGACAAAAGAGTTTTTGGTGGAAGTCATTCACTTTTTATTGCTGGAAAAGGACAGTGCCAGGGTGAAAAATTTCATAGTCATGATGTTAATGAACATAAATCACAGGTCGATTTCACCAGCAGTAGTGGCTCTGGGAAGACTTTCTAATGAAAGAGATGTGTGGTATCATTTGGCTAAAAGGACGTGGAAACAGGAGTCAGCTTTCTCCCTTAATGGTCTGCTGAAGAGCAGGTGCCCCTGGACTTGGCCAAAGTAGTTGTTTGAGGGAAGAGTGTTGGAGGTAGCAGGGATGTAAAATGGAGAATGTTAGTCATGGACATCTACCTAAAAGCTGACTCACTGAGCCATTCATTAATTAATGGGATAAAGATTTCCCTGGGTTTAATACTGCGGTATACATTAAGTATACAATGGAAGTGTAATCCTTGAAATCATATCTTTGCTCATCAGTCTGTGAATCAAAAGCTAACCACTTCTTAAAAGGAATCATGAGAAAAGGGAAAGAATGAGAAACAGTGAGATTAAACCTACTATATATAATTTGTATGCTGTCTAAATAACATAAAATTATGTTTTTTCCTGGTTGGAGCTGCAGCAGGATGTTTTTGATGCTTTTATTTCCACCTGAGTTATGTCAGCTACATTAGTACATTTGTGCACACTCAAAAACTTCCTTTACCGTACCACCATCCATTCCTTCACTGAGTCCCTAATCACTTCAGTTCTACTTCTACAAAATTTTCATGGCCTGAAAACAGTCAAAACAAAGTTTTTGTCTAATTAAAACCTGTGGCTGAGAGAATCAAGCTGAGTATGAAGAAAGAGAATGAAAGAATTGCTAAGTACTTTTTATGGTCTACTAGCTAAACTACATGGACCCTCCAGCATTCTGGCAAAACCAATGCACAAATAGGCTCTTTTCTTATTTAATTTGCTGGTGAGTGTGAGGGTGCTACTGTGGTCACTGGCAGCTCTCCCAGAACTAAATTCTTTTGAAAAAGTCCTGTAGAAGCAAAGAACCATCTCAGTATGCTTGTATTTTTGAACGTAGTCATAAGTCATTGCAGAGATGATATGTATTTCTACCTGACAAACTAGCACTTGAGAAGTTCCCCTTTCTTTCCTGTGGTAACTCTTTACATAACTGGACAGTTATGTAAAAGAGAGGGATTGTTTGCCAGAGAGAGAAACAGAACATTTATATCTTCCTCTACCTATTCCCATGCTCTCCACTCAGCACAAAAGATCTTACTGTCAGCTGATATTCTCCACAAGGAAAAATAGGTATCAGAATCTTTCTAGGAGGTTTTCCTGAGGTAAAGAGTAGGGGAAGGAGGGACAGACAGTGAAAAATAAAGGAAAAAAAACACCAAAAGTGAAAGAAATTATCTTACAAGTTGTAGAACTACCTTCTCAGAAAAGAGAGCAATGGGTAATATTCAGGAAATGTGACTGCAAGTGCCTCAGGTGCCTCCCGAGTAGGTGGGTTTTACTAGGTGCCAAGTTCATTCTCTGGCTAGACAGGCACCTACAGGAAGTTCTTGGCTTAGGTAGCATTTCTGCTGGGCAGACAAAAATCAGCAATGCTGAGAGGATGGTCTCACAGACTGGTAATGAAATGTCTTGCTAATGAGAGATGAGTTGGGCTGGGTACAAAGATCATTGCAAGGTGCTGCTGTATATGAGGACATCTGTCAAGTGCAGTTGACCTGCCAGAAACAAGCCATTTTAATTGGATGTGACTCAAACTTCCTCCGTCTCCACATGATATTTGTATGCTCTATGGAATGAATGCTTCTGGTTACCTTCGTTAGCATGTGTCATTGAATATATAATGTCCTGTCACTTTTACTAGTATGTTCTATTGACTATATTGCTCCTGCAAAGCTCATGTTGAGTTAATGTACCCGATTTATTTATACAATTCATTTTGCTTTATTTCCAGAGACATGCTGTGACCATACTGTGATGCAGATCCTGTGAGAGTGACTGTAATAAATAAACGCAGTGAACAATTATCTCCCAAACACAGCTTCACTGACACAAATCAGTGGAGTATAGTTCTTCACTTACATTTAAGAGCTGATGGTCGCATACCAAATGTGGAGTGTAACCAACAGGGAGTACAAGCAATGCATTTGTGAGCAGAAATGGAGGTGCAGGAGGAAAAAGCCAAGCAAAAAGCTTCACTAGTAATAATATGGAGGATAAAATAAGTTTTGTGGTATGGGTGTACTGATAAAAGTAATCTCTCCGAATGTCTATATTTTTTCCTACCAGTTTTCTGGTAGATAGATAGATAGATAAATAGATGACTAGCTAGATAAATAGAGTGCTTTTTAAATGGAATTTTTGTCTTATGATGCTTGCATTTGGAATTAACAAATATTTTTTCCTTTGGAAAGGGAACTACACTCTTTCTTCCTTCTATCTGCAAATATTTTCTTTTTTTTTTGCTGGATAACATTTACTTCTCTGTACATTTTATTTTGACTATTCTTGCAGTAAAGCTGCTCTGTATACAATCTGAGATGGTGTCATTCTACTGTTGATGGAAACTAATGAATTTTCTGGAAACTGGAAAAATGTTCAAATTTCCAAGAGTAGAGTGCTGCAGAAACAAAGGGATCCCACAATCACTGATGTGCTCTCTCTATAGTTTCAGATAACTCTGAGAGTGCTTGAAACTAGATGTTTCAGACCTGGAACAATCATGGTATGGATCCCAACTAACAGCAGGTTTTATAGGGTAGGTGTGAATATTTGAGATGTTCTCCAAACAGTGTTCAGATGTCTTAACAAAAACTGAGATTTCATCAATATAGTCACTATTATTTAGGGTACAATTCTTGTGACAAAAAGATAGAATTTTAGGTTGAAATGAATTTTGTTCAAACTCCACTGACCACATTGCCTACCTCACTGTCAACTATAGAGGCAGCCAAGAGAGATTTGCTAGGGTACAGATGTATACCCTGCAGATGCACATAATCAACCAAAGGAAATCACTGTCTTGATTTTGAAGCAAACAAAATTAAGAAAGACGAAGCCCAACACTGCATATTTTTTAATATTGTAATAATAATAATAATAATAACCAGCATATTGGTGAGACTTCCTTATTCCATAACTCTACAGTTACTTTACACTGTCAGCATTCACGTTTGTAGTTCCTCCAGGCTTCATGGTGACAACGTGGTATCAACGAGAAGACAGCAGTTTTGATTGTGAGATTGCTTCAAAGCCCTGAAAAGCTAACAAATGTCTTATCCACTGTCATTCCTGTCACTTTGAGCTTTGAGGTCTGAGATATTTAACTCGCGCTGTGCTACTCTGCCTTTGTGGAATATCGGCGAGGAGAATATCTTCACATGGGCAGTGGCTGCTAGCCCAACGCCCCTCTTTCAAAATGGATGAATTTCCTCTCCCCAAGTGTGACTCAATTCACTAAGTCATGTCATGGTAGAGAAAAACTAGAAAGGTAGGAGTCAGTTATGTGAGAGGTGTGGGACCACTGCATAGCAGGAGTTTCATTCTGTTGGCATTTCTTTGGGTGATAAACTCAGCTACCGAGAGTTGAGGTTGTTCCCTCCACCCTCTGACCTCACAAACCCAGTGAGTGGGTCGTGGCTCCGTCTGTCCATCTGCATCACAGTATTCAGCGCCATGGAGCTAAAGGTCATGGTGCACCCCCATAACCACCTTAGGTGGGCCCTGGCCTTAATCAGGCTGGAAAGAATGGACACTGAATATCAGCCAAAGGAATCCGAGGCTCTGTCCCTCAAGAAGCCAAGACATGGTTTGCTGATGCTTAAGCTGCTGGCAGGAACAAAAAGACCACTTTGCCACAGCAGTCATGCGCAGTGTGTCTCCTGAAAAGCCAGCGCAAGGCAGGGCAAAGGGAGAGTAGGATTTCAACCTTCGCTCCAAGCTGCCTCGCATTCCTGGGTTTATGTCAGGCCCTTAGCGTTATTTGAACATAGTTTTTCTGGTTTAATTTGCATAATTGATGAGATGGAAAATTATCTCAATGATTGATGGATGTTCTGCATGCACCAGGGTTTGTCACAAAATATAATGCATCTGTAGGATGAGCCTGCTGCTCCTGCCATGTTATTTCCCAATAGGGCTATAAAATTCTAACTTAACCCTGCAGGTTTTTAGGTTTCTTTTCTTTTTAATCTTTTGCGATATAATGTGCAACACAGTAAACAAACACAAAGACACAGCATCAACTAAAGTTACCATCTTTCTTCATTGTACTCCAAGGACACGGAGTGATAAAAGGTAAAAGCTGTATCGCACTTGTGGAGTTGATCCAAGACTTTCCTACAGGAGGCGTTCTCACTCTCAGTAGACTTGCTCTATAGCTCTATCTATACATTTCCACCTGCTTTGGGGATGATCTATCTCTTTTAGACATTTACTTTAACAAAATTTTCTTTATATTTGCAATGGGTTAACAGTGTGTTAACCACAGTTCATGTGATGAGTGGACTTTATTTTGATAATTGCTTGTAGATATTTTTTATAATCAAAAGATGAGGCCAAGTGCAAAAGTACTTTTTGGTACTTAACAATATTTCTTCCCAAGGGAAGCCTGACTTTCCTATGCAGCAAAGCAGGGAGATACATGGGTGACTTGAAGCCTGTCCTAAAGTTGAGTGTGAAGCAGCATACACTTGGAGTCCAGCATGAAGTCTGTTTTCCTAATATCTGACCTAAACCTCCCATGACACAACCTCAGGCCGTTCCCTCAGATTCTGTCGGTGGTCACTACAGAGAAGAGATCAGTACCTGCCCCTCCTCTTCCCCTCCTGAGAAAGATGTAACTGCAACGAGGTCTTATGAGGAAAGTAGGGAGAGAAGGAGGATGAGAAGAGAGTTTTCTTGATTCTCATATTGATCATACACAAAAATTATGAACAAGATTTCTAAGGCATTTTCAAATTATTTCAGCAAGCTAAAAGCATAGGCTAAGTCTAAGATTTTCACAGCACTTGAAGGATAGTTTTGTTGTGCCAGATCAGTTTTCTAAACAACTCTACTTTTGGTATGAGGAGGACATAACTGCAATGATGTCAGTGAGGCTGGAAAGATAAACTACTCTAGCATTCTTCCAAAGACTTAAGAAAAGGTGCCAGAGTAAAGTATTTACCCCAAGAACTCATTACTGTGGCAACTCATTGCACTGAACGAAAATTTGCTTCAATGGGAATTTGCTCTCTGAGTTACATATGGATTCCTCCAAACTGTGAATAGGTTTAATCTGCTTTTCTCAGTGATTTGATTTAATACACTTTAGTTCACATTAACAAGAGGATAAAAACAGGTTTCCAGTATTAAGCCTGTATGTGGTACTATGCATTTTTTCCATCATATAACATACATTGTTAATGTCCCCTGCAGAAAAAGGATAAATCAGACCAAGAAAGTAAAAAAAAAAATAAAAATGTAAGAACTAGAGGAAGGCATTGACAATATTGTGTCTATGCCCCTAGAAAATGACTCCAAACCTGAAACTATTCAGCTTCTAAGCACTGAGGTAGAAAAATCATATGGCGATGGCCATGGTTCTTTTCCAACAAGGAACTTTTCTACCAAGGAAAATGAAAGACATTCTCTCCATCCCTGATCCACGCATGATGGTGCTCCAGTTTGAAGTGACAAAGAGTTGATTAGTTATGATCGGCTGCTACAGCTGAGGCAATACAGAACTCCAATCAATTCCCCAGCAATCAATTCGTTACACTGAACTCTCTTTCCCTCTATCTGCAGCTGCCTGACATCCATCAGGGCCCCCTTCTCCTGCCTGCAAGTCCTGGTGAGCATCTGAAGATAGCTCACTGGGCTGAAATGGAGATCACTGGCTGGGAGTGCTATTGGGGAGAGAGGCGGGCGACGTTAACCCTCTGGAGCTGAGCAGCTCAGCTGCACACTTCAAGTTTCCACTGTGATATTATATTTGACATTCAATTTGAAACCCTCAACTCCTTTAATGCAATATCTCGGCACAATGATAGTAATAAGGCAGTACCACTTGCTTTCAATTTAACTACCAAAGGCAAAGTGGAGGGGGAAAGAAAACAGCCCCAATTATGTTAACCCCTTTGCTACTAGCTTGGTATGGGACTTTACAGGTACAAAATTCTGTATTAAAATAAACAGGAGAAGAAAATGGCAGAGCAGTGGTTTTTCAGCTAGCAGCTAAAACGCTTTGTTTTGTTGTGTTTTGCTCCCTGAAAGTGCCAGAGGCTGCCATTTGCTCTGAAAATTTCAAGAAAACTGCACAAAGATGGGGCTGCTTTATGGTAGACCTATCACCTTGCATACACGACATGAGATAAAACAGTTCAAATCATAGTTTTTAAATGAAAGGGTCGCAGTAAGCCATGATGGGGCCCTCACCAGGGCCCCTCTGATGCTTCAAAACTCTACCTACATAATTTTGTTGCTATCCCACAACAATCAAAATTATAGCGGTTTTACTTTTACTCTGAATTCTTCACTGTCCAGAGAAATGCATGGAAAACAGTGCACCAGCTCTCAATGTCTCTGTTTTACAAATGGGTAAACTGAGGTCCAGTTTTGATTGGATATGGAAATTTTGTTCACTGTTTAAGCTGAAATACTGACTGCTAATTTTTAGGGGTTTTCAAGGCTCGGATATGGGACTGTCAGTTCTGGAGAACTCAGAAACACCATTTCTAGCCCAAATTTACCTCTAATCCCAAGGCAAGCAGGACTGTAATCCAGATTTTTCTCAGCCTTCCAGGAGGAGAAAATACCAGCTTGGGCTGTGTTACTCCAAGTTTTGCTCAGCTCTTCTACTGTCATTCACCATTCATTAGACTCAGGGGATCTGAACCATCGTTAATCAAAGCAGGGATCAGTGTGGGATAAAGGGGACATAGTCCTAATAGATCAAATCTAGACGTACTGAATATTCATACCATGCAAAGGTGTGTAGGATAGGGATTTTTCCTTCTGGTAACTTTATTTCTTTCTCTTCTTCACCTTTCTTTCCCTTTGACCATGCTTCTAGACTTGCACTGTGGAGGATGGCATAAAACTTCCCATCTGCCTCTTCCCAGCTTGTCCTTAGACAGCAAGTGAATGTCAGAGATCTAGTCTCAAACTATTTAAAAACATTTAGCCAGCTTTACACGGCAACTCTTCGGTCAAACTTTCTCTGCTTTAGGAAAGGACATGTCGCCCCTCTTGGCAAATCAATTATTCAGACGCTGTGATAGTCCGAGGCATCGTATCAGTAATAAAGTAGTGAATTATTAATCACGGCTTGTGCTGTTTCGATTAGATTTGGGAAATTCAGGATTAAATTTCTGGCACCCTGTGTCTCGGATTGAGCTCAGCCCAGCTGGCCTGACAGGCATGAGCTGGCTTTGTACTTCGGAGGAGGCTGGTGGATAAAAATTACTTGAAAAGCCTCAGAACTTCAATTATTATTATTAGTATTTTGGAAGGAACTGGAATGACTGAAAATAGATTTCCAATCTGCAGGGCAGTTTTGGTTTCACACAAAACTTCTGCTGTAATAGTTCAGTCTCTTTTTCCCAGTTCCTCTGAGCTCATCTACTTGCTTGCAAGAAAGACTATCTGGGCTTGAAAGATGAGACATTCTTGTGAGCCTGTGTGTCTGTGTACAGTATTTACACTTTCCACATTTTATCTGGGCTCTGAGGACACTCTGAGAGACCGAAATCATACTAATTAGAAGAACAAGAAGAACCAGCATTCCTACTGCTCTGGCACTGGCTCTTGAGGGAGAGCCTTTGTACAGGAATGTGAGCCTTGGCTTCCCGGGACCTTGCTTGCAGTCTGCTTAAGGCTAGTGGAAAAGAGTTTTGGCTTTATCTGCCCTATGCCCAGCAGACATTCAACCCCTACAGTGGCCTGCCACTGACTTCACTCAACTGATGTTGTTTTGCTCTTGCCTGTGCTTGGTGCCTGCTGTGGAGAGCCTGCTCTGAAGTGCTGGTGAGAGCTCCTTTCGCTGGCGAAGGGCTTTTCGGTAGTGTGTCCAACAGCAAAGGGAGTAAGAGCAGGAATGGGATAGGCAGCTGGGAGAGGGGAGTACCAGCTGCCCCACATATGGCCAGGTGAGATGAAGAGAAATGTTGGGATGCAATGCCGGGGTGGGCTGGTATATCTGAGCAAGGCATGGGACAATGCTGTGTGTGGGAGCTTGGTACTGTGGGGTATTGGGAGCATGTGAGCTAAAAGGACAACAGATATCAAATCACCTGGGAGAGTTAAGGGGAGATGTTCTGGTGTGCCCACAACCAGAGTGAAAAATGTGCCACAGAGCTGGGAAGAGAGCTTTTCCTCTCTGGTGATTTTCATCCATGGGTGAAATTTAATTTTTCCTTGTTGCCTATAGGCATAGCAGATTTGCAGAAGTTAGTAACTTCTTCAGTAGTTAGGCTGAAAAGTTAAGTAACTTTGTCCAGGCCTTCAGGAAATCAAAGGAAAAACTCAGGTGACCTGACCCTACACTCACATCCATGTCAATGGGAACTGATAGCACAGGTCTGAAATGAAGCCTGCTGGGTTTCTCTCTGTGAAGTTGGCCTTTTGCTAGACATGCAACTGAGGGAACAGCTTTTGCCACAAATGTAGTCCAATTCAAACCCTGAACAAGGCTCAAAAGTGACCGAGTTGAAAACCCTTGACATGAAGGAAATAACATTTCACTCTGTGCAGTTTTAATTTCATCCCTCTGCCCTGGAGTCAGAGAACAGGGACTGTGGAGTGCATGTGCATTGTAGGGAGGAAAGTGTGTGGGGAGATGCTGCATGTAGCTAGTTTCTTACTCTTAGAAGCCTTCATGACTTTCGGGGAAAGGAAAAGCAAAAAAAAAAAAAAAAAAAAAAAAAAGGAAGGTTTTAAAAGAATTTTTTTGAAAGAGGAGCTGAAAAAGACATCAAAACAGATCAAAGAAACTCATGGAAGTGGGAAAAACAAGGAAAGAGGGAGAAAAAAAAAAGAAGGAAAAGCTCCTGCAGTAACATTGGATGAAAATTAAGCTTCTCAGATCTGTTTAAAAGATATTCTGTTTGATCTTTTATATCTTCTGCTCTGATTATCCAGATTCCTTTTGATGTTGCTGAGCCCTATAGAACTGATATGTAAAAATACACATACATATGTATTAATACAGTGGGTACACATGCACATGCAGGCACCCTCTCATGCTGTCATTGCTGCCCATGAGTGGGAGATGTGAAGCCAGTGGACACGAGGCCACATAGGAGCAAGGTCCGGTGCTCTGACTCTGTGATATGTGTGTCCCATGCCACAGTGCCTCTGGGGCAAGAAAAAACTTCCTACTCCTCTTCTTGGCAATAACCACTAGGAAAAACTGAGCTCTGAGGCACAGAGATTAAAGGTAGGAAGCTGCAACTCTTTGCTGGCACCCACTTCCTACTCTGTGCACCTCCCAAACCCTTGGGAAGTAATGGGCTGACAGTCATGATGATGTACATCCATGGAAAATTACCTCTCAGAGACCGTGCAAAAAGACACCCACAGACAAAAGGGACACAAGACAGCTGCTCCTTGGGATCTTGGAGAGGTCTGTGCCACCACACAGTCCCCACTTCATTCCCTCCTGCCTCCTGTCTGCTCCCCATGCCTTTGCACCAATGCCAGCTCCAGTCCTCAGCAGTTTAGGACAAACTGATTTTTTTCTGCTCTCCTCTTAAAATAGGGGAGTGTGGTCAGCCCTAGGATGGCTCACTGATGCTATCAGGAGTACGGGGAAGGATTTTGCACAAAGCAGCAGAGACAGCCCCATCATGCCAAGCCAGCTGCTGCTGCCGGGGCGGGAGGAGGGAGGCAAATAGAGGCTGCATTAAAATCCCTTCTTGACCAGGCAACAAGCCTACTTTGCCTCCACCTGCAAGGGCTTCTCACACTTCAGTGACACGTGGCCGTGGTGGAGGCAGCAGGACCCAACCCTGGTGGTTGCAATCAGCTCTGCATCCCCCCAAGCCCCGGCTGTGTCGCGCTGGCCTCTGCTCCCCACTGCTGTGGCGCCCACACACTTCCAAACCTTTAATCTGCTTACCCTCAGGAGGCCCTGGGAGGCAGGGAAAGTGGTGTTAAGCTCATTTTACAGCAGGAAACACGAGTGATTTCCATACAAATACTGTGCAAGCTGGCAGTAGAGGTGGGACCCACGCTGCACCTACCAAGGCTCTCGCTTTGGGCAGGAGGGTAGCTCTTTGCCTGCCATCCCCATCTTTATGTGGGATTTGCACTGCTGAGTGCCACCTCCTGCAAGAAAAACTGTGTCCTCCCTGTACCCCCTCCACATGGACCAGAATTTTCCACACTACCTCCTCCCTCATCTCCCAGTTTTCCTGTGAGGGTGAGCATGATGAAGCACTCCAGTTGAATTTGGGCTCAAATACATACTTTCTTGCAATTTTAATACAACAACATGCTTCTAATTGTTATGTTTGGAGAAGAGTGTAGGCAGCTGGGAAAAGCAGGCACAGTATTTTGTTTTTTCTTAGCTGAGGCTGGTACAGTTGGTTGTTTCAGCCCCTGGGCTCTGGCAGTTTGATCCTTCCTTGCTAGATGCAGCTTTGTGTGTTTATTCTCTTTCTCCTCTCCCTGCTCTCTCCCCCACCCTCATTCAGAGGCTTCCCAAGTAGATCTCTCTATTGCCACTCCCCTCCTTAAGCTCCCAATTTAAAAGAAAAAAAAAAAAGAAAATACACAGAAAAATTATTTTAGTTTTACAGACAGCGATAAAATGATCAAAGGCTTATTTGTAGCTAAGAGCAGACGTACACCACTCATTGAACTAAGATGGGATGGAAGCATTTTCTTCATATCCTACAAATATGTTCCTTTAAAAAAAAAATCAATGGAGGCAGATTTTTAATTAAAGCAGATGCTGATCCTTCCTGCCCCTGATGCTGCTACACATCTTGTTGTTGTTGTGGCTGTTGTTATCTTATCTAGGCCTTTATATATTTATGTATTAGCCCCTGAGAACAGGAGATTTCAACTGATTTTTCTGCAAGGGTTGGGGGAACAAAAAGAAGGTGGGCCTGTTGGAGTAAAATGTTTGTCTCCAATCTCTTTGCTACCCAGGTGAGGGTCAAACACCCCCTTCCTTGGGCTTTCCCCTCCTCCAGCTTTGGCGATGGATACAAAGGCTAAGCCTTGCTGTCTCCTTCTCTCTGTCCTTT
Source organism: Pseudopipra pipra (assembly GCF_036250125.1). Taxonomy (NCBI): domain Eukaryota; kingdom Metazoa; phylum Chordata; class Aves; order Passeriformes; family Pipridae; genus Pseudopipra; species Pseudopipra pipra. The sequence continues at coordinate 7,294,494 of NC_087581.1, read as the reverse complement.
TTACAGATGCAAATCCCCCCTGCTCAAGCTCAAGAGTGTCTCTGGGAATAAAATGTGCTCTGTAGTAATGCCTTCATTTGAAAGTGTTATGGAGATCTGGAGCTGAAATCCTGAATGGTTAGCTTTCCTTCCCCCCCCCCCCCCCTTTTTATTCTTATTTAAATACCTTTTTTAATTTTTCCAAAACCCCCTACTAATTTAGGGGTCTGATAAAATTACCAAGAAAGCCATTCTCTTCTTCCACATCCAGCAGATCTGGATCTCCAGTTTCCTTCCTCTGTCCTGTGCAGGGCCATGATCCTTGTGGATCCCTTCCAGCTCAGAACATATGACTGCATGATTCTCTCTTCTTCAAACCTTCCCCCAGTTGCTCAAGGGGTTCCTAACAAGGCTTTCATAATGAACATCCAACACTAATGTATTTGGTCCTGGCATCCACAGATGGAGCTAGTACTAGGCTTTGTGGGTTTGGACAGGGTCCATCTCCTCTCCCTCTCTGGTGCTCGGCCTGCTGTCTACACAGGTCCCTGGGCTTTCGCTCTTCAGATTCAGGTAAGTGCATAGAGGTGGAGGTTCATTCACTGAAAATAAGTGGCAGTACCCAGATATTTCAACCATCCCAAAATCTAAAGCAGAGAGATGGTGCCTTGCAGAATCTAAATCAAGGGTAGGTTCACCCTTCATGTCAAGGCCGCCTGCTATGAGCTATGATCATCCCTCCCATGATGGAGGGAGATGTCCTGGGTCTGGGCTGTCCTCTGCAGCAGGCTCTTCCTACAGGCCATGTTTCAGTCCCCATAGATGGCTTTTATCTGAAGACTTCCTTGACTTCACTCATGTGTTATGCCCAGACATTACCTAAGGAGTTCTCTTGACTCTGCAGGCTCAAAGGTGACCTGCAACAGCCAAAGATTTGGACAGATCATTTGTTTTTGTGTGTGTCAATAGGATATCAGATCAGTGCTGCAGGGCCTGAGGAGAAATTTGTCCTTTCTGTCCACCACCATGCATTTGGCCAGGTGCTGCCAAGAGGGAGGGCTTCACACCCACCAAGCACAGGCCATTGCTGGAGGTGCTGTACCTGACTGGATGGATCACTGGTCCCATCTGCTGTGGCAAACTATACCTTCATATGGGGAAGGGAACTGATAGGTAAAACTGCCCAGGGAATGATTTTTCTTTTCCTCTTATAGCTATCCATTCAGCATCCATAGAGAATCACACTCAGCATCCAAATAGAATCATACAATTGTCTAGGCTGGAAAAGACCTCTGAGATCACTGAGTTGTTAACCCAGCACCACCATATTACCACCAAACCATATCCCTCAGGTGTGACATCCACACGCCTCCTGAACACTTCCAGGGATAGTGATTCTACCACTGCCCTGCGTAGATTCTTCCAATGCCTGATCACACTTTCAATGAAGAAATTTTTCCCAATATCCAATCTAAATATAATATCTAATATATCTAATATATCTGTTTGAACCTGACTTCCCTGACTCTGCACACCCCTGACCTTCACTATCCTTAAAGGCTGCCCTGGGGATGCAGCTGTTCCCCAGGTCTGTGGATGGGTGCTGGCAGTCATACAAATGGACTGAGGTGTGTCTGAGTACTGTTTACTTCACTGTCCAAAATGCACATCAACAAAATAACTAAAAAAAATACTTCTAGTTTGCAAGAGTGTCTCTCCTCATCCAAAATGTAACAACTTTTCATTTTATGTTTTATTCCCTTTTCATCAAAAGCAGGCAGATTAATAAAGGAAATTGAGAAAAAGGAAAAGAAATAGCTTTGTTTAAAAAATACCTCATCAGCAAATTTTTTCATATTTTCAATCAAGTAAACTGATTGTGGTATCTTATTATTTGATAGGAGCATGCATATATTTTCATTCAATCCTTAACTATTTTTTTCCCCAGTGAATAAATTATTTGTTCAAAATCCTTCCTCACTTGTAATACCAAATAGCATTTTTGTTATGTCTGCTAAGAAAACTAAATATTGACTTCAATATTATGCAGATTTAGAATTTTGCCTTTGAAGGAGTGGGATGCATTTGGAAGAAATTTGGATGCATTTGGAAGAAATTTAAGTGTTTACTATAAACGCGCCTTTATCTGAGATAATCGCCCTTAGCCTTCCTCTGTAGTTAACAGGTGTCTGCTCTGCAAAGTTGAGGGCACAAGTCTTGTCATAAAATAGTCATCTACCTTCAGCCAAATCACTCTTCCCCTAAAAGAACCACTTTTTGCTCCATGTTCTATATTGCAAGCCTTGGCTGACTTGGAAGGATCTTTGGAAGTATCTGCATTTTAATTACATGACTTAGATATGGGAAAATTTGGGGAATATTAAACATGACCAACTAGTTTAAAAGTGAGTTTCTTCTTTAAAGCTGTTTAGGATGCTAACAGGATTATGCAGCACCTTACAAGGCTATGGTTTCCCTAAAGCTGGCTGTGCAACAGCACATGGAAATAAATGCTTCTAATTTCAGATTGAATGCCTATGGGCAGAGGCACCAAATGTGCACAATAGTGCACAATTTATTTGCAATTACAAATACCCACTCTGTGGAGGAAACACTATTAGCTGTATCCCTTCTCCACTGAAATCATATTCATTCTTTTAATACTATCAATACTTTAAAATGCATAGAAAAATGAGAAATAAGATATAAACAGCTTGCTTTCTCCCCACACCCAAACTTACATAAGAAAACACACTCAAAAGAGGTAAACTACACATATATATATTTGCAAAAGATAAAATCCACTTCAAAATGCAATCCATAACCCTCTTCCAGCTTTTGCCTTTATCAGGTGGCAAGTGAAGTCTTTCACATCAATAGAGTGTAAATTCTGTTAATAAACTCTGCTACAATATCTTTGAAAGTGTGAGCCAATAAAATGTTATACCTGGAGATTAAACTATATCCAGCCTCAACAGGAGTGACAATTTTTTGGGGTAAGGGGTTTTGGGCATTTCTCCACTCCTTTCGCAGCGATCTGAAGAAGGACACTTCAGTCACAATACCTTGGGATAGATGTGTCTTTCACTACAGCCTCATATAACCATCCATGTTTGGATGTTGTCATGGGAGTAACTGTCTGGTTATATGCATCTTTTCTCAATTGCATGGTATTGATTGATGGCGTAACAAAGTTTTTGAGTGATAGCTCAACAATGGAGAAGTTCCAGAATCCCTCTCTCTTTCCTCTGTTAGTGGAAGGGAAAATGTCTTGTCCTCAGCATTAGTTAAACTCTGTGAAACTTGATACTGCTGTGGGAGATCTGTGTGTAGATTCATACTCTCTGACAACATTTTAAATTCACTGACTGGCATTTACTTTGTAAATAAATAAGAGGATCAAACCAGCACTGCTTTAGAGAGGTCAAGCAAAACCTTTGTTCTGTCTGTGAAATACGTAGGCCAAGTTATCTGCTCTTGAAAACCACCATAGCCGTACTGAAACTTACTGATTTATGCCCTGAGATGATGAGCAAAGAATTTGCATTCGAGAGAAAGTCTGAGCCAGAGAGTGACAGCAGTAGAGATAACCAGAGGGACCTCCCTCCTGGGACCCGAAGGCTCCCGGTTTATGCCTTGCCTTGGAAAACATAGGTTGACCCCTATGAGTCCTAGGTCCATTTTCTTTTCTGAGCTCTTTTTTCTTATATGTTCTGTCTTCCTGTGTTTGCTGTGCACTGGACAGTGTATGATGCTAGATGCCAAAATCTGCTTTCAAGTCAGACTTTCAGAGACTTTGCCCTCCCACTGCCAGTTTTTGGTCTGTGTCCATGGTTCTGCCTGAAGGTGTCTTTGCTCCTGTGGGATTTGTGGAGGGGTGAGGATGGTGTTCTCAGGAGAACTGAAAGGAGGACTAACTACATGATTATTTAGGTTACCTCTACGGTAAATTGGGTGAGAGAAATGGTCTGAGGCGATATCCTGTGATTGTCAAAAATCTGTTGTTAGCACAGTGTTGGTCACTACTGTTATGAACCTCATCCAGATATGGTCTGGGGGATGGATGAGGCCAAAAACTACTGCTGTCTGCAGCATGGATATGTGCACCCCTTTTTTTTTTTTGTTTGTTTGTTGAAGGAGAGCTTAGCACTGTCAGCGTGAGCATACAAACATCTCTCATTGTACACAGAGAATGCACCTACAGTGATATGAATGAAGTTCTTGCCTACGTTGATATATTCTACCTGAGGACTTAAACTTTTTCCATGGTATGGTTGCACTATCCATATTAAAAGCTCCCTAAACAGAGAAGACATACCTCAGAACACTCGTAATATTTCCCCTAATTTTTATATACTTTTGTCATACATATACTGGCCACTGCTTGACAAAAGGTACTGTATTACCTTTCTCTGTGATCAGAGGCTTTACAAAAACTTATATCCTAAAATGTCTTTGTTGCCTTTAAGGTTAAAGCATTCCTGAGTAATTTCTTCTAACACTCCCACCCCCCTATATTCATTCCTGCTTAATCAATCTATTCTAGCAACTGCATTTCTCCCCCTTGAAAATCAAGGGTGACTTTCAGATCCCAGCATGATTGGGAAAAAAGTCTGACAGAGATTAAAGAAAAGAGTTGCTTTTCCCTTCCAGAATCTGAGTGGGAGGATGAGATTGGCAGAAGTTATTGGTCAAAATATCACTTAAGAGAGGCAAAGCTCTTCCTAGGACAGTCTCTTTCACATCCAACTTACAATAACAACAATAGCCTTGGTATCATTTTAAAAGAGAGACCAGAGAAGGTGTGGGGGTGGGAAAGACAGGAATTACAGCCCTTATATTAATCAGATAGAAAAGCTCTGTCTCCCACAATTCTTTCATTAGCTGGCGAGACAGGTGCCCTCCGACCTCCAGCATCACTTACTTCCTTGGTAACAACTACTGCTGGCAGATGATCCCTCTTGTAGACTTCATCCATATTCAAAGAGTTGTCACATCCAACTGATGCTAAGAAGCTAATCAAGTAGAATTTTTTTTCCTTTTCTGTGTCTTTTTGTTCCCCCCTCTTACTCCTTCTCTCATGCTAGAAAGATTTTTCCCCACCATGTAGTCAAATTCTTTTGAACCCTGAGAAAGGACCAGATCCATGGGGAAAGCAGGAAATCCCTTTTCTGTTCACATGTGGAGCCTCTGATGATTTTTCCCCTCTTACATGTCAAACCTGGGACTCTTTTGCACTGCCACTAATGGCATTTAAGAATGACCCAGCACAAACAGGGGCTCGACTAAGGAAGCTGTCTCACCACACTTGCTGTTTCAGGGTGGGCTGAAAATTTTACATCAAAACTATTTTGAGATAAAAAATTAAATTTCCAATGCTGTCCAGATTTAGAAGAATGTGGCCTTATTAAAGCAGTTGATTTCACAACAGATAGAAGATGAGTTGAAATTACATTTTCCAGAGACATGGATAATATTTTCACTGATGTTTTCATTTTGTTTGCTTTTTTTCCCCACAGTAAGCCTGTCAGCTACTGTGCCTCTTCCCTGTATTCAGAACTAAACTTGTCAATGTGGTTCTGAAGTAGATAGAAAGAGTTTATATGAGAATATTTTGATGCATTTTGTACAAAAATATTTTCTAACAGAGATTTCATGGCCATCTCTTCTAACTACATGCACAGATTAACATGAAGTAATTTCAAACACTGAGGGTGAAAATGCTGAATCTGAAGCAGCAACTGCATAGGAAAATCTGACTCTTATATTCTTGATGAGAAAGAAGAACCAGAAGAATAATGAAGATGCCATTTCTGCATTTTTCCATTCTGAGATTTATAGATTTCTGATCATTTGAATAACATGAATCATCTAGGGGAAAGTCTGAGGCCGTTGAGTTCAGATAGACAGAAACTATTCATTCACAACAGTGTGTCAATGGTTGTCAGTCAAATATGAGGGAAAGGGAATCAAAGTCAGGAATTTCTGTTCCAGAAAACATGGAGCTTTATTTCATTGTGAAACTCCAGAACACCTGGCATATTTTATTTACAAGTTTTGAAAATTATGTATCATTAGACAAGAGAGAATTTCTAAAGTAGTTCCATTTTTTTCTGAAAAACATTTGTAAGCAACTGACCTGAAGAATCTCTAATAAAAAAAAAAATCTATAAACAATAGCCTTGTTACAATACCACTGATTTGTGCAATTCAGAGGAAATGCTGACATCCTCCACTAAAGCACTAGTTTCAAGCTACAGAAAATGCTGGTTTAAATCCTAATGGCATCTGTTTCTCTTCCATGAGTTAATTCAAGAAGAATAACAAAGGAAAGAAGGAAGTCAAAGGCACGCTGGTACCAGGCAAACATCGCCCCCACAGATCTCCCTTATTTCCACCATCCGCTGCCAGGTTCCTTGTTAGAATGTGCAGTGCATAATTTACTCCTCATGTCTCCCCTTGCATCATCCTGTGAGTACAGATTCTTCTGTAGGCATCCTTGGTGCTGCTGCCGTTCCTGTCACCAGTGCAAACCGAAGCTGGCTGGTAGGTTTACTCACAGGAGTGTGTGCTCTGTTGGATTCCTGCTGCAACTTTGTAGCAGCCTCTGTCTTCATGACACTATTTTTGGACCTCGCTCTCACTCTCTCTTGTCTAGCAATGTCTCATCTCATGGAGACTGGAGAGCTAAGTTCATTAAAATGGAATTTGGTGGGTTATTGCACGAAATTACCTCTATTTACATCTGCTGCCTGTCACTTTCAATGCTCTATGTCTTTTATCACTTAATACTTCCACTACCTGTCCATGCCAACTTTCAGTGGGCAGCAGTTGTAAACTCGGCTTAGCATTGCTTGCTGCATGCTCTCCTTCCTACAGAAGACTTTTAAGGGGCTGTGTGAGCCTGTGTCTAGGCCAAGAATACTTGTTCATGGGTAAGACAGAGCTACAGCTGTGCCGAAATCCAGAAATGCCAAAAATATCCATAAATTATTTTCCTAGGCTGAATTATAGTTTCTCCACTGTTTTTAACCCTTTGTCTACCTCAAGATGTCTTTGTTGAGATCAGCTGAGAAGAAAAGCATAAAACTGAAAGTAAGCTTTTGGCTAGAGTGAGAACTGAACCTGAATCTTTCATGTTTCAACAGGGTTGGGCTGCAATGTTTCAGCAAAGAGAGAAATGCTGAATTTTTGCTTGTGGAAGACAGCTTAGCTGTGGGTCGATAAGTGACTGCATAAAAAAATTCATGCCCAGGAGACATTCAACAGGTGGAGCCCCAGCTGAGATCCCTGTGCCTTGACAAAAAAGGCCATACCTGGTCCTGGTCAGGCACACAGCAGACTCAGTCCAGTGGCTGAGTCACAGCCTACAGAGCAGCATGTTACTTGAGTTTACTTGTGCACTCCTGGTTGTGCAGCACTGGCCCAGGCACTAGAAAACCTTGAAAACCAGCCCATTTGCCTGTCTAACACACCACATCCATCACCTCCACCTCTGTTTACTTGTGTGAACGAGTCAGCAGAGACATTGAAAGGATGAAGAGCAGCAGAATGTGCTATTTCCACAGACCTCAGCAGGCACTGGCTAATGTCCCACACCTGCAGAAGCTCAAGCTATTACATTTTTCTTTCTGCTTGCTGGTAGTGTGACACCCAAACACCTAACTGGCTACCACAGCAAAGCCAGGGAATCTGCCCCTGGGAAAATTTGGCACATGCCAACATGGTACAGCTCAGATGTAGATCAGAAATGACGGCTTTAAAGTCTTCCTTACTCACATTTCTTTCCTGCCCTTTTGCCAGTGAGTTAACACGGCATCAAAGTGTCTGCCACCCTGATCTCTGACCATGAGCCTATTAAAATTGCATTGGAAGTTAACAATAAGGATGGAAAACAAAGATCAAATGAATAATGCATTAACAAAGCACTTCAATTAGATATTGAAGAAAATAACATAAATATATTAGATAGAAAAATATCTTGAATTATAAATTAGATGGGGAATTTCTTTTTTCACCCCCAATGGGAGGAAAAAATGAAAGGAAATAAAGAGATACATAGTCTTTTAATGGTTGTTGGGAATAAACTGTAGGGATATTTACACTTCTTTGCTGTTCAAGCTTAGTAATTTCATGTGTTTTTGCAAGATAACATTTGGGTCATGTGATTTCATCAACCAATCCAGCTGCCAGGCTCTTTCCTGACACTTGGTAATGAAGTGATATGGCAGGGTAGGACAAAGTCACCTTATCTTTTTATAAATGCATTGAGTGGCATTTGGGATGCCTTCCTACCTTTCCGGTTCATTTGCATTACACAAGAACCCTCTAAATGTTAAAGCTTTCTCTGGCAGTGAAAGTTTGACGCTTCCAGCGGCATTCAAGGATATCTGTCTTGGAGTGGCATAAAAATAATGATGTGCAGTTGTGTGTGTGTGTGGGGACGGGGCTGCGTGCGCGTGTGCGCAACAGCCGGCTGAGAGGCTCCGGAGCTGTCTCCAGCACCAGAGCAACGCGTGTCGTCCATCCAAGCTGACAGGCCTACCCAACCTGAAATCATCTGAGTGCAGTTTCTGAAATCGTTTGAAAGTGGAGTGTCAGGAAGATGTTTGCATGGCGAGTGACATCTCCTCCCGGCGTGGTTTAATGACATCCCTCCCTTGTCATAACTCTCCTCACGCTTCACAAATAATAACAGCGGGGGAAGGACTTGGCAAGACCGAGTTGGGAGCAGGAATGGGAATGTGGGAAAGGGCTGGGAGGCAGGAAAGTGCAAATCGTTGGAGACAAAACCACTTGAAAGGGCTTGAATCAGCCTGAGCATTAGTACTTGGGAGGGCTGTGGGTGTTTCTTGCTTTCCATCACTCTCCCATCTTGTTAAACAAAGGGTAGGGATTTACCCATCTTTGCCAATCAGCCCAACCTAGAGCAGCAGGCAAGGATGAAATCACTCTTGGTATGGAGGCCTGTCTGTAGAGATGCTGATTGTCTCTACGTGTTTATTGCAATATGTTTTTCGGTTGCAAAGAGGGAGAGGGCAGCAAATACACTGCTGCGTGAAGGTTTTTCCTCCTAGGTCCACTGGGCTTCTGGCTTTATAGGACTGGCAGGCAGGCTACAAACTGAAATAAACAGGTGAGAGCTTAGGGGAGCAAAGTGCTTGACCACGTTAAGGGGTTTGAACTCCTGACTTTTAAAACCAGTTCAGTGACCTTCCTGGTAGCTCATCTTGGGCAAGCTGCCCCATGCTTCTGTGCTTCAGTCACCTGCCCTGTGCTAGGACTGAGGAAGGAAGATTAATCCCAGGGCAAACCAAACATAGCAGAATGTTATGAAACATGTTATGACATTGTCAACCGGTGATTAACACGGTTCTTTTAAAATGTCCCATCAGCACTACGTACCCTCAGTTAATACTGGAAATGAAAAATGATCAAGGATAAAAGGAAAAATGATCAAGAGCTAAATGACAGAGTCTATATTGATTTGGTATTTCCCCCACTTCAAAAGGAAGAGGGCCATTTTCCAAGGGTTTGATAATTAGTGTTAAAGAATGGGAAAACAGACTTCTGGCCCCATTTTTTGGTCAGTGCAATCTGTGTGTGAAAGATGCTGCCTCTGGATTTGTGGCAGGGAATGCACCCAGAAGAACAAGCCATGTCACCCACGAGGTCTGTGTGCTGCCAGGCAGAGGAAAGACTTGTTTCTGTCAGGCGTGAAGACAGTGAGAGAGCCGAGGAGCTGGAGAACCAGGTACGCTGCTTGCCGCGTCTCCAGATGGCTGTCTCAGCTGTCTTCTCAGCCGTAAGAGGCAGTTCAGGAACTGAAAGCCTGCACCTGCTGCTGAAAGAAACATGATTTTGTAGGTGCTCGGTGTCTGAGGATTTCAATGTGCAATAAAAAGATAATTTATAGTAATCATAACAATCATGGGTGAAACCTTGAGGCCTCTAACAGTCTGCTGTGGGGTAGAACGACCACATAAGCTGGTGGTAAGTTTGTGATCTCAAGGATGGAGTAAACGACTGAACTGCAGCCCCCAAGGACTGAAATAGTAATATGGCAAAGGGAATGCAAAGAGCCTCCTTGCTTTAGCTAATACACCTGAGTAAGTGCTTATGTACTCCCAAATTTTGTCTTCTCCCTTCCCTCCATGCTTAGTAATCTTTAGCATGCAAGCTAGTAAGAATAGATGGGTGAGGTTTTTGGGTTACTAATTTTGTCTAAAACACAGATATGACTGTAGTTCACAGACAAGGTAACAGCTTGTTCGGCCAAATATATCTGGTGTAACACATTTGAGCCCAGTAGAGATGTGTGTTATTCCCCGTGTCCAGCTATGCAAGAGCATCTGAGGCATTCGTACAGCTGCCCCTCAGCCACCTCCACACACCAGGCATGTGGACAAATTTTCCCAGCTCCTTTTTAAGTGCCTTTCCAGCAAATGTACAGTGGGCAGGCTCCTGTGAGGATGGAGGGTGTGTCTCCTGTGTGGACAAGAGCCTGCATTCCTGAATTTGGAAGCAAGGACTGACACCCTAACAGCCTCTCAGGGTTGCATGTGCTCTGCCAGCCCTCTGGGAGTGTATTTACAAATTAAATGAAAGAGATAACAGATGCTTCTACATTATTTCACAAGGAACTGAATGTCAAAGTCAAGGAAGAGGAAGGGAAGAAAAGAGCTTTGCCAAAAGGAGTGTGTACCTCAGAGGTGGTGTCATCTTAAATGGGCTCTCACTTCTGCTACTGGAGGGTCCCTGTGCACTGAGAAAGACTGTCCTTTGGATGAGTTGTTCAGCTAGCACCCTTTCTCTTGCTTCCTTTGGGTTTTCTCAGAGAGGATAAAGGATTCCAATGCCTTTTCCTTGTCCAAAGTACTTCATCCTTCAACCGTGCCGTTATTCCCTAGCTCCACACAGCACATTCCCCTCTCCAAGGCTGTGTGTCGGCAGCTATGTGACACATAAAGGTTAGCATTTGTCCCAGTCCATACATTGTGTTTCCAGGTTTCAGAGTTTGCAAGGAACACAATGGGCATGTTAGTGAGCAGAGCTGCAGACTAAGGCATCCTCTCTTCTTCCAGGGTAGGTGTCTGTTCCTGCTGTTGGTACAAATATGTTCCTTAAAAACACTGGGGGTGGATATGGGACCTGGTTCCTTTGCTATGCCATGAACATGGTTAAAGTTTGAGGAGGTGTTTGTGTGAGTAATGGACAACTTGGAGAAGGAAAATAAACCTTGAATTTGCTGAGGGGTTAGTTCAAAGTCTGATTTGGTTAATGGACTCTTTCCTTCATCCCCACTGGCTTTAAAAGAAAGTCCAAACTCTTTTCACCTGACACAAACATCTAACAATTTGGAACAAAGACAAATTGAACTATGCAAACTCTCTCTATTACCAGTAGAAAGAGTGGAACTTCTCACTCTTGAGTGTGATTCCAGCCTCAGATATAGAGGTATAATATGAACTTCATGTCAGAAAGTTATTCAGGTTACTGGAGCAAAGATATAAAAACCAGAACAGCACTGTGAGTCAATTAGAAAGAGCACCAGAAGATACCAGAATATTTAGGTAAATCTTGAGGTGAGCTGAATAGACATAATGCAGAAAGCCTCCTAAATTGTAGGAATTACTAAGTGTAGAATCAAAGTAAGGCTCAAGTGGAGATCCCTGTGATTGTCTTATGTTTTACATCGCTTGGAATCCTCAGATGCCTCCATGACCTCAGCTAATGTTTTCTCTGATATTCACCACAACAGTAATGGGAAGAGTAGAATTTAACTGTTATTGCCGAGGGCATCTAAGTTAAATACCACACAATTCCCCATATCTAACTAAGTGACTGAGGAGGGAATAACACACCTATCTTTACCAACATTTTCAACAGAGACACTTAATTCCATTAGAGATATTTAAAATTGGAGTTCTTAAGTTCAGATGTGCTAAGACTTGTGGGCTCTGTGAATCTGCTCCACACACCAGGCAATGGAGTGATCCTCCCCACTATTGCACTCTAGCATGTGAACTATTAAATATTTCTTTTCTTTTTTATTTCCCCACCCTCTGCCATGCTACCTCTGAAATGTCTAAAACTTTTTTCATTTACGAGGAAAATTAAATAAACAAATAAATAAACCCCGCAGAACTCAAAGATTTCTTATTAAAGTTCTGAACATATGCTACTTAGGAAAAAAAAATATAAGTGAAATTGGCTGATAAAGTAAGAATCCCACAAAGGGCTGTTCTTCCAATCATCCGGTATTTCTCCTGTAATTTCCTCAGAGATTGTGGAATGATTTTCCAGATGTCTCTGTTCCTTCCAGGTGGTGTGTTCAACATGATTTGGAACAAGGCCAATCTTATGCTTCTTCCTATGCAGGCGAGATGATACTGTGCAAGGTACATATATGTACATACTCCCACATTTTTGGAAACATAAATAGCATGTTTCTTGAAGCGTACAAGTAAAGCAAAACTCAGAGGAAGGCTGGGTTTTTTTGTGAGGTTGGCAAAATAGCCCTGTCTGAGAAAAGTAGTTTTTTTGATCAGTAAAAGAACCAAAGGTAGCTTTTGCTATAGGAGCATTTTCAAGGGATCAGTAGGTGGTACAACTTCCTACTGCTCTTTAATTTGATTCACATAAATCCTGTTTAGCCTCAAAGCTACTTTTGTTCCCTCTCAAATTTCCTCCTTGCTCGCCTGATGAACATAGACTTGGAACTAGGGCTGCAGGGAGTGGAGCTTCTTCTGGGGCAAGACACTGATGGCAAATGAAAATAGCAACAGTAAGTTTGGATCAATATATTGGATCAGACCAAAAACCTCTGTCACCTGCAAAAGAACAGACAGCCTGTGACAAACTGGGTGATTCCACAATGGACAAGTCTGTTCTGCTTTTCACTCATTTTCATCCCGCAAATGTAACTTCTTCTCTGTAAAGGAGAACCATCTTTATTTTTGGTGCTGGCTGACAGGTCTGCTCTGCATTATCAGAGAGATTAAGCAGATCAGTACTACGAGTGGCCCCTGACCCTCTGAGATGGATGGATGGATGGATACAGCAGCGTAAATACTACTGGTGGATGTTAATAGTTGTGATTTTTAAATGACAAGGTCACTTCTTGCTAGGAGGACAGACAGAGATGGACTTTGGCTGTGCCAGAGAGAGCTGACCACTGCCCTTGAGCGGGGTTTTTGTTTTGCCTCTTCCCAGCACTGATGTCAGCAGGAGCAATAACAACCTATTGGGTTTTAAGATGAAAGAAGAAGAGAAGGCATTTCCCCCCTCCATATCGGCTCCTGTGATATATTTAAATACCTCCAGCATGCCAACATCACAAGCTAAGCATAAGTGATGGACCTTGGATCCACATTGCTTCAGATCTACAGTTTACTGCTGCAATTCCCTCAGCACAGACTCTGTGTACACGTTTTTGCCATTTTCACTCATGTTTTTTTCAATCAAAGTCCAGCCTTTTAATGGACAAGTTTTTCCAGCAAAGTGTCCAAATATTGTTGAAGACATATTTCCCTTCCTCCAGTTATAAGTAAATGTGATTTTCAGAAAAACTTCCTAATCTTGTGTGGTAAAAAAGACCCTGCTCTAACTGAAAATTTGTATCACCAATGGAAAGCATAATACTCATAATCTATCTGTAATACCTACCAGAAATATTTTATAAGGCAGTGAATCTGCTACCCTCTGTGATTAGAGGAAATTGTTAAAGAAAACCCAGAAAATTAGGAATGAGTTAAGTTCTAGAAATTTCAGGAATTTTTCCATTTACTGGGTTGGGATCAAGGTGCAATATTTTTGCTAAACTTCTGTAAGAACAAAACTGAAGAATAAGAAAGAAATGTTTCTCAGCTTAGGCTCATGAGACTTTCTATCTTCATAACTGTGTGAACACTAGAATGCTGTACTACACCATTAACTTTTTACATATTTTGGCCTTTTTTTGATAACCTTTTCTTCCCTACTTCCCTGAAGCTTTGTTTGCATTTCACGTATTTCTAGCACATTTCTGGTGCAATTGTCTAAGCTTCTTTCAGTAACCCAAGTCAATTCAAACATGCATATATATATATATATATATATATTTATCTCTCTATATATTTCAGTACTGAAAGAAGAAATTGGCATAATTTCCACTTGGTATCTTTTGCACTGGGAAATATGCTGAAAGCAACATTTTGCCTAGAACTGCTTTGGTTTGGACAACTAGATTTTCCAATAGCATGTGTTATCTACCTTTTCCGACTAAAAATGTTTAAAAGTCAGATGTCTAAGCTTCCTTTGTTGTTATTTTGGATAATAAACATATCCTGAGGGCAATTAATATATTTTTTCTTACACACTTATCTTTGGCTGCAACGAAATGACCTCTGGAGATGCCCATTCTTCTGTATTTATAATAAGAAAAGCCTGTCATGACTAACCCCAATTAGACATCTGGCTTTTAGGACATCAGGAAAGATAAATCTTGCCCCAACTGGATTGGCAGAAGTTTCCCTCAAACCCTGTTATAGATATACATATGGTCATTGCTCTGTCTGATCCCCTTATATCTGCTGGCTCCTGGACATTGTTCATGGGCAAATAAGACCATGAGTCTTTATATCTGAGAGTAGTGGGGAGAAAACCATAGGATGACACTTGCAATGAATAACTTGCTTAGGAGTATTGCTGAAGGGCCAGAAAGTATGGAGACTTCTTTCTAGCAAGTCATCAAAGAGAGCACTGGAAACAGACTATATTTGTCTCTAAACACCTCTCTTTCATTTGCACCTCAGGTTTATTTCCCCAGAGCTTGCAACAGCCGGGTTCTAATTTTGGATACGTGACTATCTTTTACTGAGACGGTCACCAAGAACATGAGATTGACAATAAGTTTTTGGATGTGGGAATCAGCAACAAATTACTTTTTGAAAGTAATTTGAGCGACACTGAGTAGCTGATAGATTCAGGCCACAAACACTTTCACCTGAATCAAGACAACCTCCAAAACAAATACACCAGCCTGGAAGAAAAGTGCTGCCTTGTGCTGGAGGGATGGTTGGGTCACTGAGCGTAGCTGTACTTCTTATAGATAGAAAAACATGTAAAGAAGGATGGTTCCAGGAGGAGAGGGTGTAGAGGGAAGTGCTGAGGAGGCTTGAGTTACTCTAGCCATTTGAGATCTTAAAATAAAACTAAATGGGAGTCCAGAAAGACAAGGAAAGAGAGAAGAAAGCACACTGAGTTTGGCATCTCTGATCTCAGCTGAGCCTATAGGGAGTCTGAAAACCATATAAGACTAGAGAACTCCAGCTGTGATTCTGGTGCAAATAGTCCCCTTTGTTGTCAGTAGAGAAAGGACAATAAAAGCAATGGCCAGTATTTCCACCCTGGTATTTACTCAAGAAACCCCCCCAGCCTTGTGCCCCAAGATAAGAATAAAATCTGCTATTTCCCTCCTCCTTTCTGTCCTTGTGAAAACAGACCCCTGAATGAGAGGATCTCATGTTTTGAGGCCGACAGGGCCATTTTTCTTTCCCAAGAGCAACCTGTGCTGTCCTGATAGTGCTCCCAGGGAGAGGGCTGGTAGCAAGTCCCCCTGAGTGGAACAAGGGCAGACTGGCCAGTGCACAAGTTCTTTAGAAAGCACTGCTGATCTCATGTGCAGCTGCCCAGCAGGAGAGGGCTGTCTCTCGGCAGGACCTCGGTGGCTACATCTACATTACTCTGAAAGGGCACCATCTGGAGCAGCAGGAAACATGGCACACTCCACCTCCTGCGGACTGCCTGCCTGTGGAGAGTTTGTTTGGGCCTGCCTGGTAGCACTCTAGCCCTCCAGGTATCCCTGGGCATGTGAGGTCTTGTGCAGTGTGGCTGGAGTACACTTGACACACCTTGGGCCATTCTTGAAGGCTCATTATCTGCACAGAGGGTGATTTCCTGGTCTTGAGCTCTCAGGGCTACCCTGAACAGCCAGCCTAGAGATCTTACATCAAGTGTTATTCAATCCCACCTGTTCACAAGCAGTTATTCCTGTCTTATGGACAAGAAAGCGTTTTACATCTCTGTTCACCTAAGTCATTCCTCCCTCTTTCCCTCCACCCAACAACCTAAAGCCGCACACAATATCAGAGAAAAAAAAGCTGATTTACCATAACCGGTCAGAGTGTGGGTACATTGCATAAAATATTCTGTTTGTGACAGAGGGAGCCATCCAGCCAATTTGATAGCTCTGCTCCCAGGGGATTAAAATACCTCCTTCATCTCAGCAGAGAGCCTGTGTATGGAAAGAACCTGAATTAAAATCTACCTTTTGCTTCAATGCCTTCAAAACACTGCTGCCTCTCATGGGCAAAGCCAGACGTAATCCTGGATTCAGTTCCCTCCCAGTATTGTTCAGTGTGTTATCTTGCCTTGTTTGTTTGTTCCACTTACTTGTTATGTACCCCTGACACGAGGATAATCAGAATCTCTGGAGGAGGGGAGCATCCTCCCTCTTGTAATGAGCGGAGCTCTGTCTGCACCCTGATGCTCCCAGGCAGTCACCAGTCTCATGGGTTTGTGATGGTCCCTTAACCGCACCACCTGAATACACCCCCATCTTTAGCTAGAAAGGTAGCTCATACTGAGATCTTTCTTTTAAATAGACAATGTTAGGTCAGGTAAATAAATCTCGTCTTAATTGGTTGGATCAAGGTAACCCAGGTAGTCTGTGACAGAATAAGACACAGTTTACACCAGTGATCAGTGTCTTCCCCAGTGATCAGTGTCTTCCCCAGCCTCAGGTTCATGCCCCTAGTATGAAACGAAAATACATCAAGGGCTACCAAACAGAAAGACACCATCTTTGGCTCAGAAATCTTTCGAACCACAAATTGTGGGAGATGGGATAAATGCTTTAGGGAAGAATCACTGCCTGCTTGCCATGATTTTACATTTTGTTTTGGGCATATACTCTTGTCCATAGTCAAAGACTGATCATCAGGCAAGGCAGATGTGCTACGCTAGACTTGTCATTCTCGCGTTCCTCTCTATCTCAGACCTTGAACTAGTCATTCAGGGACAGCTTTTTAGTGGGAACATTGTTCCCAACTTCCTTTATCAAGGTCACATTGGAAGTCTGTAAAAGGTCTGAGAATTAATTCCAAATTTCTCAAGTGAAATTTCTACACATTGGACTGTCCACTCCCTGATTCATGGCTGCTACAACTACTTTCAGTTGCAGACTATCAAACCTTTTCAGGAGCTGTCTCTGATCAGTTGATAGTGTTTTTGAAAAAAAAAAAAAAGAAGAAAGGGGAACATGTCAAATAAATTCAAACAATAAATAAGCCAGCTGAAATCGAGGTCTGCTCATGGATATTCAGTAAGCTGCAAAAGAATCAAAATCTGTTGGATAAATTATTCATTGCAAATTATTTGTTCATCTTGACAGTCACAAAATTATACAATCCATTAAAAAATAAAATTAAAAAAAAAAGTCCAGTCACACTATTTGACTCCAACCCTGTGTTACAGAGAAAACCCCGCCAGGTTAGTATTTTGGAAGAATGACATGGCTGTGCCCCCACTGCTGGGATCTGGTGATGTCTAGCAGTTCTTAATTCAGTCTAGGAAAGGTAGTACCATACAGGTAGCCACTGACTGCCTCTGGGAGAGGTGGATTAGTTTTCTCTTAGGGGATCTGAGGATTTTCCTCCATCTTCCCCTCCCTGCTTCAGCAGAAAAGAGAAAGTGTGGGGACCACTACTCTTACATATTCAAATTGCAAAGTCACACAAATCCACTTCACTTTATGTCAATAGGTTCTGTTCAAAGCAGGCTGTGTTGCAACATCTCCTGCTTCAACACATCCGTGGCCCTTTATGCTGTTGTTCATTACTGTCACATCAGAGTGGTCCCATTTTTAGGGTGTCCTGGTGTGTCTGTTCCAACAGACAAAATGAAGAGCAGAAGTGTAGTGCTCAGCTTCCTCCTGTGTGCAGCTCCTCTCTCAAATACACACCTGGGACCTTTTCTCTGCACAGCCAGACAAACCTGTCTCTACACAAGGGAGGGGCACTGAGCGATACGATAACTTGTATCTGGACACTCCCTCTGTGCCCACTTTGCACTGCCTGGTGTAGAGGGCTTAGACCAAGGCTAATAAGCACGGACACTATGTCAGCTATCACTTTGCTGCAATTTATTCTACTTCTTATGGCCCAAATCACTGAAAATACCCTTTATTTTCAAAATGAGAAACACACCAGAGCCCTTACCAACATATAGCAAAGTGAACAGAAGAGTACAAGGTCCTGTGCAGCAAGTCCCATACCAGGTTCTTATAGTCCACACGTGGACTGGAGCTAGTGAAGATAACTTTAATTACTTCTATACGCACAAACACACACAAACATTCATATGCACATATACATGCATGTGTACAAAGACCAGTGTGATCTGATTAGTGTTAGAAAACGTTGCAGAGAGTAAAAAGCCCTCTTACAAAGGCAGAGAGAAAATAAATGTTTCTATTCTGTTTTATACCGCATCTTACACACTATCCTCATCACCATAGGGTTTATTTTTCCCTCTGAATTTTTCTTCTTTTTAAGTTTTGATCTGAGGCCAGGTTTTCTAATGAGTTTAGTGAAGGGATCAAAGGATCTAACCATCTGCCTAAAGAAAACAATAGTATTTCCAATTGCATGATGGTATCTGGCAGGGAAGGCAGATTGCTGGGCTCCTTAGCTATATCATACAAGAGAGATGGGAAGTGCAATAGAGAAGGGAACCTTATCTAACCAGATGCCAGAAAAATATCTAGTCTTCCAAAAGTGTGCCAGTTACTTTGATTTGGCAGCAATGGAGAGGAGAGGAGAGGGTCGGAGAGGGTCGGGTCGGAGAGGGTCGGAGAGGGTCGGGTCGGAGAGGGTCGGAGAGGGTCGGAGAGGAGAGGAGAGGGTCGGAGAGGGTCGGAGAGGGTCGGAGAGGGTCAGAGAGGGTCGGAGAGGGTCGGAGAGGAGAGGAGAGGAGAGGAGAGGAGAGGGTCGGAGAGGGTCGGAGAGGGTCGGAGAGGGTCGGAGAGGAGAGGAGAGGAGAGGAGAGGAGAGGAGAGGAGAGGAGAGGAGAGGAGAGGAGAGGAGAGGAGAGGAGAGGAGAGGAGAGGAGAGGAGAGGAGAGGAGAGGAGAGGAGAGGAGAGGAGAGGAGAGGAGAGGAGAGGAGAGGAGAGGGTCGGAGAGGAGAGGGTCGGAGAGGAGAGGAGAGGAGAGGGTCGGAGAGGAGAGGAGAGGAGAGGAGAGGAGAGGAGAGGAGAGGAGAGGAGAGGAGAGGAGAGGAGAGGAGAGGAGAGGAGAGGAGAGGAGAGGAGAGGAGAGGAGAGGAGAGGAGAGGAGAGGAGAGGAGAGGAGAGGAGAGGAGAGGAGAGGAGAGGAGAGGAGAGGAGAGGAGAGGAGAGGAGAGGAGAGGAGAACTGACATGCGAGAAGGAAGAAGTTGATGTGTTTATCCTCCTCCTGCAATGGGCTCCAGTGGTGCAGGGGGACAGACAGGCAGTAATCAGACAGACAGAGCTTATTGGGATGAACTCCTGTACTTCCGAGGCAGCTTCTCTCCTGCCCCATTTGTTCCATCTCTTGACAAATCCCATTCAATTGAACAGTGAACGAACTGGTTTGCTGAGCCCTGTTGCAAGGGAGTGGATGCTTACACAGCTCTGCTTTCCAGTGAGCTTCTGGGGTGAGGGCACTTGTTGAAACAATTTAGTGTTTGCTAGGACTTAGCAGGTGGAGTTTTAAAGGAGGGAGAATAATTTTAAATTTGCATCTTAAAACTCCAGTGATGTTTTGGACTTCCAAAAGTCACAAAACACACTCTCATGATAGTGATGTCACTTTAATATGTCTGAGAATAAAAACAAAGACTAAAAAGCTACCAATAACTTCTGTGAATCTTGGCATGTGAATGCCTGTTCCCTAAACCATCAGTCTTAAGTTAGGAAGAAGGATTCAAAAGAAATTTAGACTGCTAAGCAAATTGCCATTGCTCTGTCATGGATTACTTTACAGCCACAGAGCTTGGTTGTTAACCTCAGCATTGATCCACAATTGGTGTGACCATATCAGTGCACATGTCCATACTTCAAAGCACTCAGAAATCTTAGACAAATGTCCAGCAGCCTCAGATTCTATCTCCACATAGACACAAAGCAGATACCTAATGAAAAACGTGAATATGTGGCAATCCTGACTTAAGAGAGATGATGGGGTTCCTACTGTCTCCTTTCTGGCTGGTTTTGAAAAGACGACCAGTCACAGAGTCACCTGAGCCCTTTCTCCATAAGATGCTGAGAGAGAGGAGGTTATGTCCCACCCCTAGACATTGGAGATGTCACTTTTGCACTGTCTTTCTTTAGAAGGAGAACACTCCGTGTTAGCAGAGCACTTGTATTTTTTAATGTTGTTACCAACAGCTTCCTCCTAGGCGAGTTACAGGTACAGAAGAGTAAATGAGCTAAGCAAAGGCTGAGGCAAGGGGGAAACTCCAAATCCACAGCCCTAGAGAGCAAGCTAAGCAAAGAGGGGCTTCTCAGGGCTTTAGTGCAGCATCCTCTTCCCGACTAGCTACTTGGCATTCCAGTAGGGTGGGTTAATCCTTTGCCTTTGATGAATCTTTAATCTTGGCACCTTGTGGCTGAAGCCGGCACTAACTAGCAGATCCTGGCGATCAAAGTCATGCACTTAAATATTTCATTTATAAATAAAAAGTAATAAAATAAAAAATAAAGACTTGTCTTCATAATAGCAATAAGGCAACTCCAAGGGGGTTGTTAGTGCCAATTAATCACACTCTTGGGACTGCAGAGTAGCTTCACTGCTTCTTGTAACTCTAATTGCCCTATGGGTGCAATTATCCACACCCCCCTCTTTCTCTCCCTGTCCAGTCAGACCTTATGGCTTAATTTCAGTGTAGGCTTTCTAGTTTTTAACCTCTGTTGCTCTAATACACCCTCCCCATGACACAGGCTGGAAATGGAGAGTGATGAGACTAATTCTTCTCCTCTTGTGCATGTTCACTCTGGCCAGCTGCAAAGTAGGTGTACTCACACCTGATCCAGGCTGCCAGTGGGGACCCTCAAGGGAAGCCCCATGCTGCAGAAGAAAATTCACAAGCAATATCTTTTTGGATAGGGTCTGCAGCTCATGTCCATGAAGGCACATAATTCTCTCCTCCTACTCAGTACCTCAAACATCCCACTGAAGCTTTAACCTCTACTCAGATCTTGGGGGCTGGACCTGAGCCATGAAATTCTGAGCATGGAAAGG
This sequence comes from Pseudopipra pipra, assembly GCF_036250125.1. Lineage (NCBI taxonomy): Eukaryota > Metazoa > Chordata > Aves > Passeriformes > Pipridae > Pseudopipra > Pseudopipra pipra. The sequence goes on along the minus strand of NC_087581.1, from coordinate 7,273,210 downwards.
AGCCTCGCCATTGCTACTTGTGCTACTTTGAACATTTGGAAAATACTAGAACTAATCCTGTTAAAGATACTTACCCTTCTTTTTCATTATCTGTTATTGAAGCATTTCCCAATTTGAAGCTAGGACCTGACCCACAAGACACGTAAACGTACAGATAAATGGAGGCACATGTGACACTCATGTGGGACTGACAGGAACAGATATATGGGGTAAGGGACGAAAACACAGCAAGAAGAACACATCTAATGACTTTTTGGGACTATTTACTTGTTCTGCAGAAAAGGGTTACACCACCTGACTTAGTTCCATTGAAAATGAATTTCCCTGGATCCATTTTAAGTGTGCTGCCTGACAATTTTTTTTCTGATCACCCCCAGCTGTTACACTGGTAGAAGCAGTGAATGACTATTCTCTGTTCATCTTCCCTGAGACACTCAGTTTTACATACATCTGTTGTAATCCAGTTTTATCAGGAGAGACCAAAAGCACCAGTTAGCTCCTCAAAATGAAAACTAAGGGTTTATTTAATCACTCTCTACGAAACAAAAATATGAGAATACAGGGCTGTTTATTTTAGTGGATGGGGAGGTAGAAAGAACCAAATCCTAGAAGACAAAGTCTGACATGCAAAGAGGACATAAGGTGCCACTTTTTAAGAGTAAATAACTATTAGAAATCTTTACCAAGGACTGTAGAAGTTAACCTGTCATTAGCTACTTTAAAATGGGATTAGGTGTTTTTCAAAAATACATACTTTACTTTGACAATAACTCTTGGACTCGAAATGGGAAATAATTCAGACAAGTCTGAAGGCCTGTTATACATAGCAGGCTAGCTTAGATTGTCACTCCAGTCTCTTTTGGGCTTAAAATGCATGAATTATTGAGGTCTGATACTGAGTCTCCAAGGCAAAGGTTGCTTTCTCTTAAAGGCTCAAACCTTTTAAAGGTTCAGTTGTAGCTACTTATAATGTTCATCACCCGCCGTACTGGAAGACCAAAGCTTTGAATTCAGGTCTTAAATAAATAAAAAAGTCAAGAACTGGATTTAGACTGTAAATATTTTGTGGCTGATCTGAAGTTGGTCACCCTGCTATGACTAACCATGTGAATTGGGGGCTGCAAAAAAGCTGTCATATTGGAAGTCCAGAGCCCTTTAATTCCTTAAAGAAACCTAGTCTGTAACAATAAAGTGTTCCTCATATTTTTGTTCTTTAATATCTACTCAGCTGGTATAAAAGAACATAGCTCCCTTAACTTCAGCTGAGCAGTAGCAATTTACCACATCTGAGAATATGTCTCATTTCACCTCTCCATTCACTGATACTGACGGCATCACCTCTTGAGAGAAGAAAAAGGCAGATTTAGTTCCCATCGCCGATTCATTCCTTACTTTCACTGCTAAGGCAACTAACAATTACTGCTGATCACACACACATACTCAGACAGATTTGCAGAGAATTGCTGCAGTTCTCCTGCAATGAAAATACTCTAGCTTTCATAAAAATCAGAGATCAAACTGTTCCTATGCCTTGTCCTTTCCTCCAGCATTTAAGGCCTGGAAAGCTTGCTGCTTGTGTTGTAATCTTACCCAGCTACAGGATATGTGACTGCGTTGCTTATTCCTCCCCTGTGTAATGTAGACCTCCATGCCTCACATGAGCCAGAGCCTTGTATGAGTTATACGGCTATTATGTTATAAGTAGGACTGATGTATTACAGAATGCTGCCATAGATCCTATTAATGGTACTCGGGCTCCATTTTTTTCTCCCTGTAGTAAATTCTGCAATTTTTTGGAAATGGGCAGCTTCCCCGGGATGCAAAGATCCAGCACCTGGGAGTGGCTTAGGCAGACTCTAGGGCTGGCAGGGTTAGGTGGTGCTCACCTGAGCACCTCACTTCTTCACAGTGGCAGGATTTGTGTTGACACAGTGACCAGCTCCAGCTGAAAAACTGGGCTTCAAGAGGTTCTTCCATTCCCTCACAGATCAGTCCATTGCCTGAACTGTTTTTACCATAATAATATTTTCCCTTGTTCTGAATTTACTGTTACCTCAGCCCCTCACTACAATTCATTCTTTTCTGCTTGTTGAGAGATTTGTGGGTATCTGCCCTTTTTCTAACACTCTCCTGCCCAGGAGCAAGACACAGTGTGATATTCACATACAGTGGCTTTTTTATACAGGGTGATTTCAATGAAAGAGCCAGTTTTCAGGCTCAAACATCTCTGATCTTCAGTAGATATGCATATTTCTGGGCTGCAGTCCCATTCTGCTCTCAGTTCTTTATAACAGGAAGAAATATAAAGCCCAGGGTACCCGTAGGTTGGGACTTCAAATCTCTATATGGATATGGTTTAGGCTCCTCTCTTCTTTTAATAATCAGGATTGAAGCACAACACGAATCCTTTCTTTCCATGACATTTTCATCTTCTTGGAACTGTTCTCATATGAAGTTTGGAGTTTTCTTGAGTTTACAGCTTAATACTGGATATAAGTTGGAGAGAAGTTCACAGATATGAAAGATAGTTGGATGGGCTTTTTCTCCTTTCCCCAAATTTGAAATGGGTACAAGGACTTAATACTGGATTTTGTCTCTATCTATCAGCTAAACGAAAACAAGTCCTAGACACAGGCACTATGTTGTGGCTATACAGATTGTTATGGGCCAGGCATCCTTTCCTGGAGAAAAGTCTGTTTCACTCGCTCTGCTCTGGGTGGAAGAGATTTTAGACACGTGAATAAAAGTTGTACTGTGTCTCTTGTTCTGTGGGCCAGAAAATGGGCCTTGGCTGGTTTAATTTGCTGGAGTAGATATATGTTTTAAGATTGCATCATGTGGTAATGATAACAGGACAGCGAGACATGAAAGTTTAAAGATAACAGTATCTTCCTCAGTCCGGCTCGCTGTGACTCTCCTGTATCTTACAGTTCACTTTCGTATTTCTTTCCCCTATCTTCCCTCCTTCCCAAAACCCAGTTAACATGCACTATGTAGCTTCCAACTGGATGCCTGGAAATGGTTTTGAAAAATGCTGGGTTCTTTGCTTAGAGGAACTGTGGGGCTTGGATATAATCAGTGCTGCCTCTGCTCCAGCCTAACTAAACATTCAGCAGCACAACAAATGAGTGAACGAGTGGTTTTGAAACCATGATGCAATCCTTGCCTGTCACATCTGATTTAGGAAGCAAAGTCAGATGGTCTTAAAAAAGAAAAGACTAAACTAAACTAAACTAAACTAAACTAAACTAAAATAGCATATCCAGTGCTTCTGTGTTGGAAATGAAACATTAACAATCAGAGGAGAGTACTGAAGCAGTGCAGCCTGCACATCCATCTCAGGCAGAACAGACCAAATGGAAATCCATGTCTGATAGATACAAGAAGCCTAAACACCTCGATGTCAGCAAGACAGAGTCAGCCTGGTTACAGGGAAGCTGGTGAGGTACAAAACTGTGGTCAGAAAACTAGTGTGTAGAGTGTAATGAAGGCAGCTCTGGCCAGCAGCTGGCATCCAGGAGTGGCTTAGCTGTGTGAGGCACAAGGGATTAGGGAAGCCAGGTCTTCTTGAACATACACTGAATTTACCACTAAAAAAATCAAGATCTTTTCTTTCTCCAGAATTCCAAAGTACCTCTTCTTGCTAATGAAATAAACTATAACATGTGGGGAGGGTTCACTAAAGGGAGAAGAAGGAGGGGGAAATGAGATTGACAATTATTTGCACTTATTTGTCTCAAATCTTCATATTTGACTTTTTTATTGAAATATTTGACTTTACTGACTAGTGTGGCACTAAAGCTGCATTATATGGGAAAACTGTTGTTTAAACATGTCTTAAACTGGCTCTTTGTGGTCTCTTCGCAAACACGTGTTTCTTCTTCCCAACACCCCCCACGACAACTGTTATCTCCCTCAGGAATGTCCTGGGAAAGGTGTCCTGAGGTGTTTCCCATTGATCCTTGTTAACCCCTTCCTGTGATTGGGTGTTCCTGTAAGCCCCTTGAGACTTCTAATTGGTTAACCTGTGATTCTCCCTAACCCTATAAATGTAAAAACCCCCAACAATAAACGCTCTCTTGCCTCCTCTCCACGCCCGGTGTGCTGTCTCTGTACCAGCCATGGGACCACGTGGGTGCTGGGGGGAGGGGAGGGCACCTCTCCCCTCCAGGCTCAGGGCCAGAAACCCCTGAAGAAACTCCTGGAGTCCCCTTTCCCCGTCCTTCAAGACGTTGGAATGGTTCTTCAGATGGAGATGGAACTAGAACTGGGCTCCCCCACGTCGTGGGTGGGGAAAGGGATCCAGAGACTAGTGTTTGGGTTAAAGCAGCGCTCCAACTCCACTGTGAGTGTTAAAAATGTGGCCTGAATCAAAGATGGGCTTGTCTATTTGTATCCACTTGCCCCATATCCAGTAAGAGTCTCACAAAACCTGCTAACCTTGACTGACTATCCTCATGGTATTGGGAAGCTTCTGTCACTTTGGAACCAGAGGTTAGACAAGATTTTGGCAAAACTGCTAAGGAGAATATTCACCAAGTTGAGGCTCAGCTTTTACTCTGAGTTCTCCTGAATCTGGATATGGTTTAGTTTCTATCTGGTACAGATTTGACATCTGTTTTACTCTGAACACAAACCCCTCCTTTTAATAAAGGGAGGAAAAGAGATATGTAACAGGGGAATTGACACTTCTGTGTTTGTCCCATTGGGTCCAGAAGCAAAAAATGAGTAGTATAGTAAAGAGGGGGTAGAAAAGAAAGAGACAAAATCACAGCCAACTTGTCAAACTAGACTATTTCTCCGTCATTTTAAGATTTATCTTTTTCTCTCTTTTTCTTTATTACTAGGAACATGAAAATGAATGCAGAGTCCCTTCTGAGTTGTACTCCTATGGCTCCTGCTTGTGGAGCATCTCTGAACCCCTCACTGATGCAATCACAAAAAGCTTCACAGCACCCTTGTGAGAGGAGTCAATATCATTAAGGACGATTGTACCTTAAGATACATTTTCTAAAGCCTCATCTGTGTTACAATTAATCTCCAGTTCCAGTGCAGTATTTGGCCTTCCAAGGTACACATTTACTTTCCATAGCATGTAGTAACGATTTTCTGTCCCTGATTCTGACTTTCCAGTGGTGAAATCTATACAGAGCCTTCTCTGGCTCATTTTACACCAGCCCATCATCTCATACTCTCTCTGATATTTGTTGTCTGGTGGTGTTGCGGGTCATTAAGATAGATGCTTGTGGCTACCTCGGGACGGACGGATGTCAGTGTTGGGAAGATATGTTTCCTTATATATGGTTTGCTGCACTCAGTGGGATATTTCAAGGTGGGAAGGACTATCTGAATACAAAGTGGAATTGAGCTCGCAGACTGTCACAACTGTTGGGCTCGAAGGCACCTAGAAAGAGCTCATTTTTCTCGTGAGAAGACACGATCAGCTTTATCTATGTGGTTATGGACAAAAGTTTGTCCTGCTCTTTTGGGTCTGTAGTCCTGGAGAGGCTGTGCCCTGTGTGAACAAAGAATTTCAGATTTTCATGGACTTTGCCATTTTACAGTGTGTGTTGTTGGCATGAGTAAATTTCACTGTGTCCTAAATGTTACCACTTTTAGCAATTTTTTAAAGTAGCATCTGGAATCCTGGAATAAAGGGAGCATTGCATACTTATTTTTACACTGAGTTTCGAAGCACCATAATCACTGGACCTCTGTCTTCCTCCACCTCTCAGCCCTTGGGGGAATGAATAAAAATGAACAGGTAAGACAATACATGATGCAAACTCAAAGAATGCCATACATGTCTGTTAAAAAGCATCTCAAGAATGTAAGCAACTTTTGTGCTTCTGTAAGGCTTGACTCCTGATTTTAAATGTTTGTGATCAGGAATACTACTGTGGGAGATAGAAAGAAAAGCGTGGGCCAATTTCCCTGCTTGATGCACTGGGTATTACCCTGCCCAAACTGGAAGCAGACAAGACAAACAAAGCATCAGATGACAGGAGAAGAAGGCAGCTGTCATTTGGTTAAGTGGGCACAGACTGGGGAGAGGACACGAGTGTTCTCCATCTTTTGGCTAAGTTTGTGATTCACCCACCTGGGGTCACATCTTCACCCTCTGAAAGAACATCCATAGCTTATTCCGAGATGCTGGGGAGCCCCTTGCCTGTATCTGAGGGGATAATTAGGCTCTTAATTGCCTGCCATGACTGCATGAGAAAGGTGTATGGTAATAATAATGCAGTAAATGAGAACGCTGGCTATTTGAATATCACATTCTTTGTCAGCTTTATTTCACTTAATAATGTGACATGGCTTGGGGAGGGAAAGAATTATTAACATTGCCATTTTTAAGCCTGAATTGCTGGGAGTTTTTCTGCTAAAATTCATGTCCTTAACTTTCTTTGATATTTAACAAATTCTGAGTTTTATCTCCATGGAAGCCTGTTTCGGGAGGGATCCTAGCTAAATATTTTTTGGGAGGAAAGTAGGGAGAACACAGAGCAAGCCACGATTTGGGAATTGCGTGTGAAGCAGCCTGGCATTGATTAACGTCGTTAAAAGAAAGTGGGAGGGGAAGTGTACTGAAAATGAGTGAAAGAATGGTATTGTAACCTGCTTTATTGCATTCCCGAGATGCTTGACTTAGCCTCATTGTCATAGCAAGATGATGTGTACCCTACGAGTGTATAAAAATATATGAACTCCTGGGACAATATAGTTCAATCTGCTCTGCTATTACCCATCATGCTCATCTGAGCACACTACAGCTATTAGATCTGTTTGTGAAACAGCTGAGCCCATGGATGGATCTCCTGCAACGGAGCTTGAATGTACAGTTGAGACAGGGTCTGAATGTACAATACATGGAAGGAGAAACAATGGAAATGAATGCACAATGGGGATGACTGCACAATGGGAGGTGCAAGAGGAATGAATCTGCTCCTACTGTGGATATGTAATGGTAAAATAGACAGATTGCCATCTATAATTCATGGTGTTTGCTTCCCCCTTCCCCTTGTCAGATAGCCCTCAATCAGTTTGACTTGCAGAAGCTATCCTTCATGACTGAAAGTTGTTAAAGTGCTGTTGTGTTTAACCCCAGAGGTAGCTGCATTTAAAACGCAGGAACCAAGATATGTATGTGGAGAAAACAGTGCCCTGTGCTCTTTCCATTTCCAGAAGGACCAAAGAAGAGCTACCCCTGAGTGAAGAACAGCAATACCAAAGCAACTCACTGCAACCTGTGTACAAAGGCAAAGCAGAACAGCACCAAAGAAACCAAGATCCCGACTAAAATTATTTTAAAATTAAGAATATATATACCAGAATATATATCTATATAAGAATATATATGTTCTAATATGAAACTTCACATTAATATTCTTAAAGGGATGCCATCACAACCCTAGTAGCAATTAATTTTTAAGGCACTTGAAGACAATTATTGTGCTATACCCACTACTAACACTGGTGCTTGGTTATCAGTGGCACCATGAAGTAACTGAGTCATGTTCTTCTAATCCCACATTAGGATACATATTTTTATAGATACATACTTTTTTCTAATAATGTAGTTTCTGAAAAGTACTGAAAAGTACTATGTTGTCACACATCTGCATCTTTGTACTTCTGTCTGTAAATAAATTTCCTGTATTCAACTTAGAAAAACTATAAAATTCTCAAAATGTTTTTTCTTGACTGTTCCTGCAATAGCATTCTCCGCCAAGAGAGGAAAAGGAGATGAAAAAAAAGGGCAAATAAAAAAAACTTGTTATTTCCTTCTCTGGGTAATTGCATTTTCCATACCTCCCCTTTCAGAGGCATTTACAGTGAATTCTACCTTCCATTGCTTCTATTGATTTGTAGCTCTGCAGGGTGAAAGCCAGACCCTGGCAAAGCCAAAGGGATTTTTGACTTCATTCTTTAAGAACAAATCCACCGGTGTGCTGGATCAATGCAAAGAGTCAGAGCACTGGCCTGTTAAACTGGATTTGTAACTGCTGCTCAGAGCTACAGCCATGCAAGCAGCCAAACTCTACCACTGAATTTAGCCTTCACTTTTTGGATGCCTTTTTAGTGACTGGGTAATGTGTGTTAGCAGCAGCTGAAGGCCTGGGACGTCCCTTTCGACTCACACAGTTTGTTTATGCACTGGGAGTTGCCTGCTTGGTTTAGCCCTACGAGCAGGGACCTGGTTCAGACCTGCCCAAAGGGGCTGTGGGATAACCTGCTGCGGGATAACATACTGTGGGTAGAGTTGAAGAGCTGAAGCAATGCTGCCTACTGAGGTACAAGGCCATATAAAGTCTCCCAAGCACAGATGCCCAACCTGGCACGCAGTGCTGTCTTTTTTATAACAAAAGATAGACGTGACCTGAAAAAAAATGCCATAACTCCGAGCAGAACAGCCAGCAGAATTCCAGCAAGCAAATCCATAACAGAGGAGGGAATGGAGCATCATCTCTGAGAACACATGAGGTTTAAGAGCTGAATAAGCTGTTGACCTTGGCCTGTTTGTTGGCTATATAATCAGATCAATTAGATACAATTGTTAATAGCATAGCCTAATTACTTCCTAATTTCTTCAAGAATACCCCAAGCATAAGAATTCAATTAACTGCAACTATACAGAAAGTTTGAAGTCTGAGCTATTCTCCTATCGACATCATTTGGATGAAGAGAATGCGAGCACAGACATTACATTTCTTAAAGAATCCAATTTTTAATTAATTTTAACTTGTAAGCTAATGAACAGGTTCCTCTTGTAAATTCTCTGAAAATTTCTTTCCTCCTCCAAAAGTAAGAATGCTAAGTTTCAGAAGAATGAGCTGTAGTTTGCTTGCAAAACAATGAGACAGAATTGCAGCCTTCATTGTAAAGCAGAAAATTTTAAATTACTGAATCAAGGCTTTTATTAGACTTCTTTATGCTGTATGCCCTCATCCCAAAAGAAAAATATGAAATATAAAGCAGTCAGATGTTTCTAAAAAACACTTGGCATTGAGAATACAGGGATGTTTTAGTTATTGCTGTGTAAGCACTGCACAGCGTTGAGCCTTTTTCTGCTCCCAGAGAGGTGTCTGGGGGTACACAAGAAGTTGAGAGGGGACACGTCTAGGACAGCTGACCTCAGCTGACCCAAGGGATATTCCATACCATATGACCTCATGCTCAGCTTATAAAGCTGAGAAAAGAAGAAGGAAGGGAGCATAATCAGGGTGATGACATTTTTCTTCCCAAGTCACCATTACATGTGATGGAGCCCTGCTTTTGGGGAGATGACTGAACACCTGCCTGTCCATGGGAATGCTGGATGAATCGTTTGTTTTGCTTTGCTTCTGTGTGCAGATTTTCTTTACTTAATAAACTGTCTTTATTTCAACCCGTGAGTTTTCTCACTTTTACTCTTCTGATTCTCTCCTCCATTCCACTGGCAGGGAGTGAGTGAGCAGCTGTATGGGAATGAGCTGCTGACTGGGGTTAAGCAACAACAACTCAGCAGGAGGTTGAACTACTTGAACATGCTGGAAAGGGAAGGCAAAACAGCTTTAATGTAAAGAGAAGGCTCTTGGATCACAGGAGACATTACCATAGGTCATAAATAAAAACTAAATACATAAAGAAAATCTACGTATCAGAGCTAGCTGTAAGCTTCCCAGGTTGGACATTAGCTGTTCAATTGCAGCAGCATGTATGGCAGTGGGAAGCTGCAAAAAATCCCATTGAACAGCTGAAGGAGTCACCAGGTCCTAGTGTGTCCTGAGTTTCTGCAGAACTCAGCTTCCAGTGGTACCTGCAAACTCAGGTACACAGGCCACATAGGCTGCACCTCTGCATTGCAGGCAGCAGTTCAGCTTGAGTGACCTGTGCAGTGCTTTAAGCATGGCTGCACTGCATGACCCTGAGGCCTGAGGTCCCCTTGGGCCTGTGAACAGACATGCTCCCCCTCTCCAGTGTGCCAAGAGAGGTAAGGGGTAGGGTCTCATGTACCTGACTGTATTGAATTCCTGCAAAACACCTATGAACCCTGTAAATCCCATCCATGTACTCTTGAGACTCAGATGGATCAAGACCTCTAACCTGACTATGTGTGAGCATCAGCACTGGCTTGAAGAAGTTGGACCAGAGACCTTTGGATGTCTCTTCTCACCAATAGTCCAGTGAATTCCCTATGATATTTCGATTGACATCTCCTTATCCGACAAGAAGGCAGCCAGATCCCTCTGATTTGTGTCCACCAGCTGGCCATTCAATGTGATGCACTGACATCCTCTGGGAGGGGAGCTGGGTCCTGCACTGAGTGTTGTGCCACCACACCAAAGCTCCTCTTGGTTTCTCAGCAGAGCTCAGCTCCTGGCTCGACCGAGCTTCATACCTGAAGGTTAACATCCGTATTTATTGATTTTCTCCTATTTTGCTAAAATTTGGCCATAATACTGTCAGCCTTTTTGTTACTGTAGTGAGGATTGACAAAAGGGCACTTTTCCTATATGGAAAACTGTGAAATGTGTTTGCTTTTAAGCTTTGCTACAGAAAGAGAAACCCAGCTGGCCTTTGAACCCTGACATAGATGCAATTCTCACTGAAGATGGGTTGGTTTCTTCACTAGACTGCAGCAAAAGGAGGAGGTGAGGGCAGAGACAAGCATGTCAAAATGTGGTAATGAAAATGCTCACAGGAAATATGTTAGATCAGTAAATACACTCTAATGGCATTTGCACTTATTTAACATCTCTTTTACACATTCAGCATGGCTTAGGGGAGCCTTAATATAAATGTGAATTGGGGTCACAGAAAGAGAAATAGATGCAAGGAAATGGGCACAAACTCACAACGATGCTCTCAAGTGGGATGCATTGGCGTAACTCCTAATTTATGGTAGGTAAAGTTTTGGCCATACAGTATATTCCCACACACCGATGAAGACATATAGATGCATGCAGTTTTCCTTAAAAATAGCAAGCTTTCACTGGGCCCCACTTCCCATTAAAGAGGACTTACATCCTATGAAAATTCATAAACTCTGCAGGCGTTTCCACGGCGATTTGACGGAGTAATCTCCCGTCATCTCAGCTTCTTGGTGACAATGACAAGAGGAAGATGGATTTATCAAATACACAGTGACATGTTTATGACCCTGTTTTGCATAAGCAGGAACCTGAGCCAAAGGCTGTGCAGCTTGAGATAGCAAGAGGGTTTTTATAAATATTGTGACAAGCAGAAGTGATATTTGGAAGAACATGAAAAAAAAAAATCTTACAGTTTTTTTTTTTTTTTTTTTTGAGACAGACTGCATTGTGGTGGGGCGGGGGAAGAAAGCCTTTTCCCACACTTCTCCACAGTTCAATTTCCCAAGAGCATGAAGGCTTAGCTCTCCCTCACCTTGAAAAGTTTTTCTGTTAACCCTTCTCCTCCCTCTGCGCAGAACACCCTTTTAATAAAAGTGCTGTTAGGAAGGGAGCAGGGGGAGTGGTCTTCATCTTTCAGTGATACAAAAATAACATGGAAAAGCCATAAGAACACAGATGGCAACAATAACTGTTTATAACCTGCACACAAACATGCCAGTCCTAGCTCCAGATGCACTGCTGCCTTCACCAACATGGCTCTCAAGTTGGGAGCACCACTAGAGGGTCCACACACTATTCGAAGTGGTTTTGCCCTTCTCTTGCACAAAAAACCTTACTTTACTGCAGCTCCTAACCAGTGGTCTAGATAGCTCAGAGGGTACTACACAGGGTGCTCTCTTAGGTGACTTGAGTCTGCACAAAGTTTTTGTCTCTTTGAGGCAGGACTAGACCTGCAGAGTTATGAGGCTCTAGCGCCCAGATTAATCAAGGTCTTCTGCAGACACAAGGTCTTTGCCAACAAACTCACCCATTTAATGCCCTGGGCTAAACACCGAGAGAGGGGCATGGAATCTTCAAAGTTAGGGGAGGGTGAACTCTTTTGCTGCATGCCCCCCTCAGCAGCCCTGGCTGCATGAGAAATAGAGCTGTCAAGAGCTGGCGAGACAGCTCCAGCCCGAGGTGTCTCCACCAGAGGCCACTGGGAGTGTGCGGCGCGCTGAGGTTTGCACAGCTGTGCCATGCCCGGGAGGACGCACAGCAACGGCAGGGACAGGGGATGAGTGATGTTGCAGAGCCGAGGACTGAGCCCCGCCGTTTTACATTCACAAGTTCCACTGCAGGGGGTATCCTGAGCACTGCCAGATACTCTTCTGGAGGCTGGCAGCGAGATAATAAAATGCTAGCGCTGTCTTTCAACTTCTCATAAAACCAGGAGGGCTGGTTGAAAGTGCAGTAAATGAATCACAGGGAGCTAAAGAAGAAAAATATGAGTAAGAAATGTGCTTAAATGTGTTTCTCCTCTCTGGGTTCCATCATTTTTGTGATAATTTATACACCAAATTAAAGAATGAAGCTAAGAGAGCAACCATGTGGAAGGAAAGGTTGTGGGTACCCAGAGAGCTCATGTGCTAGACAAACTCAACCAAAACCTGCAATGCTTGGTGTGAAATAGCCTTTGTTTTAAGTTTGTTTTTCTCCCTCCCTTACTCTCCTTTTTTTTTTTCTTCCTGCAGATAAATATATTAATTAAATGACCCTTCTTTAGAATTACACAGAAAAGAGAGTTCAGGAACCTTTATTGAACCGACCTGTAAAACTAGAGCAAAATCAGCTTCTCTGTTGTTTCCCCTAAATGATTTTTCCATTGCATTTCACATCTTATCAGGGACTTGTTTGGGCTTGAAACTCTGAAGCTTTTTCTGTAGGTCAGTTCAATAAGGCACTCAAAGCTGCTTTTCTCTCCATTGATTGGGATGTTTGGTATGGTTTTAGCTTTTCTAGTTTTTTTGAAAATAAAATAATAATCTGTGGGTTTTTTCCTTGTATTTCTTTTATCTTTAGAGAAAAATAGACATTTTCTCAAGTCCATCACAAAAATATTCCCTTTCTTTAAATGAACTCATCCTGTTTCATTGCCTGATCTTCCAGAAAGGACTCTAGCTTCTCCAGTAACACTGCAGCGTTATAAAATCTGATTGATAGTCTTGGATTCAAACAGTTATTTTCACCAGACAAGAGATAGGAATGAAACAGCAGCTTCACCATCCGTTCTACCCTAGGGTAAATTGTCTTCTTCTGTACTGACAACCTACAGCCTGTTGCACAAAATAGTCCATTTGTTTCAACTTCTATTTTTGATGCCATCATATCTAAGGAGAAGGACATAGGCTGAGATCCAGTGGAATGGACAGTATGTGAAGATCTTAAGGTGGCCTGAATTAAACAAGAGTCAGGAGACAGGCAGTACACTGGGAGGTGAGAGTGACTCCACAGGTCTGTCTCATGGCCTGGGTAGTGGTGAGTGTTAAGAGAGGTTGTGTACCAACAAGAATGAAATCACCCTTTTCCCGTGCCCCTCCAGCCATCTAACTCCATGAACAATAGTTCATCACAAGGTCAGAGATGGGCTCCACACTCTCACTTGCCCTTGGTGCAATTTTTCTCTAACAGCCCTTTTTAATTTCCACCCCATTTTTAGACAACAAGCACCATAGAGTGATGTGGCTTAAGATAGCCCTTGGCACAGCCTCAAACACCCTTCTGGGCCTACAACAACGAATAGGGATACCTGAAAACCCACAGAACCTCTGTCACTTCCACAGGAACTTGTCTGGGAGGGTAAAATCCAAGAGCCTCTCAGACAACAGCACAACACACACATAACAGCGCCTCCCCACAGCCTCTGTTCCAGCTTGAGGCAGCATTATCCCAGGTGGTCAGATTTGTAATTGCTATAGCTCTGTACAAAAGTCACCTTTCTTTTTGGGTATTAGTAAAAATTTCCTATTTCCAGTTGACTGATTATATATTTTATCTTTTATATTATATTTCTTCTTCCTCCCCCCCTCCAGCCTTACTCCCTTCACAGCAAACAGTTTCATGTAAACCTTCTAAGATTTCTGCGGGGAGTGGTAGGCAATAGAACTCTGTTGTCTAATGGGACTTCCACCAGCATTTGGCATCCTTCCTGGCATTTCAACCTTCATATTATAATTTATAGTGTAATGTAATTTTTTTCATATCACGCTATAACATAAATTATTGCCAGTTTGTCCTTAACACTCAAGGAGACAGTCTAGGGCTTTTTGAACCAGGAAAAAGAATGAGAGAAAAAGAGAGAGAGAGGGAGAAAGAGAGATGGAAGGAGGGAGGGGGTGGAATGGAGGTAAGGGAGCAAAAAATGGGATGGGAGGAAGGGATGAAGAACAGAAGGAGGGAGGTAGGGAGGGAAGGAAGAAGGAAATTTATTTATAGAATAAAACCCCCCAAAGCTAAATTGTTTTTTCTAAAGGCAAACTTAGTAAATAAAATAAAGAGGAAAACTTTTTGTCCCAGTAACTTATTAAAATGCTCTGCTTCAGCTTAGCATATGTCAATGAGTCCTCAGCGGATCAGACAGGAGAGAGTGTGAGGAAGAGATCATCAGCCTGAAAAATGATATATTTTAAAGTTTCCTTATCTTTCTCACTAGTACGTCCCTTAAATTATTAAAAGTGAAAGACATTTTAATATCATTTGGAGGCTGTTTGTTCATTTTTGGCATCTCATTTCACCTGGAGAACAACATTATAGAAGACAGCTTTACTGTCTATTTACTTCATTACTGGGTGTTATTTCTATTACAGTCCCAGTTAGAAGCCCCACTGGGTTAGGTGCTGTACAGACACATCCCAAGGCATGAGCAGGCCATTTAGCTAAGGAGACTGCAGGGATGTGCTCATGTCCCCTCCTCTCCAAGCTGGCACCATTCCATAGGCAAAATCCTGCCCTGCATGCAGCAATGCTGGCAGAAGACTGCCTCTGCATTCTTCATTTGCATCACTTGAAGAAATCATCACACTCTACTGACAAAAATATGTCCTCCCTCCGCTCTCATATCCCCTGTCTTCCTTTGGAAGCTCCACCAAAGCAACCAGAGAGAGCAGCAAAGGTGCCCTTGTGAGGTCAGGCAGCTGGGAACACTCTACGAGCAAGTCCCGAAGATTGCCATGCTCTTCCATCATTAATTGATCTCAATAAAGGAAAAAGAAAGGAAAATGGAAATAAAACAATTTTAAACGATTGAGGTTTGAAAGTATTAGGCCAAAAGGAACCATTTGACTCCTGAATGTGGCTTTCTGTGTCTGACAGACTGGTTGATCTGCCTGGGCAGCCTCCCCATCTAGGCTATAACACAGTTCACCAAAGTTGTCAGGGCTGCATGGTAAGGGGCAAGCTGGTCCCAGCCTGGCTGTGCTGCAGGCAAGAGTGCTGCTGTGTGCCAGGTGGGCATGCTTGTGAGCTAGGACAGCTGGAGTTAAACACTGCAGCCAGCTCCTGCTGACAGCAGTCTGGGCCATTATATCAGCATTCAGGGCTGTACCACATCACACATCATTTTCCTCCATGCCCAGTTTAGGGGGGTATCATGAGAGGAAAGGAGTTTTGGAGGAATCATAGAGTCACAGAATAGTTTGGGCTGGAAGAGAGTTTAAAGATCATCTCATTCCAACACCCTGCCATGGGAAGGGTCACCTTCTATTATCCCAGGTTGCTCAGAGCCCTATCCAGCCTGACCTTGAACACTTGTAGGGATAGGGTATCCACAGCTTCTCTGGGCAACCTCTTCCTGTGCCTCACAGGAATTAGAAAAATTAGAAATTAGAATTTCTTCCTAATATCCAATCTAAACCTCTCCCCTTTCAGTTTAAAGCCATCACCACTTGTCCTGTCTCTACATGCACTTGTAAAAAGCCCATTTCCATTTCTCTTTTAGACCCTTTAGGTACTGGAAGGTGCTATAGGTCACCCCAAAGACTTCTCCTGGCTGAACAACCTTAACTCTCTCAGCCTGTCTCCATAGCAGAGGTGCTCCAACCCTCTGGTCAACTTTGTGGTCCTCCTCTGGACCTACTCTAACAGATCTTTCCTGTGCTGAGGGCCCCAGAGCTGGATGCAGCACTTCGGGTGGAGTCTCACAAGTGCAGAGGGGGAGAATCATCTCTCTTGACCTGCTGATCACACTGCTTTTGATGCAGCCCAGAAATCAGTACCTCCTTCCCCCTTTTGGACAGCATTCATGAGGCTTTAAGTGCTGGGAAAATAGTTTGGCTCTTGGATCAGGATTTTTGCCAGGGGCCAATTTTCCCCCTTTCCCCTCCCTTTCTTCCTTTCCTTCCCCTCCTGGTTTTCAGCAGCTGAAGCAGAGCAGAGAGGTTACAAAACCACCCAGAGCCTCCAGCTGCAATAATCACTTGGGCTTGTGTAGGATTTACACTCTGCAGTTGTAGGATTATACCTATAAACAGCTCTGAGAAAAGAAAATAAAAACAAGAAATACTTCTCCACCTCCTCATCTCTCTCCTTTCTCCATGCCCTGAGTTCCACACCTCCCTGGCCCAAGACCTCTGAATACCCATCTTTGCTGGAGTTTCAGTAATAATAACTCCTCTCTCCACCTTATCCTTCTCCCACAGCCTTGCCCAGTTACTTGAGCACAGTATTTTAGGGCAGCACCTCTCATATGACTGCTCTGGGGATATGGTATGTATTTTCCTTTTTCCTGTGTGTGTGCAGCTTGTGCAGGATGCCTGTGGCTTAGTAAAGCCAAACACTTCATCAGGTGACAATCAGCCAGATGCAGACTTTGCCACCTTTTTTTCTAATGGGCCGCTCCAAGATCTGTGCAACTTTTGCACCGTCTGCTCTGTCAATTTCTTTGCAAATAAGAGGAGTAATGTTAGAAAGGTACATCCAATTTGCTTTTCAGAGGAGGGAATATCGATACCTACAAATGGGTATCAGAGACAATGAAGGAGCAGAAGGGTTCCATCACATCATCCTGAAGTTGCCTGGTGGAATAAGCCATAATAGTGACTGTGCTGCTGGAAGACTCTCTGCTTCCTGGAATTCCTGGGAATTCCTTACCAACTTATGCATAAAATCTGTCTCCCACTTTTTCCAAACGTAATTTTCGTGGACACATCTGGTCTTTAAGCTTTGCCTGTGGAAGATTCAGGCCTTTCCCCTGTTTCACAAAGAAGGAATGCAGGTCTTGTCCTCGTTCTGCTTAATGTAAGGATTTATCTGGGTTTCACTTTCTGCCTGATTGTAAATGAAGTTTGTCCATCCTAATCTTCTCTGGGGGCAGCTTGTGAGAACCACAGATGTTTTCTGAGCCTGTAGAGACTCTCAGAGGAATGATTGCAAAGTGGAGTTGCTCTCTTGAGAGAGTCTATAGTAATAGACACACCTGTATTAATCACTCTGCTGAAACAACACACACGTCTCAACTACTGCTCACTGCGTGGACCCAAACTGTATTCTTTTACATTCTTTCATTTCCTTATTTCTTAATAATATTTTTTTTCACTCTCCAGATCCTTGTCCAGACTTGTTTCCTCCCTCTGCTCTGTCTTCGCACCCTGGGCAGAATTTGACTTAATATATTTGCTTAGACTTTCTTTGTCAGCCAGCTGAGCAGAACCACTACACAATAGGCACACGTTAGTATCTCATGGACTTATCCCACTCCATATGTTTTTGACATGATGAATTCAGTCGATTGGTAAATGGATAAATAGTGAGAGGAATTGCTTTCTCTCATTACTCTGCATGGCTGTGTCGTTACCCTTTAATATTACATCATTATTGACTGATGCAGCCTGCAAGACATGGCCAGCAGGATGTAATGCCGTGGTAGAGTTGTGCAAAATATTTCATTCAAAGTTTACCTCTCTGTTGGTGTGCCTGTGTATGGTTGAAAGAGGGAGAGGAAGAGAGATGTGAAACCCCAGCAACATAAATGGACAAGTGTGCTCTTCACTTTATCTTGGTCTTCAGTTTGTGACAAATGCTTTTGTTCAAAGTCGCCTCTGCCCTTTATCAAAAGGACCAGATCCCTTTTAAACCATGATGCAAAGACTGGACATCCCCCAAGCTCATCCTGCTCTGACATGCCAGTTCCTTGGTGTAAGAATTTCATGACTTTTCCCTTTAAATATCACTGTGGCTTGATCTAACAAGTTAGATATAATCCAAGAGATATGAGCCAGAAAACCAAGATAGGTTTCTATTCTTACTGAAGTCCTACATCCTAAAAATAGAGAGAAAGAAAGGGAGGGAGGGAGGGAAGGAGAGAGGGAAGAAAGGAAGGAGAATGAGAGAAAGAAAGTGAGAAGGAGAGAGAGAAAGAAAGAAAGAAAACAAAAGGAAGAAAGAAAATATGTTTATTTTCCTCCTAGTCTTTTTATTAATTATTTTGATGTTGCTTGCTACCTGGGTTCAACTGGCCAGGTCTGGACTTCCTGCCTCACTCTCACGCTGAACAAAACTTTGAGCACTGTATCAAACCTTTGCATCTGCTTTCTTAATTTCATTTGGTATTTGGAGATTTCTGCTAAATAGTTTTTTCCCATTTGAGTCTCTAGTTTGCTGCTCTCCATATCTGAGCAATGCCCAGAAAATGAGAGAGGACAAACAGGAACAGAGGAGTCTGTGGAAGAGAGGAAAAACCCAACCCAAAACAACTTCACAAAGAAAAGATAAAATAATAGTGACAACGTGACAAAAAAAAAAAAAATTAATTCAGCTGTCCATACTCAAAACATATCCATTGCCTACTCACTCTAGTCACCTCTAAATTAACCTCCAAATGTCTGTTGGCATGGGGGCATACTGATGAACAGGCAAAAAACCCACTGTTAACCCAAAGTGTAGTTGGTTCCATTGCTGTAAGGAGTCACACATGGTAAAAGTTTATATGGGTGCAAAAAATAACTAAAGAAATTCAGGAGTGGAAAAATCCACTCTGGAAAAGTAACTCCAAGGAAATCCTGAGCCTACATCACAGGGAAAGCAGAGCAGTATGTCTTTCTCATTCTTACACTCCTAACTGCTTTTGGCTCCTGTGGAGAGATGGCACTGGGCTAGATAGACTTGCTTGATGCAGCTGTTCTTATTTCCCTGTGTTTATGTAGAACACATAATTTGAAACAAAACCATAATATTAGTAAAAGGACAGAGGAATGTGTTAGAAAGACATTTTAGCAATCGGTTAAGAGAGAAAGAAACAATTGGAAAAAAAAATATTGTCAGAGGGCTGGCTCTCTGCCCTACTGCTGTGTTTCTCCTTCCCCTTGCTATCTTAGCCCTCATTTGAGAAAGAAGACACGTCAAGTTAAAGATGAATAAAAGCTCATTAAGAAACATTGGGCCTAGATGAAATTGCCACTGGGATTACACTGATGGGAAGGTCTTCCCCCACCCTTACTTTTGTTCAAAGATTGCAAAACCTTTTTCTCCTCCAGGGCTCTTGCCTCCACCCTGGTCCTGGCTAACTCCACTCCTGCACAAAACCCAGGGTTTGAAGGGTCCATGTGGGGAGAGAGGAGGAGAGAGAGGGAATTGTTTGTTATGCTTCCTTTTGTTTTTAATTAACCTCCGGTGTTTTCTTTGCCTAGAGACCAAATTCTCTCACCCTGATTTTTTACACATGCCTGCATTCAGACTGCAGAAAAGATCAAGAGAGAGAAAAATTGAGGAAGTTAGAGGGGAAAAAAGACCTTCTCCTTTAAAAGGAGAAGCTTTATTGCAATCTGTGGAAGCTTTACAGGCCAATCTTTGCTTATTAATCCTGGAATGAAGCAAGCCCAAGAGGAGAAGACACACACTGAGCTACCAGACTTCTGCAGCTCGAAGTTCTTGCAGCAGACTCTCACTTCAGAGGCTTGCACAGGAACCTCTGGGTGGGGCTTTAAGACAGAGGTATGTGACATGATCCTCCCTTTACAAGGCTTTTCTTGCTCTTTAGCCCAAACACTTAAAGATGGCGATGGTTCAACAAATACCAACACTGAAACACCAGTGAACTTATTCAACAGATCTAAAGTTATACCTCAAGAACATGAGGGTACTTTTGTCCATCTGTGCTCATGTTCTGTGACAGGACAGCATGAGAAGGTTCCTAGTATGTTATGAGAGGTCTTAAGGTAGCAGGAGAGTCTATATATATTGCACTACTTGGCCATACAGAAAAGGCACATTATTGCAAAAAGTTAGGCTAGAAAAAGAAGAGCCTCTGTCTCCATTGAACTGCCTAGATGGGAGTTCCTGGGATCACTAGGGACATGAAGCACAGTCGCAGTTTAGATTTCATGTGCCTTTATCTCCAAGAATGAGCTGAGCTCTGCATTTCCAATTGTGCACACGCCAATGGAGTTGCTTTCTGATATAGGGAAAAATCCAAATGTTACTTTGTTGATGGACCAATTAGAGGTCAAGGAAAGCTATAAAATATCCAACATGACACTTTAACAGGAAGACAACCAACACAACTGCCCTCTAGTCTGATTGTGGTTAGAGAAGGAGAAGGAACATTTTAGATACGCATGGTAACAGAAATATAGGTGGAGGGCATGACAGGGAGATTTTTGCTACGCAGATTAACACAGGCATAATCAAAAGCTGGAGTAATAATTTACATTTAAACCTTTGTTCCACACAAATTCAGATTGAAGGTATCCACAGAAAGTGAAGAATAGATTTCCATAACCCTCCATTATTTCTGTGAACTTGTCCAACAACAGCACAGCATCATGCTGCAGAGAGACTGGTCACTCAGCACCCTGAGCCTTTTGATGAGTAGTAGTGTCCTCATCTTTTTTGGTCCCTTTACACTACCAACAGTGCTATTACATAGGGGAACACACCAAACAACAGCTTTCCTGTGAAAAGCGTTATCTTTCCAAGGGACAGACAGCCCAGTAAAAAGCTTTCTGTCACTTTCAGTTGGGACTTTGGGCTAAATTCTCAGCTGATGTAAATCAGTGTAGCTCCAATGAACTTCAAGTTGATGAAGCAGATTGAAACCATCTGACAATAATCTTGGAGAATCCATAGGAATTGTTGATGCACAGGTTATGTTTAAAAATAATAATGGTAATAACAGCAATGGCATAAATGGAATTTGCTATGGGGCCTCTGAAACACCACCAGCAAGTTGAAAACGTGAACAAAAATTTGAGTATGAGTTTCCTGGTCTGTGGACCAGATTTGGGAATTCAATGCTTTGTGATCTTCACTGAGTAAAAGATCATTCTGCTGCTGTTTTGAAAATAGTGAAATAGTGAAGTAAGATGAATGATATGATACAATAAAAATAAAACTATTTCAGATCTTGTGTAATTGAGTCCCTAACTCATTTGCCAAACCTGTTACGACAAATTCAAGTCAGGGTGTCATATATGTAAAGTATCACTCAGGCATACATAACATACTGAATACTCATAGAGAATAATGCTGAGATACTTGGATTTTCACTTCTACAGACTGTGAGTTCTGTTTTATGATGCACTTATAAGCTGTTCCTCCTATTCCACACTTAAGGACAATTCTATGCCATCCCAACTTCTTTGCTCTTCAAGTACCAAACAAACCCTGAGGGCTGTAAGGGTCTTCAAAAACCTTGGGTCTGCTGCCTGTGAAAGGAGGGCCAGAACTATAGCAAAGGTTTGGCAGGAACCTGGAGAGGCTCCCAGCTCACACAGCACACTGCAAGATCACCTTTGACTGTGGTATTACTGAAAGATACATTTCTCTCATTTTTAATCTGCCTCTAGTGACAAAAAGCCTCAGCTTCCCCAGACTATCAGTTTTATCTACACAGCTTCTTTCCTCACCATTAAAAAGGATTTCTCCTGGTCAGAATCTTTCTCCATTCAATTTTCTGCCTCTTTCCAGTGGCAATAAGGAAGAGAATAGGTCTTCAGACAAGTAACAGAAACTCTGTTCTCTCATTAAAGATGTCTGTTGTAACACCCATTAAATGGCGGGTGCCACAAGATGCAGACATTGATACAGGGCAGCAAGTTATCCTGACAGGGACAAGGGGAAGGACATGTCCTCCCACTTTCCTTTTCCAAACTTTATCAGAGCCAGCCTTTGAAAATTCAATATTCGTTCTGAGCTCCTGCTTAATAAACTTGGCAAACATGACATTTTTAAAACAAAACAAAACCATGCTGTTCACTTTCCCTTTTCATTCTTAATTGGCCCATCTAAAAGCAATCAAGTGAACATTTAGCTGTGTAGAAAGAACTGCAGGAGACCTCTCCTCCAAATGCCATTATTCAGGAGTGTGCAGGAGTGTGGATATGTTTATGGAGAGTGGGAGGCACTCTGCAAATTCTCTCTCGACAGAGAAAGAGGAGCGTAGCCAGGGCTGGGACTACAGAGGGATGTAGGCATCACAGTGCCCCAGTGTTGGGGATTAGCTGTCTGGGGGAAATCACAGACTGCTATGCCTGTGGCTTAAGCTCCCTTGATGGTGTCAGGGGAAATTAGGCATTAAAGTACAAAGTATATAAAAGGCACACTGAACACGGAGCTGCCGAAACTTGCCAAAACAAAACCCTGAAGAGAAAGGGATCTCTTAAACCCCATCTCTAAACAGGTCTCAGATACCACCCTTTGTTAGGGGATTGGCCTGCCAGGCTTTAGGTGCATGAGCCTCTTCTTGCACAACTCGCCCACTCAGAGGAGGGTCCCCGCTCAAGCAGCTGCTCTGTGAAAGGAAAGGTAAATTCCAGGCTCTGAAGCAAGAGAGAAGGAGGTGTGTGTAAAGCATGGCTGTCAGCCTGTCTTTCCCATGGCTGAAGTGCAGACCTACCAAAGTACTTAATCTGCTTCACCTGTTAATGGGTTTGGGGGTATGAAATCCTGTCTCTGCTGCTTGGGGTGTGTGATGAAAGACACCAGGTGTAGATCAAGCTAACTTTGCACAGCAGGTAATACAATTTCTAGAAATACACACACAAGTGTGTCTAGGGCAGGAATCAGGTTTCAACAGTGGAACCATACAGAACGTATAATTATATTTTGCATTTTTAATAGACCTATTAGCATAATAATGCATTAGTCTAATAGAATATTAATGTAATGCAGAAATATTAGCATATTACAGATCCTTATTCATTAATATATTAGACCCTTATTGTATTAGTGGCACAATCTACTAGAGAAAATGTTGCTTTGTGTCTGATATTGCAATCCCAGAAAAAAATTGAGGTGGCAAATAGCCTCTCTGTGTCACAGGCATGCCTGAGTCTGGGTGTTAATGCAAGAGGTGCGAAGAAAATGCTTTTGCAGACAGAAGGACCTAGTATTTGAGCAGTTTTCCCACTTTCTCTAAATTCAACCTAAAAACTCTTTAAGCTGTTTCCATAAAAAAAAAAAAAAAGGCAACACTCTAAATCCTAAACCCTTAAAAATCTCAGAGCATGAAGAAAGAGAGTCCATTTTCTGACATTTAGATGTCCTCCTAAAATGTAGGGAACTGGCTTCAGATCGTTGTTCTCCCACTATGTCACACTCTGGGGAGTGCCTGCTCTGAGGACCTGGTGGGCTCCCTGGTGACCAGCACCCCATTTCAGAATTTTTCTGTGTCAGACACTTCCAAAAAGATTATCTCAGCAGTTTATACCCTGATACCCCACAGAAGGGATGAGCAACCTGACTACCTATTTGTCTGGCTTTCTCACATTGGTCCCCTTTCTCTACCACCACCAGAACTGACAAGACTGTCCTGATAAATACTTAATTGAAAACAGCAATGTCCCATGAAAAGACCTGACGAGTCTTATTAAATTAAGGCCCCCAAAATTCCTCTGTATCTTTGTTAAGACGTTGTCAGATTGACATCAGCCTTGGAGTCACATCACTTATCTGCTCTCCCCATCCACCCCTTAACAGGGAGTGAGGCCTCTTTGAGTGTGTGTTGCTGTTCCTCCCTTTGTGCTGGGGAAATGAACTCCAAGGGCATTTTTAAGGCAGGACCCTCAGACAACCAGAAAGTCAAATCAGGATTGCTTTCTCTGATAGGGGCTCAAGTCCCCCATGAATGGGGCTGTACAATGCAGTTGCCTGCTCAAGCTGCATATCAGGCTGCATGACCCCAATGTCCTTATGGCAACTGAATAAACATTCTCTATAAGCTACGGAAAACAAATATCATCTAGCGACTTAATCCCACGTCTCTCATTCACAGACAGACTGACAAACAGGACTAATTCCTCTTATTAATACTTTGAGTATAGGCAGCATCACTGACCAAGATGATTCATAGGTTAGATTACGTGCTTTTAGCAGAACAGGAAAATGTGTGAAACAGAAAAATGAGGGATGTCAGTAGGGATGCAGAGTTTTGAAGTCTGTTGTTTCTTTTCTTCTTCTTTTGAGGAAATGCAGTACAGTCCTTTCTAGAAGCAGATATTCTCCAAGCTCCAGGTAACCCTCCCAAGTAAGGACAAAAAAGAGAAGGTGAAAATCATAATGCTTACCCTCTAGAAAGCATTTGCTTCAACCTGGCTTCTCTGTGGTACCAGAATTGTTTGAAACTCCTTCTAAGGAGCTCAGCAAAGTAAGAATTTTCTTTTAAAAATAATATACTAGATCCCCAATAAACAAAGCTGTTGAATTGAATTGACATTAGTGCAATTTTTTCTTAGTCTTACATTAGAGCCAAGGGGCTGTTTTCCTGGGCTTATTTTTTTTCCCCTTGATGCATTTAAACAGCAGCTTTCCTCTTCTCCTTGTGATCATGTTAAATGTTTAATTGCTCTTTGCATTTGCTGACGGCACAACATAAGCCCCTGCAGTAAAAGAGATTTGCGCTAAAACTCAAGTGCTTAAGAAATAAGGAAAGGGGTTATATTTTGGGTCAGTTCAATTATCTCTATTTTTGTGGAATTATATATTAATTTTAATATAAGCTGCAGCACAGAAGTGCAATTAGCATTCAGACAATGTGAGAAAGTCTTGCCTGAAGTTAACTGATGTGTACAATTCATGCAGGGGATTCAGGGAGGTTAGGCAGTGCAGATCACTGCCATAACATAGCTAAGCCAGGTCCTCAGATGGTGTAAATCAGCACCGTCAGTTGAGCTGTTCTGATTTACACCACATAATTATGCCCCCCCCCCCCCCCGCTATGGCCTGAAGATGACAGCATTGGGATCATCACTGGAATATAGACTTTTTATAAATTCCAAATTACATTAAAGCCACCCTGTTAGATTGAAAGCACGCCTTTTATTAGCAGGTATCAGCTATCTGGAACCAATGTCAGACCCTCCAAAGAAAGCCTAAGTAACAAGGAGAAAGCCTTGCCTCTCACATCAGTCCAAGGCAGATGCTTTTACACCACATTTTGGGTTAAACCACTTCACTCTCTGCATGGCGTAAAAGGGATGTTGAGCACAGAAGAGCCAAACTACCCTCTGATGGGACCCATCTCCTTCCAAATTAATGCCTCAGGTAGAAATATGTAGATATTTATCCTCCTGCCATGTCTGGCTCCTTACATCTAAATCTGCAGGGCTGACCTGAGTGAGAGGCCGTGTGGGGCTTTGTTGCCAGCTGGGGTGAAACCACATCGCTGAGCCTGGTGAATAACCCAAGCAGAACCCCTGTATTTCTAGTCTCAAAACTCCCAACTAGTTCAAGTTGGAAATTTTGCAAAAGAATCTTTTCTGTCAGAACCTGTTTAAATTTAAAGAATTAATGAGCTTGTACTTTGCAACAGGCTGGGAAAGAAAATGACCTAGAGAGACCCTGGACAGGACCCTTTATGCTGCTTTGTTCTGTCCTTTGTTCAGCCCCCCAGCAGACTGGGGCTCTGCTGCCTGGTGAAGAACGGGCCCAGCTGATCCTGAAATGCAATCAATGCATAACAGCTTCAACCAATCCATCTAATTTACTGCCTGCATTTTTTTCTGGGTTTGCTTTTCCCTTTATTTTTTCTTCTCACCGCGAAGAAAAGACACTCATTTAAAAAACAAACAAACAAAAAACCGAAAGAATACAGAAAAGATAGCATGATGGGTTTTTTGTTTTCTTTTGTTCTGCCTTTTTTGTTGTTGTTGTTGTTGTTTGGGGTTTTTGTTTTGTTTTTGTTTTCCCTGGATTCACCCTACTTTTTCCCTTCCTGAACACTGTTTTGGGAATCTTCTTATTTAACAAAACAAGGTCGGCTCATCAGCACAAAAGCTGAGAGTTTCACAGGGTCCAAGACTGCTTCCATCTACGGAATTACTTTTTAACACATTCCGAATAAAAATTATCCCCTCTGAGCCAAATGCAGATTGACAGCCAAACACCAAACAATCACATTTTGTTAATGCATTTACAGAGGTGCAAATGCCTAATCCAACACTGGTTTGCTCTGACAACACAGCAGTGTTGTTGGGCTGTCTGGTTTTTTTTAAGAGATTTTGGAAGGGAGACTCTTGTTACTGTTTAAGGGAGAAGACAGGAATCCTGGGAATCCCTGGGGCTATGAGGTTGCTTACCAACGTCTCAAGACTGTTTTGCTTGTTTATAGTTCAGAATGCAGTTTTTGTGTCAAAAACTGAAGCCTTTAACATTTTCAAAGCCTGTCTTCCTCTCAGTTGTGGTGCACATGCTGATGGAGCAAAACAAGGGCACCCAGAGTTCAGTAGCTCTTATAATTGGAACAAAACTGATTTCAATCTAAGATCAATTCTAAGAGGAAGCTTCAGGTGCCATTCAGAAATGACAGGAGAGCCCGATATAAGCCCTAATATTGCAGGAATAATGTAGCACTGATCAGCTGGAAATCATTGCAGAAAAGTTGCTGTCTGGATTGTCTTGCTTGAGCATAAGCTATGGATCTAGATTATTTAGACTGACAGATAGTCAGACAGACAGACATGGGTAAGGAGGTGAAATTCTATCCTTGTCACTCAGTGATCTAATTTAACCTGATTTTCTTCTATTTAATTTTCTGTGCATTACTATAAAGGTGTCTGTAACCTCATTACCTAAGCATGGGAAATGTGAAATTAGACTAATAGGTAATAGAGATAAATAGTTACACCACTCAGCAACTATGTACTTCCCCTTACCTATTCTTCTACTTATGCATGCATCCTTCAGTTTTCAATGCTGTTGAAAAGGGAAACATTCAAGGCTTAATATTTGTCTGCATTTTTTTTTAAGTGGTCGATACAAACACTGACACACACACAGCTCTGCAGCAATCTCAGTCCTCCTGAAAATGGTTCATTGAGCGCCTCTGAAACATCAGCGTGAAGGTATTAGATCACATGAGACGCTCAAAAGCTGTGCCCAGTGTTGAAAATTCACCTTCCTTATTTGTGTCTGCCTTGTCCTCCATGTAGAAAAGTCACCACCTCATCCACCTGACCTTTAGAAAATGACTGGTTCCCAATGCAGTTTTAAAACCTGTGGTCGTGGGGTGCTCTATTGTTTTTCAGGATAAAGAACAGAGCTAGAAATACAGGGGGAAGTTACATGACGTGGCCCTTTTGCAAACTAACAGGTGATTTGTTTGACATCAGTCAGGGTTACAGTGGTGGAGCTGGGAATGGTGCTACCTCTTAAGCAGAAGAACAAATTCCCGCCTTCCACTTCATCTACCCTAAAGGAAGGAAAGGCTCACAGGGATCTGCTGCCCACCCACTGTCCCAAGGACTCAGGGGTTGAGTTAATCCCATCACACTAACAGAACATAACAATGTGTTGGGAGTACTTACCACATTCCTTGAAATTGAAGAAAGTTGCCATGGTTATTAGTAGCTCCTAATGATATTTGCATAGATTAACAGACTTTAATGCAATCATGAATGCTACAATCCCGGGGAAAATAATGAAGAAATCCATTATGAGGTAATAAAATAACTAAGTCAATACAGTAATAATTTGATCCCATATTAGTAATAATTTCATCTCCTGCTGCAAGGCAATTTTAATGCACATACCATTTCTGGACAGTTTTATAAATATCACCTTTGTTTGAGATAATTAATTAGCAAAATCAAAAAATATATTGCTGGTATTTTGTACGATAAATTAGTCATTAGGTTTAAACTGGCAGGCTGTAATAAAACTTATTAAGATAAATATGCTGGGATTCTTAACACTTCAGAGAAGCTGTTCTCCTCTGTCTTAAGGCTCTTCTAGTGCAGAGCTATCATCGCTGCTGGATGGTTTCTGTGTGTGTTAAAACCCAATTATGAAAATCATGTTTATAACCCTGACTTGCTTAGCAATAGGAGCAGAATGCATTAGCCCATATGTGCCCAGTAGACGAGGCTAAGGTGAGGGTGAGTTGCTGAGGGCCCTATTATCTCACTTCCCATCGTCAGTCAGAGCCCAGAGCCTCCTGCAAGACTAAACCAAACTAACTTCACTTCAGAGGACCCCAGGTCCAGGTCATTCTGCTGATTGAGGGGAGCGTTTTGCAGTCAGAGCCAGGGGAGAGATGGGGTGCTTACCAATTCTAGTTTTCTACTTCTGCTCTAATTTTGTGACTACTGAATTGTTTTGTGCCTTCCAGAAGTGCCTGAAAATCACAACAGACCCCAGCAACATCTGTGACAAAGTGGCCACTGGGGCCAAAAGATGCTACACTTGACAGTGACCACCATTTCCAGCGCTCTGAAATGTTCCCTCCATGTGGATGGAGCTCCGAGAAAGGCTTTGCTGTGTGTTTGGGGAGCTGTCCCAGCCAGATGGCACAGGCTGGCTGAGGCTGTCAGTACTGGATGGGGACCAGCTCCTTGCAAGGAGCACAGATCTTGCCATCTAATGAGCTGATCTTGGCTCCCTGGAAGACTGTGCTGTGTGGCCAAAGCAAGGTTTGCCATTCTGGGCTTCATGACACCACTATCCAGGAACAGCGGTATTAAATCATTCGGTCGCCTTTTCAAAGGGCATTGTTTGGGTCTTGCTTAAACATCCCCTGAGCCAGTTTGCTGTCATCTTCTCAAGGCATTACAATCTTCCACTCCAGCCAAACTCTGCCCTCTCCCCACAGTTCTGCATCTGGCGAGGTTTCCAAATCCATGTCACTTTGAATTTGGAATGGTAGTAAGTGACACAAATTGATGATACATCAAACTCTAGGTCTCTGTGTGGGCCAATTCTCAATGCAAAATAGGAATGTCCCCAAAACCTCATTCTCATCTATAAAAAAACACACAAGAATTCAACATTTAGCTGGGAGTAGGCCATGAGTGTTGTTGAAATCTGCTACTAAACCAACTTCATAGTAAGTAGTCAAAAGACAGAGAAAGTTGCAATAACCATTTCTCCTCCCATTCAGAAAACCACATCTGTTATAATACCATTAGGGCAGCACAATACATTATAGAGCTAAGAAACTCACTCTACTGTAGAAACACTCCTAATACACCATGGGCATCACTCTTGAAATAAAATGATAGAATCAATATTTTGTCATACTTGTTTAGCTTCTTTGGGGAGAACAAATGTTTTCCCCCACCATGTAACACTGCCTTCACTTTGTGGATACTTTTTCATTGATGTACAAAGTGCTTTATGTACAAGTTTGATTTAGGAATCCCATAAGCTCTGGAGTGCTGGAGGCTGGAAGAGCAACTGGGGCAAAAATCATTGTACAAGCACTTTATTCTTAAATTTTATTTTATTTTTTTTAACCATGCTTCTTTTAAGTATGGCCAGCATTGGAGAAGGTTGTTGGACTACAAGGACCTTCAATAGACACAGAATGGCCATTATTATATAATCATATCACATTGTAGTGCCAATTGGCAGGGTCCACCACATTCAGTTGGTGGGCTGTATGCCTTGCTTTTTAATGAGACCTTATTAGACCTGACTTTCCAGTACTGATATTGGGCATATTAACTGGAAAGCTGTTTAAAAGTGCTGTGACATGAAGAGGACTGCAAGTCTAGGCAAGACATTAGAGATTATTAAATTTGCTGTTGTTTGTGGACACATGTCAACACAACTGCACTCTCTGTTCTGTCATCTGTGATTTGGTGCTTTCGAATACACAACATTTGCTTTGACTGCTCAAAGGGGAAGGCAGGGTTTTTCAGGTCCAGATTTCTGGGTGTGGGTTTCCTCAAAGTTGTCTGAGACTTCTAATTATCCATTGGTGCTGTTCCTTTGGATGATCTCCATTGTGCCTCCTCTGTGACAAACACAAATGATCCAAGTTCTGCTCAATGTCTGTGACCCATGAGTGATCTGGCACCTCCCAAATGATGTTTCAGTGATGGCTACTGGGTGGGTTCTCTGTTGGCTATTTTATTTTTCTCCCCTGTGTGCACTGATAAATGCAAAACACAGAGTAAAATAGGACGTTTTTATAACTACCAAAAGAAACCACTGAACTACTTGGGAGAATTTTGACATATTGGTAGCACCATACTATCCCTCTCACTAAGACCTCATGGCTACACAGGATGAAGTGACAAAACATTTAAGGATAAAGAGGTAGACCTGTGAAGTCTACCTCATCTTGTTCAAGTTGGAAAAGCCCCTCAGTAGCTGGTCATTTTGGTCTTAGCTGGATCATGAGAGGTTTGGAGACCTCTGAAGCCCAGTTCTGTTTGGCACCAGGAATCCTCAGCTTCCCTGCACTGCTAAATAAAACGACCTCAGGGGTGAGGGCAGTGAGGAAAAGGCCTTCAGTATCTCTTGTGGAAAAGTGACCACAGCGACAGGCGTCTCACAACTGCCATTCCCACAATCGTTCCCCTTGTCAATACGATGACCTTTCAGAGGCAGAAGCTCCTTTTTATTACTCTGTGCACTGGGGTAAAGCAGGCCACACTGTGTTATCTACCCAATTTATCAACACTATTTACAGCAGGTCCATTCCACTGTCTGGCTTAACTCAGTGCCCAGAGACTCGGCATTGAGAGAGGAGGCTGCTGCTGAAGAGAAAGAAATGTCAATTCCAGCCTAGTCCCCTAAAGTGAAATAAAAGAAACAAAGTAAATAAGGAAAGAGAAGTAAATACAGTATCTCCAGGGTGATTGCCTCTATCTAGTCCAATACACGCAAGTATGAAACCAATAGAAACACCATCTTATCCTCGCAGTTATCACCACACACAGAATGTCATCTCTTGGTGGCCTAAAAAGAAAGAAGTGTGCTGTATCCATTTTAATGAATATGACATATCTCTCACCTGCTTGTATTTTAGCAACCCCAAACTGCTGAAAAGGATATGGGAGAATTTGTTCTTCTCGTTTGCCCTGAATCATGAGGATGGATTAAAGTAGTTTTTGTTCTGCTTTGTTTTTTTAAGGATTACTTTGGGTAATTTTGTTTTCTTTCTGCTCTTCTATGCTTTAAGGATTCAGGTTTGCCATCAGTTCTCCAGAACCTGTGATCAAGATGTAATCTTTTACTCTTTTTAAATTCGAGAAAAACAGGCTGTTGTATGCACAGATAGTTTTAAGGGCTGCAGGTAATTGGAAAACACCGAGTACCATGGGACTCACTGTGGAGTCACAAGGGTGGCAGTCTACTCTCCATCACACTCAAATCATTTGAGCCTTGAGCCTGCCTTTCTAGCAGGTTCAAATTCACTGCAGTGGCAAAACAGGCCATATCTTTCTCTTATGGTACTGCTGCCTGGTCTGTAGGGATGCTCAAGCCATGAGATGAAGGGGATGCTGCTCTGATACTTCACAAAACGTCTCAGCAGATAGCTCTTATCATCATGTCCTCCTGTCATATGATCTGTACTGCCCCCTCCCCTCAACAAGGATCATGCTGTGCCCATCCATACATTCTTCAAATGAGTTAATATATTTATTATATGTTTATCTGTCTTACTCCCCTACACCCTGGATTGATATCGGTCCTTGACAGATACACTAACTCAAGACTAAACAGGTAGTCATCAATATCTCGGATTCTATCTTCTATTATTTGGACCAGTATTGAACCATCACAAGGATGGTCCACGGGGACTGTGATGAACAAAAGAATTTATTTGTTTCCCTACAGCTAAAATATGGCCCCCACAAACCCTACAGACGTGATGTATCACAATGTCTGGACATACTCAGAAATCTAACCCAACCACCTCCTCACAGATTTACAAATCAATCAGAGCAAAATCAGGAGACCTGGTGGAGGCTGCTTTCTTAAATCATATTTCAAATGTGAAATTAAGAAAATAGGAAAAAAAACATGAAAGAAAAGACCTATGTATAGAGGGCAATTCAGACAGGTTTCACTGAAATGAAGGGCTCTGTTCAGGTTTGCTATTGTAATTACACTTTATTCCTGCCTCTCTCTCATGACTGCCTACAAAGTGGCCCTTGGCAGCCTTCCCTCTAAGCAGTCCCTTTAGTTTATTGCTCCCCTGTAGCTGGGATCCATACCTGTCTATGAGAGACACCTAAACAGATGCCTGGCTGAGGCCCTAAAGAAAGTGCTTGCACACACCTTCAAGTCAGAGCTTCATTCTAGACACTGTGGACTTTGGCTATGGAGCTGATACAGCAGATGACACGAAAGGAGGAAACCAAAGATATCAAGACCACATTCCTGCTGATCCTCGTAAGTACTTCACCAGGGAATAAGGGATCCAGGTCAGGATAATGTGTTAAGTTCCTTAACACTGCATTGGGCTTGCTTACAGCATGGCTGTTGACCACCTTGGATTCCTAATAGCAGGAGCAATGAGTCCTGGGTGCATCCAAAAGCAAAACAGAAAGAATTTAACAGGATTAGCTTTTACCACTTCCAGAACATTTATCTCTCCTGTAATTCCCTTTGTAACTCCATCCTTGTTTACACTGGTGAGCATAATGCAGCACATCACTGGTGATGAGTTGTTCCAGCGTCACTGTCATTCAGCTTTTGGTAGCTGCCTCCTAAGAGTCTCATGGTCATTTGGGCACTGCCAATGTTGTAAGATGCCTTTAACACTCCCATCTGATTGGCAGTGAAGTGTGACACCACTAGCACTGAACTTTCTGCAGTGTCTGTTAGAGATAAGGGGAGGGGGGGGGAGAAACTTGAATAATTTATATAGTTAGTTTAATTTAAATAATTTATATGCTAAGCATTGCAAACAGAGCTGAAGTTGATAATGAGTCCAAGAAGCACATTTTGAACTCAGTTGCAGATTCTGCTGCATTGTAATTCTTCCAGGATACAGGATTTCCTAGCAGTATAAAGACCTAGGAGTGTAAACAAGGTAGTTGCTTGAAGAAGAGTCTGTACAGATTCTTTCTTTGCCAATTACCACCAGATCATCTTATGTTCTCTACAGTTTGTTCAGTTTGAACCTCCTAAAACTATCAAAAGCTGCATGTGTTTTCCCAAGCCACAGAGAGAAGACTGGCTCCATTGTTTGACAAATAACAGTGTGTAACTGGTGTAATCTGTAATCAGGAATCAATTAAAGAGATATCAACAGGAAAGGAAAGATAAGGGAAAACCAGGAGAAAATCAATGAACAACATAAGGGAATTGATCATTCAAAGGGTCTTTCTTAAGCCACTGGGTCCTCTCAGAGGAATCTTTGCTGCATGTTGCATAGGCTTTGTCTTATCTTCTTCAGCTTTTTCTGAGCTGTTTTACATGAGGAAACCCTTTCTTTTTAGCAATGAGGTAAAAAAAATATATCCAAGACCCCCACCTCCCAGCTTCCTTGAGTGGCCATCGCCTTTTATACTTATAATGCAAGTGAGATACATCTGAGAGGTTGCTTAGAGCTAAAGAAAATTGATGCTAAACTTTGTGAATTCTTGCATGAATTCGCAGGGAATATCTCCAGGAACACTTTAAAAGATGTACATATCCTCCTCAGGGATGCAAGCATCAAAGAGATCACTAGCACATACCTCATGAAAAATGATTTCCCACACATCCTTACACAGTTTAAGAACCATCTTTGTCATAGCAGGCCAGCTATTTGCTACTAGCTTCTTTTATCAAGATTTTTTTTTCCTGCTTGAATTTCTAACATCCTTAAAAACATACAGACTAGTTTCAAAGAAGCACTAGAACAGCAGTAATGAATCCATATTACCAACTCCATCATTGTTTTGAGTGTCAGGATATTTTATGTTGATCCATGACTCCTCCCAGAGTTCTGCTGTTTTGTGTGCAAATCACAGGTTTCAGTTAAAAAATAAATACCTTTCCAGACATGAATTGTTGTGAACAACAAAAGCCTGAAAATATAAACCAGGTCCTGAGCTCTGGAGACTTGAAAACTTTGAAAAAAGTGAAAAGAAGCTGCAAATGTAACTATTGGGGAAAAAAAAGAAAAGAAAAAAGAAAAATAAAAAGAAAAAAAGAAAAAGAAAAAAAGAAGAAAAAAGGAAAAGGAAAAGGAAAGGAAAAGGGAAAGGAAAAGGAAAAGGAAAGGAAAAGGAAAAGAACCCGGATGTTTTTAGGGGGTCTTATTCATCACTTTTGACCATTTGTATGCTGGCACAGTAGTGAAACCACGAAACACTTTGGAACTTTTTCTCGTAGAATGCCAAGATTTGTGTCATTTCCTCTCGTCAGCTGTACAGCAGTTAGGGAATTCACATGCCCAATGAAAACAGCACTGACTGTAATACAAAGAACTAGTTCCAAGGACTTTTCAGGATCCAAAGGGTGTCAAAGACAAAAGCTTATCATGAGGAAACCATCTTCCTCTGACTGCCAAGGAAGACAAATGGAGTCCAGGCTCTCTCTGAGCCCCACAGGTAGGTTTGGGAAAGATCATACATGTAGAGAAGACATGATTGTGGTAATAGCTCCCTCCAGTGAAGGACCTAACCACATTCCTAAAAGTAGGAAAGGCTTTGGGAAGCTGGGGTCATCATTTCTGGGACCAGAGTTAAGGAACTGCTAAGATGTGCACCATCTTGTATCTCAGCCAAAGCCAAAATCAAGACTGTGTATTCAGACATGAGCTCCTGCACTCCACACCTAAACTTTCTGAACCCTCTATCCTTTGCTTGAAAAATCATGTGCTTCAGAATCCGACGCAGTCATTCCATTGCTGTCTGCCACTGACTTTTAGGATCCCCCATTTCACAGAAATAGGAAGACAGAAATTCTAGTTTGGAAAAGCCAGAATTTTTGTTTTCTAAATGAAATGTGGGATATGTGACAAGGAAACCTTCTCTTTACTAACCACAAACAAAGGCAGCAAAATGTAGCTGGCTCCCATCTCTTTGTTCTAGTAGTTTATGTTATGAATCAAAAAAAGCTCCAACCCCACCTGGTGCTGAACTAGATGAACTCCAGAGATCACTTCCAACCCCAACTATTCTGTAGTAAAGTGACCCTAGTTGAACTATCTTCAGGAACCGAGCTGGGGAGGGGGGACAAGGAACTAGCCATGCTACATGTGTTTCATAACATTTCAGCTTATAAAGCTTGCTAGAAATAAAACAGATAATTTCATGTCCAATTTGTCAGCAAGTGTTCTCAAGACAAGGAATTTGGATTTACACCACTGATCTGATTTCCTTCTAGCAAGGATAAGATAAAGCATGGCAAAGAACTGTAGACTTGTCTGCTTCAGCATTAAACATTCTGAATGTTGGTTGATGTCTCTACAGGTGAAATATTGTGGGTATTAAAAAAAACAACAGAATTTGCTGTACTGAACTTTATAGTGTTGGTCCTTGTCTTCTGCCAGGTAGTGCTTGCTGCCTTGGAAGACTGTGTTCTCCCCATTTCACCCCCATAATTCACAGGGTCAATTATGCAGAGATAGACAGAGAGAGCAGGAGAATTATTTCCTGACCCCAGGCACCGTCAGTTGAAAGATTCCTTTATCTTTAGCTGGTGATGTCTTGATACCAACAGAAAGTTATTGCCACTGCTGGTAAATAAAAACATTTAAAAACCATTACAGCAAGATATGTAATAGGTTTTCTTTCCATCAAGATTTCTTTGTGCTGTTCGAAACACAAGCAGGGATGAGCCTTTCTCCCAGTGGTGGGTGGTAACAGTCAGAGCTCCTCTGACCTCCTCACATCTGACAGCCCTTTCCCTCTGCTCTTTAGGGAGGGAAAGGTTGAAGGTCACCTCTGCCTTTCTTGTTTCCTTCCCTGATGCTCTCTGAGAAGGAAAGGCCTGAAATTCATATCGGTGACATCAAGTACAGGGTCTCCGGTGCTACTGCACTTTTAAATTAACAAAGTATCAAACATTGCCTCTCCTTCTTTCTCTGTCTTGCCTTCTCTTTCTCATTTAAAGCTAAGCTGACCAAGCATCTCCTCTGCCTGATTTCCATCTAGGGCTGAGCATCCCTACTGCCCTCTCAACAGCAGGCTCAACTTTCCCTGTTCCTCACTGATGATTGGACTTCAGCCATACAGTAGGATAAACTGGAGAGAAAGCTGATCTAATGTGTCTGTCTCCCTCTTGAACCACCCAATACACCTCTAAGTTTCTTTCACAAATCTGTGTTTCTATGCGTTTGTGTTCCTAAAAATGTTTTCCAACCCACCCAGCTCTTTGCCGTTTCCTTTCCTATTTCCTTAAAATCCCATCCTTAAAACCACCATCACCACCAGTCTGCCTGTGTGGTGGTGTAATCCTGGCTGACCCAACAGGGAGAAGGCAGAAGAGGACAATGCACAGGTCAGTTTTTTTACCGCTTCCACTTAATGGAAATATCAAATGAAAAAGAAATAGAGAAAGAATTAAAAGAGGCATAGAGCAAGGTTCCTCTATAAAGGAGATAGGTTTTTAACAGGAGAGCTGTTTTAATCCACTTGCAACTACTCATATTTTCCCCTCTCCTGAATTAATGCATTCAGGACATATAATTGTGTATGATGTACATCTACAACTCTGAAGCTCCTCACTTCCTTTTTTTTTTTTAATGAAACATCAGGATTTTTTTGTTGTTGTTTTTGTTTTTTTGTTTGTTTGGTTGGTTTTTGTTTGCTTGTTTGCTTGGTTGGTTTTGTTTTTTTTTCTTTTTGTTTTGGACAAAGACTTATTAAACAATGCAACCTGAATTGCTCAAGTCACTGAGTTTGCTCAAGCCTGATGAATGCATTCATTATTATTATTGCATTTAATTAGTAATTACATATAATCATAAATTGTGCAACAGAAAATAAGTTGTGATCCCTGCCATAAATGTCTCAAAATCTAGTAGACTAGTAAATTCTTTATGGAAGAATGCTGGTCAAACTAACTGAAATCACAAACATCACATCAAATAAACCAAGGTTTGTGTTTTATTGTATGGGTATGTTGGGTGTGGGGTAGGGACAGGGGTGTGTGTGGGGGTGCTGTGGTTTTGCTTTGGTTTTGTGGTTATTTTTTTTTTCCCCCTTCAAAATTATGCACAGAACACTTAACTCCACCTTTCAAGAGTGTGTTTTAGGTCAATGTCCCCTTTTCTCTGCTAAACCCACAGATCATTTTCTCCCTTAAATGCAGACAATTATCTGTTGTTTGAAAAAAGGTAATTGAAGGACTTCTGATGAAAGTGAAATTTTCCCACAATTCAAATAGTAGTTCTGAAAGCCATTTCTTGTGAGAGCAATAGTTTAGCTGTCTTACATCCCCAACTTTCACAGGGTTGGGCTCCCCTGCCAGGCTACAAATCCCATGGTGCCCCCCATCCACAGTATTTGTCTGAGGCACCGCGGCAGCTCAGGTCTGGCTGCTTGGAAATTGAATTTCAATTTGAGAAAAGTCTAAATGTTCTTCTTCAATCAAAGATGTCAGACTAAAAAGTTTCAGTGTTTCTGGAACTCCTTGTGCCAAGATGGGTTTTGATATTCTGCCTTTACATTCCAATCCAGAAAAAACACAAATGTTGACAAAACTGTAATTGCTTAAGTCAGCTTTCCTATTTAGGTTCGTTTTGTTAGAGTAAAGCAGAAGACTGTGAGGGCATTTAGACTTCTCTTTAGTTCATTTAGGA
The DNA here is from genome assembly GCF_036250125.1 of Pseudopipra pipra. Lineage (NCBI taxonomy): Eukaryota > Metazoa > Chordata > Aves > Passeriformes > Pipridae > Pseudopipra > Pseudopipra pipra. The sequence continues at coordinate 7,235,416 of NC_087581.1, read as the reverse complement.
AGTTTAAAAATAAGGTGGAATCTGTTGCCCTCTTAAAGGAATAATAGTGTTTGCTTTAACTATTTTAAGTAAGGCCGTGGTTAAATGTTACAGCAATCCAAGTACATGGCACCAGCTAAAGGATCACAAAAGCTTCGAGCACATGAAATAAAGTGCTGATCTTAGATACTGCTGCTTCAAATGTCTTTGATGTATTTTGATGCTTTAACTGTGTCTCAAAAAGTTTCAGACTGAGCCTAGGGTTCAGATAGAATCTGGGATTAATGCCCATTTGTAGAAAATCCATTTTCTATTTTTCTATGTAAAACTAACGTTAAAACTTGAACATTTTAGCAGAGCTAGCTAGTTCACTGATGTAATTTGGTTGTGTGTTCACATCTGATGTGGATAAATTAACACCACAGTGCTGAGTGCATAGCTCCTGTACTAAAGATTTTGGTGCTATATATAATCAATTGTCCTCTGTTAGTTGACCTGATATAGCTCATCAAATAAGTATCCTTAGCTCTACCACCCCTGCAGGCAGAAGAAGCCATTAGAAGCCCAAAAGGTGGATGGCAACTCATTAGGAATGGTAGCACAACAATTTTAGGCCATGCGGCCATACTTCCATCCAGTGTGCTTACACTGGTACAAACCTGTTACAGATGAAAATTGAGATTCATTCCTGATCTTAGAGCCATGGACAAAAGTAACTGCAATATCAGATACCTGTGAGATGGCACCAGTAATGTTTAGTCACCTACAAGTTAAATATAGATTTTCTTAGCTGCTAACCCTGTCCAATTCAATTGTGATCAGAGCACTAAAGAAGCCGGCTCAGTTTTTGGCATAACTGTGAAAAAATAAACATGTCATACTTCATAACCTGCAAATTGCTGCACAGGCATAGCCTGTGGATCCAGGCAGAATGTCCTGTCTCTGACAAAGGCCAGCAGTGGATGTGTGGAAAAACTCTGTAAGAGCAGGTGCTGATACAGCCTGGGGGTGTCCTCCTTGCCTTGAAACTTAATTGATAAATTTATTGACAAGGCGCATGACGCAGAGTACCATCATCACACACTTTTTTTACAGGGAGACTGACAAAGTGAAGCTACCACCCTTCTGCCAGGGATGGACTTTGAGACACCCCTTTGGCGACCGACAGTCTGTTGTTGGGCTCTCGCATTGCAGCAAGGGAAGGAAAGGCATTCCAAAACATGTTTGTGAGACAACAGAAATCAGCAAAGGGTACTCAAGGGCAAACATAGCACCTGAAACTACTTGTAATTCACATTTTGTTCCTGAGGAGGTAGAGCATGTTGGCAGTGTCCCTTTAACTGCATTGACACCGCAGAGCCGGTAGCAACAGACTCTCTCTGCCAGTAACCAAGTTGGGGGGGATGCAAAGACACACCGGATTACAGAAAATGCAAGCGTGCTGCTCTCAGAGCCTTTACTGAAATAGCTCACTCTTTAACAATATTGCTTTTCAGTCCCCTGTTTCTCAGAGCATTTTGTAACCGGACTTTCTCTGCCCTCACAACATCCCTCACAACAACTAACTCATTTCCAATGAAAACGGAAGATCAAATGCCTGTCCCAAATGCACCTGAGACCCAGGAGCAGCAGGTGTGCACCTCCAGGATAACATGGACTAAAGTGACAGACATGCCTCTTTTTTAAATGCTTAAGAATAGCTCCATGTATAATTGAAATATTTTTGCCACACATTGCTGTGTCTCAGTTGATCCTGACATATGACAGCTGCTAACTAAACAAGTAACACGGGCAATAACACAAATAATGTCTTTAAAAGCCAATCTAGGAACTGAATAGTTGAAACAAGGCCTCCTTGTATGGATGATTAGGCTGAGAAAGGTGCCTGCACTGTACAAAGCTCAGCTGACCTGTGGCCTCAAACAAAGCTCTTTAAGGATTCTTTTAAATACCTAAAGTTGATGGGTTGAAGTGCACTTAGAGTTATACTTCTAACTCATGTGGAGAAACTATCTTGTGTTCTCAAACTGTAGCAAAAAACAGGGCAGTGAAAGCAAATCTTCCCATTTACTCTAGTGATTCTGGGAGATGTTCTGCCAGAACAGAAGTGACCCTTGCAGAGCTGCACAAAATGACTGCCTAACAGTTCTCTTTTCACACCTTACTGAAGGCTATTCTTGATTTTGTGTGGCGTTTATCCTCCGCTCTCTGCAGACCACCACTGAAATCACCTGAACAGAGAAGGTGACATCGAGACAGTTCCACCTCCAGTGTTCTGTTCGGAGTGGAGAGTGACAAAACAAGACAATCTGCTGTCCTCAGCCCAAGAATTGTTATATTCTGAACCCTAGTGAAGAAATCTCCAGAATAAACATAAAGATGGAGAGTTTGGCTATGTGTTAGCACCAAGGAGATTTTAGGGCCATTTACCTATCTGTGCAGACAAATTCTTCTTAGCAACGCCAGGTACTACATCACTTCACTGCTGTTAAATATCTGTTAAGGAAAACAATGGTGACTAATGGAGAAGTGAGAAATGGTTATGGGCCATATTCTGGCCATGTACTGGCTATTAGCATCAATCTAAAAAAAGTCATGCTGTATTTGGGTGACCATTACCCTCTTTCCTACAATAATCAAAACCCAAATGCACCACAGACTAAGATAAGTCTACTTATAGGCGGCAGTGACAGTCAACCTGAACCAGTCACAGGCACTTTGGGTGCTGAGCAATGCTTGCAAGGACAGTTGCTCATTCTACTGAGACCAAAAGAGCTGCCCTGATGAAGACAAGAATGATGTTTGAGAGCACCTTCATCAGGAAACATCAGGATGGACAAACAGCCAGGTGACATGTTCTGGCTGGAGGAGATGGTGGGGAGACCTTCACAGTCCAATCCACATGACTATGGTGGCAGGTAAAGATGTTAACCCCAAATTAAATTGTTTCAGTCACAATAAGGGCCAAACTTCCTTCTACTCCCTGTCAAAGCACAGGGTGGCTTTTGATCAGCATAGTGCTTCCAGTAGGAAAATCAGTTTTCTGGCTGCATAAGAGAAAAAAAAATCTGAAACAAATCAACTAGCAAAAAAACCCCAGGGAGGCAGTAGGAGAAAAAATGGGTGAAGGGGCCCAAGTGAGGTGGCAAAATGTATGCCTGTCTCCCTAGACACAAAAACACCCAACCCTATCTTCTGAACCGAAATCCTGATGTTGGAAGGCATGCAGGCTCAGAGGAAAATAACTGTAATCTGTGTGAAGAAGGCATTTGCAGCAATTCATTATAATTCCTTGCTTGCTGTCACCCGTCTCTAAAGTCACTGGCAATGCAGTACTTGTGTGAAGTTATTAAGGCCAAACTCTCTTTAGATTCATGGCAAGTGCAGAATGACAAGGCGAGAGCCCAGGCAGTGATAAAGCGAAGTGACATGCCATACCCCCTTCCTCTCCCCCACCCCATCACCACCATGCCAAGGATGAAAACACTGCAGATTTTGCAAATGAGAGCCACCTCTCCTCTCCCTGCCCTGTGCCGGGTTCTGCCTGACATACACACATCTCCTTGAAGCATGCACCCAGAGGAGGGAGCAGGGAGTGGAGAAAGGCAAAGGAAAATGTGCTTTTCCTCACTTTCCCTCCACAAAGATCACACAGGTTTCTCTCAAAGGTTTCCAGACAGATGGCATATATGTGAGATACAGGGATAAGCAGGTTGTGCAGAGGAGAGATCCAGGTGGGAACTTTTCAGCTATATGAGAAAAGGCACCTCTTAAAAAAATGATATATCTATATATATAAATTGATTGCCAACTTATCTATATCTAGGTTTATCCCTCTATCTGTGTTTCACTGTTTATTTTGGTAACCCCAAGACTAGACAGAGGAGAGGTGAATCTCTTACAGTTATACAGACTCCCAGCAAATAAAATGTGTAAGTTAAAGGTGATCACTCTGGAGATCAGGGTTCCTTTCAAACTGCTTTTCTCTGTCCCCTCCTGTTTTTTCTTGCATCCTTGGCCTCTATGTTTTTTTCCTTCCTCTGCCTGTCCCTTCTTTTCCTAAGCTGGGCAGAAAAATCAGCTTAAAGGATAATACTGCTCAGCTTTCAGTAGGATAACACAGCCAGCCCACTGGGAAGAGAAAACCTCAAACCCAACCAGAACGATGAAAACAAGCAGGTTATTAAAGGTCCTCCTAAAGCGACAGCTAAACCCGTGTTTGCAGATACTCACAGGCTGTTGCTCAGCAGTGAGGATCTCTGGTTCAAATCCAAGTGCTTGCCAACAGCAGGGTTGTAGTGGGAAAATATCCTCTCCTCCCTCCTAGCCCCTTACTCTGGAAAAGCCATATGCTATTTTAGCAGGGTAGGGATGCTCATAGGCTCTGAGCACAATCTGTCAGAAACCAAAGAGGAATCACCTTGCCCATAAGACTTCTACAAGTTAAATTAACCTGCAGTCAGCTTCTGCCCATGTTAGGTTTCAAAACTGCAGCAAAACCTATATTCAAACAGATGAGCAAGGCTATCAAGAAGCATCTGATGGGACCAGGTGTATAACTGCAGTTCCCTGCATTCTCATGCACTGGGTCATGGTCATCCCTGAAGTTATCCTTCACGCTATGGTACTGATGACCCATCTCACCTCCCTTGAGGCTAGGGAGAACATGTAGACCTTTGCAACTATGTCTGAAAATTCAATCATTCAAAATCTCAGGAAAGCAGGCTTGCAAAAAGTCTTCCATAGTCAATGCCTGCAGCCAGTGAAAGGTCTGTCAGCAGCCACCCCTCACTGCTTTCCCAAGAGGAAACACAAATGCTGTTGACTTTTCTGATCTTAGTAGGGCAAGAGAGGTTTTGCCTTTCAAACACCTGAGGATTTCAAAAGAAGTCACCTTCTTTGCAGAACCAGCTAAGCGTGTGGGGCATGGATGCTCCATAAGAAGAAAGGAAATGGGCTCTGACTCCCCAAGGAATAAGGAAACTCTTATTGCACTGAATTCAACAGGAGCTGGGCCTTGAAATGTACTGGGGAACCCAGGAGTGAGTTAAGTCTAAGCAAAGATTTAAGGCTAGGGCACAACATAAATGCACCCACTTGTTTAAATTAAAATTGCCCACAACCCTTTTATTTCCTTGCATCTGATTCTTCCCTGGCAGATGACAAGAAATTGCTGGTCGTTTGCGGTTTTTCTTGCAGTGAAAAGCCACAATCAATCACGCTTTCTTCTGACCCTGCAGTTACAGGGAAACAGAATGAGTCTGAGCTATATTTTCAGACTCCACAGGTTGCTCTGACTCTCTATTTGGTGCCACGTCCTCCCTCTCTGCTTCCATGTTATAAAAGATCAGGGCTCTCTTTTATAAAATAGTTCTGGCATTTCCATTATCACACATGCCTGAGAACAGGGATGCGATTGCACTGAATAGTGTGAAAAAAAGAAAGGAGAAAGGGAAAAAAAAAGAAAGAAAATCAAAGCACAGCCGAGTTGATTATTTAAAGAGCCGGGTGAAATTTGCCATCCTTTTAAAGCATCCTGGGCTCTGGAATATCACTGTGTCACTTAATGTTTGCAGTTAAGTATTTACAGATCTGTTTCCATGGCAACCGATTCTTCAAAGTTACTTTTACAATTCTGTTTTCTAAAATGTGTTTCTTTGGTTGATTGCACAGGGATATTTGGAAAGCAGCCAGGTCTAAATCATGATTTTTTTCCCATTAAGGAGAGGTCCTTTCTAATCATGTTTAGTTAGTTCTTTGATGGCTTTATCTTGATTCGAAAATGTATTTTGGTTTTTTTGTTAGCAGGTGGGAGAGGGAAGGGGGGAAAACACGAACAAGCATTGTGGGACTTCAGCAAAAAGAAAAAAAATGTTGGAAATTAGGAATGTGAAATAACCTTGTCTGAGTTGATTTTACTTATCCTTTCATTGTTTAGGAGAGTAGGCCTTTAACCACAACGAAATAAATAAATAAATGTCCCACTGACAGCTTGAATGCATTTCGAGGCCACAGGAGAAGATGACTCACTTATTAATTAGTCAGGGAGATGGCAGCATGGGGTGGGATGATGAACAGTAGAAACAGTGCAGACACTGAGACAGGCAGATTCAGTACGTGCAAGGGTTGGTTGCCCCCAGCTGTACAGAAATACCTGAATGGAGCAGGTGAAGGTTGAACCCCACCAGTAACAAGACACCTCGTGAAGCAATAGCGGGGAACCAGTCACGAGTTCTGCTATGGTTTCCTTTGCAGCTGTGGACAAGGTAATTTGAAATGTGTCTTTGTGAAGATGTGAAGAATGTGTGTGTGTCCTGAGCCCACTGACCTGTGCTCTTGCCATCCTGGCAAGACCATCTCCCCATCCCTACATCTGGCTCCTAGTCCTTCCTAAGCACATAGAAGGAAGCATGAGAGCTTAACCTAAAAACCAATATGTTGGGAGCCATACAAGTATGTGGGATAGATGGGAAATAGATGTATGCCTTCTCATAAGATGCTGTCCCTACCTGAAGTCAGAGAAAAACTTAAATTTGTCAGGTTGACTGCTCAGAGGTGGTGCTTAGCAGTGGTTTAGGATAGGTGTAAACTTCAGGCACATGCTGGAAGAAATATCAGCCCAGATGTGCTTGTAAACCTCACCACAAACAAAGAGTCCTGCAATGCTCAACAAGCCACCTCCCAGGAAACATTCAAGGTCAGGTTGAACCGGGGTCTGAAAAACCTGATCTAGGTGAAGATGTCCCTGCTCATTGCAGGGACATTGGACTGGATGACCTCTAATGGTCCCTTTCAGCTCAAACTATTCTGTGATTCCATGATTCTATGACGCTATGATTCTGTGATTCTATGTCCCTGTTGATGGAGACAGGAAAAATATTTTCTTATTTGACTGGATTCAGTGGTTGATGTAGCTGAAGGTGAGCCTTTAATATCACTAACAGCCTCCTGTGCTACAGGAGGCAGGGGGGTGTATCTCCAGGGAAAGGTTGGGACCAGAAGACAGAATATTACAGAGTAACCAGAGTATCACAGAGTGTTTCCCAGGGTAGACTGGTGGAGTATCTGGCATTGATAAAGTAGATTAAATATGGACAGTATTACAATAAGATAAAGAGGGATGGGGAGAGATATAGTCTGATCCATATTTTCCTATGCTTTGTGTGAGACAACATCAGATGGTCAAATCAAGGAATGAGGTGTCAGGACTCCCAGGCTCTCTTTCTAGCTCTGCCACTAATTAAGCATCTGACCACTCAGGCACTCTGTGCCTCCACTAACCTAAACTTTCAGAATTGTTGTCAGATTCCGTTAATTACTGTCTGCAAAGAGCTTAGAAACCTACACAGGATAGATGTTAGACAGGTATCCCAGTTTTAATGTTAAAGTTCAAAATATTATAATTGGAGAACTGGAAATGGGTGTGGAACTGAAACTGAAGCAACAGAATTACAGGAAAACTTAAGGAAAGCAAAGGAAAAAAAATTGTGAGGAAAAAAGAAATGAAAATGAAGACTCCTAGGCAGGTGACAGGCCAGGTGAATTTTGGTTTACTGAGATAATAAGCCACTCTTTTAAAACTTTTTCACTTTTTCCTCTTGATGCAGAAATGCTCCATTAACTCTCAGGAAGATGATTGACCACTTGCCCTTTCTAGACAAAGCTGAAATAGTAGAAACATCACAGCAAAACATATGACCCAGCTTTTGGCACACCCTGTGGCTCCAAACCTTTAATGCGCAACACAGAGTCTTGGAATCTGAAGGGAGATGACAAAGAGACACTGCCTTGCTGCAGTGTTTATTAAATGGACAACAACAACGAAGAGGACCAGGAGAAGTTGCAGAGGGCAAATTTCCTCCTTGAGGGGGATGGAGGGAGTTGATTTATCCTGATTTATTTATCCTTCAGTGTATTGAGTGAAAAGAAATCTTCATAATGCATGACCTTGAGGACAAAGAAACAACAAGAAGCGGGTATGATCACTCCAAAAAAACCTCAGAAAGGAGGGTAAAAGAATGGAGTTTGGCAGTGACCTGTTATATTTTTAATTTGAGCTGGCTGGTGGTGTTTCATAGCCTCTTAAAATGGGATCCAAGTCACAAAAGCAACAGGTGATAATAACAGCCCTTACCATCTCCTGTTTCTTCTCCCTGGTTATTTGTTGACTGGTCCAGCTGAGTGAATGCTGTTGTATGAAGAGAGAATGACCTGATCCACTCTGAGTAAGCAGCTCTTGAGCCTCCAAGCTCAAGATCACAGTTGGAGAAGGAACAGAAAACCTTATCTGTGCTCAAAGATACAGATTTTCTGCTGCTGAAGACTAGTCTTTCCCTTCCAAAAGCAGCAGAGGCACTGAACACGTCTTTGTGACTAAATAAAATAGGTTTAGGAACCATTCTCCAGCTCCACAACCAACAGACACAGTCTGAACCACATTCACAGAAAGTAGATCTGCTATTTTGTGTGGGCTCTGCTCAGAGGAGCGGGAGAGAAGCCCCTTGTAACAGACCAGTGTTAGCCAAGCCCGGAAATGAGGGGATGTGCTAATGCCATGAGGTGTGGCATAAGGATGTATCAGCACCCATGAGCATGGAGAGCCTGTTGGAAACACAGTGGGCAGGGTAGGGTGGAAGGAGACAAACCCGGCGGATATTTATTCACACTACTTTTGGGAATGGTCCTTGATGTGCGCTTTCATGTAGGGACCAGTGATCAGTCTGGACACAGGCCAAAACTGTCAAGGCATGTGCTAATGGTTCTGCAGTGTGGGAAACTGAAGGGCAGGGCACATGCCAACATCCTGGACTGTCGTATTTACAGACAGAGATGTAGGCATTTTTGCCCATAAAGGCAGCAACCTGTTGGCCTTCACTCACTCTTTGCTTTACACACTGTGGAGAAACTCAAAGCCAAAAGATACTGTGGTGTAGGTTTTCTGGAGCTCTCTTTAACATTGTATGCTATTATTTCATTAGGATACAAGTACATATTTTTTTTCTCCTTGTTTATATGGGAAATATGTCAGAGAGGAGTCAAGACAAACTAGGCTTTCTCTCATAAGCTATGCTCTATAACACATTCATTATTTTTATGAAGACATCTTGGAAAGAAACTTTTCTAAGCCAACAACTCTTTAAGACTTTCATATACAGTGTAATAAGTCTTTGTCCAGTCCTTCTGGAATGAAACAAGTTGACTTCACTAATAGTCTATTGAGTTCTCACATCTCTATTATAAATAATTTTAGTTGCAGACATTTAATTAATGTTATAAATATACTATTTATGATGTGCTTTGGGAAATTACTAGTTCTCTCAGTATACATCATGTTTGGGTTTATTGTTTTACTTTGCCTTGCTGCAGTGGCCAGGTGCCTTGCAGATTCCAGAGCAATCACAGCCCTTGCTATGGGGGCTCTGCCTTCATATTCACTCTGTCGCTGGGGACATGGGAGCTTACCATCTTCCTGTGGTCTTTAGGCACCTAATTTAAATGTAAATGGAGTGAGCAGTGTGCAATTGAGGTTCATCTAAGGATTAAGTGCCTAAGAGTTAGATGCCTATCCTGAGCTTGTCCTTAGCTTCCCTATGCAGTGAGAGGAGAGCAATAACAACCTGAATATCCACCTAGAAACAGTTAGGTGAGTCACACTTATTGCCTGCCCGTTTTTCTCTGCTGGACCTAAAAGAAAATCAGGGAAACTCAGACCTCTTCTCCTGACTTCTAAATGTTAAAAATAAAAGATAGGAATCCCACTCCTATATAAAGAATAGAGATACACAGGGGCCTCCAGATTTCACAGGATTTGCTTCAGATAGCTACAGCTGGACAGTATGAACACTCCCCTCTGTGTTCAGGCTTTGATCCATCCGTGTGGATTTCCTTCTTAGAAATGTGCTGTCAGGCTTGGATTTCCCAAAAGAAGCCAGAAAAACTTCGTTGGGATGAAAGTCCCTGTCTGTGGCAGGCCTCGGTGAAAAGCCAAGACTGAGTTTTGTAATAATGCCATTCATGGAGTGGTAGGATTGCCTCCAGCAGAATGGGTTTTGCAACAAAAACATTTGTTGCTTACACCGTGGTTTATGGAGTAATTTCCATCAGAGGATCTAAACATTCTTATACAACTCGCTCTAGAAGAGCTGAAAACTCATGTGATGTTTGGCATTGTCATGACTCAGAGGTTTCTTTTTTTGATTGAGTACGCTGAGGTACATTAAGTTATCAGGCAACAAGAAGCACACAATGAGCCAGAAAAGCATCTGTCAAAATACAAAACTACATATATGATCCTGTAGTTAAAGCACAAATCTCAGAATTTAAAAAGACTGAAATATGTCTGTTTTTTACGTAGATACACATTGTAAATCAGAACACTTAATTTTATCTAACGACATCTCTAATTCCTCTCAAAATGTGTGAAAAGTCTCCCTTTGTCTTGACTAAATAAACGTGCATGAATAGCTTTATGGGTTTTATTCTCTGGCCACACAGCACCTTGCACACTGGACATTCATTTCAAGTGTGGATCAGCTGCTGCTGCTGCTGTTGGCATTAGCTGGAACAGAAAATTGGTAGGGCACATGCCAATTTTTCTGGGACTAAAAGTGTTCAGTGTAAGGGTCCTTGGTAACAGTGGAAGTTTTGTACATGTACAAAGCATAGTGATGTTTCCTGTAATTGTGAAACTTGTTCTGATGTGTTGGTGGAGCCTGTAACATTTAACATGTGCAACATGTGCATGTACACACGTAGTCTCTCACTCACTCACACACACACACACAAGATAGAGTCTTCTGCCACTTTTTATCTGGCAACATATTAATCTTGCATTTCGCATTCTCTAAAAGCTTCACCATTATAACATAATTACTGCTGAAATTGACCTTTAAAATATATTCCAAATTTCAAATGTCTTTAAACCCCTCAGTGAGCACCATTTTTCAATTTCACATATTGTTTTCTTTTTTAGGAGAAGTGGGACAAAAGATGGGAAAGAGCATTAGCAAATGAATGTCAGCATGTGACATATGCACGTAGTGATAAAGCAAAATCTTGCAAAAATTTACCCCGGCATTTTTAATATCCAGTCTTCAAGCAGTTACAATTTCCCTTAAGCTAAATGAAAATGTAATAAGACTAACTAAAATGTTGCATTTGTGTCTCACCCTTCCCTAAAGTAATTCAATCAATCAGTTTAGCTTCACTAATATTCAAATGTATATCTGAAACTGGCAATATTAAAGTTCAAGTACTCCTCAGTCTCTAAATACATTTAAACTACCTTTATTAGAACATGCACTTTCCTAAATTAGTATTAGTACCTAAAATTGGTTGTGTTTCTAACTACCCTTAAAGGAAAACATAACCTTGCCTGCAAATGAGATGTTGAACTGTATGTGGAGGCAGATTTCTGTAACACAACATTGAAGACTGAAAATGTGCATATTATAATGCACTGATGAACTTGTGTGTGCTCACATTACTGTGCAAATAAGAAAGTATAAAAACACATAGTGCAGCTTCCACCCAGCAGCACTTGCATCCAGCTTTGTTTTTTCCATCTCCCTATCCCAGACAAGGGAGGGCTGAGTACACAGAGGAGAGTGGAGAAAACTCCTGCCTCCCAGAGGGTATCCAGGGGAAGGACTGCTGAGGAAGGGCATTGTCCCTTTGGCCAGGGAAAAGCTGACATGGGTTTATTTGTGTGGTTTTCAGTTGTGGGGTATCCTGGAGAAATCCTATCTGGAAAAGACAGCTCATGGATCTCACTCTGTCTTCTCCCACTCAGGCAAGTGTATGGTCTTCACACAGGACCACTGCATAAGTGGTATGTCTCTGCTTACCCTTGAAAGTGTACACTCCAAGGATGTTTTGCAATCTCAGGCTAACCAAGCCCACTTAGACTGGGGTGGGAGGGAAGGGATAAAATGCAAGAGGCAACTGTATCCACAGAGGCCCCTGGCTTGTGAAGAACTCTCTGCACTTCAGAGGTTGCTCTGAGCCCACACTGGAGCCAAATGTCTGAAGACAAGCATAGCTCTGGCTTTACACTCAACTTCTCAGACCCCTTACATGGTCTCAGCTCTGTCCTGTTGACAAAACTGCCTATAACCCTGAGCAAAGCCTGGGCCTGAACTGCATCTGCAGAGGAGAGGAGGTATTGCCTGCATGCTCTGGAAACTTTTGTAGAAGCATAGAATCTCCAAATAGTTTGGGTTGGAAAGGATCTTAAAGATCACCTAGTTCCAGCTCCTCTTGCCATGGGCAGGGACACTTCCCAGGAGATCAGGGTGCTCCAATCCCTCTCCAACCCGGCCTTGAACACTTCCAGGGATGGAGCATCTGGGCAACCTGTTTCAGTGCCTCACCACCTTCATGTTTTGTGCAGACCCTTCCCTATATGACCAAGAGGGTGCTGACACCCCAAACACCCCAAACACCTCAAACTTCAGGGGACCATCTCCAACCTTGGGAGACATACGGGCAATGACAGGCAGGCAGTCACACTGCCAATGCATGGGTTGGGCAGCTTCATGATGGACACAAAAGAGAACAGCCTCACTGAAAAACACTGGTTTTGTGTCCATTTACCCCAGCTGAGGATCCAGTCCATTATTTCCAATTAGGTTTGATGGAGGATTAGTCCAATCTCAAGTGTCAGTGTTCTGCCCCCTGACAGCTGCTTACAGCGTGACGCGTGTGCAGTAACCTGCTGGCCCACCTTACCTTTTGCTTTATGAAAAAATGCCATGCAGAGTCAAGCTTGGTAGAAATGAAGACAAATGAAAATAATTGGAAATCTCATTAGTGACCATCCAACAGCTTCGCTGAAAGGTAGAAGGTTTTTTGCTTTCCCTCGCACACACCTGGTTTAGGTTGTGAGGTTTTGTTGTGCATGTCCTACACATACACCCACACCTTCTCCTTCCTCCCTTCTACAGGGTGGTGAGATAATGCAAATAAATTGCTCTGCCTACTTTGCACAAAGGTTTACATATTGTTCTGTTGATAACGTTTTTGGTATGCCTAAGAGATATAAGGGGGAAATATCTGTCTGTAGCACTTCTAAAGTTTGTGTATTATCTAACTAGCTCATACTGCTTTAGAGGCTTTAAGCCCTCCATAAGAAGTCCTTTTGCCTGTGAATCTTTTATGTTACACCTAGGTGTCCTCATTATAGGGGCTCTACTATTTGACAAGCAATGCTTGTCTCTACAGTCGGTGATGAACACAGCATGACAGGCAATGTGTGCCTCTGTCCAAAGCACTGAATCACAATAAAATGGTAAATTACTGTCTGTCATAGCTAGGAACTGCAGTGAGTAATATTCAATTCCCTATTCTACATAAGATGAGGTGGTGGCGGGGGAAGGGTGCACTCGTTTGGTGGTGGTGGGAAAAGCTAGTGTTATACTCCTTTTTATTGAATCTTTGCAATTGAAAACGTACCTGGACACTGAGAAAGAAAGCAAAAGAGGGGTTGTAGCAGGAGGAAAAAAGATGAATTACTGGCAAATGGAGTTATCGCTAGAATATTTTTGGACAGCTCAGAATTTGTTATTGTTTGGGGATCATCAGGACAGAGATATTTGCAAATAGGATTCACTCTTCTCACTCTCTGGCAGAAATACGGAGTTCAGTTTCGATTAAAATGCAGTAATAATTGTGAGTTGGACTGTGTGTCACTGCTTCTCAGAAAAGCCCCCATTAGAGAAGCCTCTATTTTAAAACAAGCCATTCATCATTGAAGTATAATTTCCAGTAAATATATTGTTTGTTCAACTGTAATGCTAGAGATAATGTTTAAAATTCTCCCCTCATATCTCATTATGAAATAATTGATAGCAACATGGCCATTTCTTTTCATTTGTGAGGCTTTTTTTGTTGTTGTTTTTCTCCCCTTTTCCTTTAAGGCAAACTCTTGAAACAATCAATATCAGCAGTTTCAAAAGTGTGATACAATAAATAAATCTCTCAGACAATGACAGAGAACATCCTTATTATAATAAATTTACCATAAATAAAACTGTGTGTGATATTCCTAAGAGCCATTTTACATGAATGCCTTCAAATTTCGTGCAAGGAGAGAGGAAAAGGAGGAGGGGGGGAGAGAAGAGGACAAAGATGTGTATTCAACAAATTGCTTCATTCTCAAAATATATTACATTTGGCTTGCTGTATGGTGCATGCAAAGAAAAGTACTTTCCCCTTGCAGAAACACACGGCAGTGTTCGGAGTTGTTCAATAATATTGGCCTTGGTTACCACATATGCATCCTTTTTTAATAAGACACATTGCTACAGCAATTACTACATTACTAATTGCTGCATTGTTACAGAGTTTGTCACTTATCTGTTGTCTCACAAAACACCTTTGGAGTCTTTCTCTTGAAATATTGTAATAGGCCAAAATAAATAAGGACCATCTGTTTTGGCCATGGAGGTCCAGTTTTGAAGGGATCGAGCAAGGACATACAAAACAGGTTTAAAGAGCAACACAAGTCTGAAATACAGTTTATACTCTGCCTGGTACAGTACAAATTTTTCTGTTTTGCAGACTTTTCCTCTCATTTCATATGCCACAATCTGGAATTTCATGTGAGGTTGAATTTTCAGAGAAAATTTCTCCTCTCCCTCTCCTTCCCATCCCCTCCGGCTTTCAGTAAAACTGTGGCTCCACCACGAGTTTGGCATCCAGCTCTCTCAAGCCTAAAATGTATGCTTTAATTTAAGCACATATATAAGTGATTTGCTGAAGAGGAGTCAAGCATATTGTTAACCTTACAGAGATGCCTTCCTTGACTTTGAACAGTGTGCTTCAGGTGTCTGCACAAAAGACCAGAATAAGGAAGGGCAGATTTTTATGCAAGACTTGTGATCTGTTAGGATTCGATACTGAGACATTGCAGTACAGAGGTGGTAATACAGACAGAACCAGAGAAAATGGGCTCCTCTGAAATTCTGAATTGCTTGGATTGAAATACTTATTTGCTTAAAATCTTATGCTTTCCTACTGACTTGTGCTGGTGTTATCTGAATTTCAGAACTAAATTTTTTAGGAGAAAATGAAGAAATAATACCTGGTAGGTGGTATATGTTTTGTTATTAATAGTAATACCTGGCACTCAGTTGTCACTTTTCATCTCCAAAGCACTTTACATAATTAACTAATTCATCTTCACCATCCCTGCATGAGATGGAGCTTTTCACTGAGGCAGCACTAGGGGCTCATGTATTCACAACTGACACTGTTCCCAGGTGGGACTGATTTTGGGTGAAAAACAACTGACCTGACCTAAGGACAGGTCTGTTTTATGGCCTTGTGCATGAATATGTGCAGATTTGAGAACATCTAAGGAACCTGATGGTGCAGTTTCAGAAGGAACTGATAGATAAAGTGGCTAAGCCACTGTCCATCTTATTTCAGAAATTGTGGCAGTCTGGTGAAATTCCTACCAACCTTGAAAGGGTAAATATAACCCCACTTAAAAAGGGAAGAAAGGAAGACCTCGAGAACCACAGACCAGGCAGGCTCATCTCTATGCCCAGAAAGTTCACAGAGCAGATTCTCCTGGAAACTATGCTAAGGCATGTGGAAAATAATGAGGTGATTGGGGATAGCTAACATGTCTTCACTAAGGGCAAATTGCGCCTTACATATTTGGTAGCCTTCTACAGTGGGGTTACAGCCTTGGTGGATAAGGGAAGTGACTGACATCACCTACCTAGATTCGTGCAAAACATATGACAGTGTCCCACACAACCTCTTCATCTAAACTGGAGAGGCACAGATTTAACAGATGGACCACCCAGTGAATAAGAAGCTGGCTGGATGATTGCACTCAGAGAGTTGTGGTCAATGGCTCGATGCTGAAGTGGAGAACAGTGACGGGTGATGCTCCTCAGGGTTCGGTATTGGGAGCAGTGCTGTTTAACTGAAGGAGTATTTACTATGAAAATGCTGGCACGTGGTATCCCAAGAAACACCCAAAAGTTCTGCCTATGCACAAGGAGAGGGATAGTGTGGAGACCCTGTTCTAGTGACTCCCCTCTACAAGGCTATCCCTGTGATCTCCTGAATCCCTGGTCCTCTGAGTACTTGGAGGGTGCTGGGGAGGGTCTGCCAGCCTTATCAGTTTCTCCACACCTATAGGACCTACATATCCATTCAAAGCCATTCTCTGTTGTCAGTGGGAGCTGGTGGAAACAGTGGAAACTGGGTGCTGCTCGATTCAGAATCTGCACGTGAGGAATACTCCTGTGAAATCTGCCCTTCCTTGTGTTTAGGCTGACACCAGCCTTTCTAAGCAAATCACAACAGTGGCAAAGGGCAACCTGTGGAATTGGCTGTAGGCTCCATGTATTTGCTGACATGATTATATTTTTTTATTCTATATTTTTCCTTTTCATATGGAATGATAGAACTTTTGCATTAGGACCCAATCCAAAGCACCTTGAAGTTTGTTTTCTGCCCTTTTTTGCAATAGGCATATCTATGGGCCAAATACCTCCACCCTCTCTGCAAACAACTTGGGAGAACTGTTTTAATCCTGCCAAAAGCCCAGATCTGCAATGATGACTTCAGTGGCACAGATCCTGACCCTGCACTTAAGACCTTAACAGGCATCTCCCACTGCTAAGATCTGGGGAATACACAGAGCAAAGCATCAGAAGCTAGGTTTAGTGGACAGCAGAGGGCAGAAAGTCCATGGAGGCACCCTGCTGGATTCTCCTTCTTCTCCACTGGCATAGAAAACTCAGAGACAAATGACTTTTGCCACAGGCTCCCCAGAGTGGCACCAAAAATTAAGCTGCACAACCTTCCCGTGGGTTTAGGCATGTGTTCTGCTGACTGTGGGAAGCAACGAGCTTTTCTCCCTGGTGCATGGCCATCCTCACAGGCACGGCAGGACCTCTCCACCAGGAGGTGATTTGTCAGAACTCACTAAGAAAGTCAAACCCTGCAATTATAAGGAGTGGCTGCACTTAAAAGAGAGATGTAGAACACCCCAGCACGCGCCTGGATTTATCATATTGAAAGAACATAGTCCTCTTTCTACACAGTTGCAGTATTTGATAAACGGCCTACATTAGGGTACCTCAAAGGTGCTCTGCATCATTAATTACCAGGGTATATGCTGAAGAGGAAGTTAATAAAACTCGTCTCTTGCATGGAAGTCAGAAATCTTACTACCTGATGATTCCTGATGGAAGAAGATGTTTCTGAAGCCACATGTGCAACCTTGTACAGGTAATAATAACAAAACACTCAAGGGAGTCTTTTATGTTTTAGGATGTCATTTTTCTTTTTGATTTATAGGATACTAATGGCTTTTCTCCTTTTTTCCCTTTTTTTTTCTTAATTTTTTTTTGAGCCAAGAGCCATGGTAAAAATCAACTGATGACACTCAGATTCAGAGAAGAAAAAAAAAAATAAAAGAAAGGAAAACAGAACAGAATAAAATGGAACAAATAAGAGTCCCTCTGGGAGGAATGCCAGCCGCTAGTTTTGCTATTATTATACTGGAGAATCTTATAAAACTCTAGCCATTAATAACGGGCTCTGCCAGATATTGATAATTTATTCAAATTGTAGGTCTGGATTTGAGGGAGCAGATGTTCCTCATGCAGACACTTTCAGAAAATGAATTCCAAAGAAACAAAATAACATTCGGTGCTATCAGTAGAGAGGAAAGGCAGTATTTTAGTGTGCAGTAAACATCTGGACTGCCTTCTATTTTTATTGCCTCTCTTGCCCCTGGTTCTCTCCTACTCATCCACCCTTACTGTTGGATGATTCTGCTACTCTTCTTCTTTGACATCAAGTAAATAAATAAATACTCTGCTTAGCCTCCTGCCTGTGTTAGAATAGATCATGACAGATTTCACCAGGAGTATAGGGACCTGACCAACTTCAAATCACTTTGAGCAGGAGCAGAAACTCCAAACAAGCCTTCTATTAGGAAGGGTAGAAATTAATTTTGATCAAGAACAAATTTTTTTCTGGTCATTTCAGTGTTTTGAGGATGCTCTACCCAATATAAGGCTTAGTTTTACCCTCCAGCAAATTCACAGATGTTCCCACTTTCTCTTTCCCTCTGCCTTGCTGGGCTGGAGGAGGACTGGATATTCATAACCCCAAAGTCTCACTGTCACAGATGGTCCAAATTGAAGCAAGCTGTTCCATCACCTTCTCCAGTTGTTGGCTGCTCCATTTGAAACCACCCTAGACATGGTGCAACAGAATGTGCTGTGTGTCCAAAAACTGTTAAACATATTTCCTTGGGCACAGTGACAACTGTTGATGAACACTAAACTGCAATGCTTGGTACCAGTGGTCCTGTTCTCTCCAAAAAAAAAGCTAATCTCTAGGACCAAATCCAGAGGTCGTAGTGAGATCATGTTGGCCAGATCTTATCCCTGGGAGATCACTTAGCTTTCTGCGGATCTGTGTGGTTCTGAAGTAGGTCCAAGACTGCCAAGGGAGCTAGGATGGTGGTCTAATTTTCAGTGCTTTGCAAATGGCTGTGCAGAATTACATTCCCAACCAGTCCCACTTTACAATTCCCATCCTTTTCCAGCTAATCTCATGCAATAATTTGTCTTCCAACCAGTCGCACGTTGCCATCTGTCTCTGCTCCTGACTGATCCCAAGTTGCCATCTGCCCCTGGCCGGCCTTTTTTTAGCTGTACCCCATTTGGAGAGGAACATGATGATGCTAAGGGATGTCAGTCCTTCAGACTGTCTAGTCCAGCCCTTTGACTGACACTTGGCTTTCACAGCCTGCAGAGATCGAGGCACATGACTCCCCATCACACAAGCAGCCTCCCTCTTTGCAGTAACTGCTACAAAGAATTGTTTGCAAACAAAAGGAATCAAAGGAGGATTAGCCCAGGGATCAACATAACAGGGTGTGGGACATACCAGGGAAAGGGAAAAAATAGTCACAAGCAATTTATTTGAAAAGGGTGTGCAGATGCAGCTGTGGGTCATTGCCCATGCCGAATAACCTTAAAAACTACTTAAGAGTCTCTTTGCTCCCACTTCCTGTGCCCATTGTTTGCAATGACAGGCATCCAGGGAAGGTTCTTGCAGGGTAGGAGCCTAGAAGTGATCATGTCTAATTTCCCTCCAAAGCTTGACTTATGGCTTTTGAGACCTTTTCATGAAGAACTTGCACTGTTTCTGAAGCTGTCACTCTTGGAAGTATTTTCCCTTTGTGAGAGAAACAGAACATAGCTGTTTCAACATTCCTCTGGTAAATTGTCTCCTTTTTGTCTTCTCTCTGTTTAGGTGACAGCAAAAACCTCCTAGTTTCACTCTGATGGTGACAGCACTTCACAGTTGGATAGTAGAAGGGAAGTGGAGTTGTTAGTTCACTTTCCATCCTTTGCAATGCTGCCTTGGCCTCTAATGCTGCACTTCTCATGCATAATGTGTGGAAAAGAATTGAGGGATCAGGGTCTGAAAAGCGTCTCTTAATTTTTCCAGTGCCCAGTTGCCAGCTGCCACTAACTTTGCAAACTTTATTGACTACTGCTATGTCTGGTGCTAAGTATCTTCAGACTTCATTCCAAGTAATGGGAAAAAAAACTGAGGGGCAATCAGCTAGTTCCATGATGAATGAAGCCCATGTCACTCAGAGAAAATGAATATTTCTTTGCAATAATGACCAGATGGTAGCAAGACTCAGATCCAAATTAAAACATGCATGATAAATGCCAAGAAAACACAGAAAGACAAAAACCCAACCTGGAGTGAAATCTCTCTATAAATCTTTCCCCCCTACAACACAGGCACTTCTAATGGGAATTAAATTATTAAGAGATGTTGCAAGGAGAATACAAATGTGAGACTCTTCCTCCTTCTTGGAACTTTTTGAAAGAGTATTTCAGCCCAGCCAGCTGGCTTTTCTTCTCCATATGAGACAGCGCTGGGCTGAATAGGATCTTTTCATGTAGAAGCACAGGCAAAATACTAATCCAGAAAATAAATTATACATTGGAGTTGGCATAGAAATAGCATATATTTTGCCTTCTGTAGAGTTGACCTATGGAACTTCTTGCTGTAAGAAATTATTGCAGCTGAAGGTCTTCAAGGACTAAGAAAGGGGGTAGTATTTGGAACTAGATGTCTTTAAGGTCCCTTCCAACCTAAGCCTTTTTATGAGTCTATGATTCTATGATTTGCAGATGGTAATAGCATTCAAAATTATACTAAACAGAGAAAATGTGGGGAGTGGTTTTGCAACATCTTAGTTCCAAGTGGATACTAAAAATAAATTACTGGTGTTAGAAAGAAATGCTGTTATGAAAAATGTAGAGTCTGTAATTTTTTTCTGATACTTTTTCATGAGGTATATTATATTTGAAAGTGCTATGATCACAACAAAGGACAACAAGTACTGCTGCAGCTGATCTAATATGGCATTTACAGGGATATTTGAAGGAAGTCTGTGTTTTGGCATCTTCCTGGATATCTTCTAAATGAGCCAAACCTAGACTTTCACTCTCCAAAGAGGTAATACCCTTAGAAACCTTATTTTTAACTGCCTCTTTCCGATCCTGCATGGTCCCTGCTATGTCCCCTTCCTTCTCTTTGCAAATCTCACGGTGATGCAAAATAGATGGTCTCTCAGGGGACTGGCTGGCCTCTCCCTGTCGGCATTGACACCTTTTCCCAGCACTAAGTTAATGAGAAATATTAAATTACAGAGGCACATGCACGCTTTGGAAAGAAACATGGTGTTTGATCCCGCCAAACTGCCAAGCTCTACTTAAAACCGATAACAAATGTTCTTCCCCAGCAAGATGTGATTAGCTTTTATACCTGTGCAGATTGTACAAACACACAGGAGGGAGCTTTTAAATATCATTGATTTGCCTATTTGAAATTATTAATTTCAAATTCGGCTGGAACAACCTTTGCTAAATTACACTGTGCCAGTGGGAGTTAGAGGACCCACAAGTCTAAACTTAACTTAAGAATGGGAGGAGGGAGGGCTAAAGAAGAAGAAAAAAAAAAAACCTGAAACAACTAAAAGTCCATTTAAACTCAGTAGGTTTCCAGTTAATTACATTTTCACACCTATCCCAGTAGTTACAGATGTATTTATAATGTATGCCTGCCTCTGTGGTTACTGAATACTGCATTCTCCACGGACTCTAAGAGCCAGGATTTCTTTCCTACATATAAAAGACCTTCCATTTTAATTGGAGTCACATCCAAATACTGTCTGGGTTCAATTGTAATGGCTCCAACTAATTTTCTTCCCTTCCCGTTTCTCCTCTTCTTTCCTCCTCTCTTCTCTCCTGTACAAAAGGAACAACTGGATGTCCAGTGTGGAGACATCCCTGATATCTGGAGAAGCTCGTTTGAGGTCACATCTACCATTTCTCTGAGCAGTGGGATAGAACCACTCAACTACTCATTACAGCATTCCCTCCTGATTCTCAAAACATACCCAAGCTCTTTTGGATATGGATACACTAATTCATCCTCTCCACAGCTCCCTCCTGGAAAGGGAATGTACCCCTTTTCTCTCCAAAAATTTCTTCTCCTTAAACCCTGACTGAGATAGAACCCCGTGATCTGCTCTCCATGTAGTAAGTCTCACAAAAGGGTCCATGTCTGAGATTCAGCCCTTCATCTCCAAGTTATAGCTTGTGATCCACACCACTGTGGAGTGAAACAGGCTCCTCCAGAAGTCAATTGCTCTGTCTTTTTTCAAGCAGATGAATTGCTATCTGGAATTACCTTTCCTCTCTGCTGGCTTTTAAAGGAGCCATAGGTGACTAGCTCAGTCACAAATACCCAAATTTAACTGGATAAACTCTGCCTTAAGAGACTTGTCAGGGCCATTTGAAGAGGCTGTTGCAGAGGGAAGGACTGAATGTGAGCACACTTCAGGGAATGAAACCAGTTTTTCTGATCCCTCTCTGTTCCTGTGAAGGGCTCCTACACCTTTGGGGTAGAGGAACAAGTAGTGGAAACAGAGAGTTAGTTATGCAAATCTTCTCCACTCCACTATCTTTTCCTTTGGAATGACCAACTTTTTCTGAGCTTGACCCCAGGGCCTGAGGTCCACAACTCTTCTGAGGAGCCCCAGAAGAGCCCCATTATTTGCACTCCTTAGCCTACATGCATTTGGGGTCTCCAAATACCCTGCATATTCAGCTGGAGCCACATGAGCAACAACTTCCCACTGGAGTTAGAGACACTGAATGACAGTTTCAGGTCTGAAACACCAAAGGCTTGCAGCACAGCCAAAAGTTTCTCAAGGGCTTTGTAGAAGCAGCTCCCACAAAAAAACATGGCCATCAGGGACTGCAGACATATTTCAGTCACAGAACTAGTGACACCTCCTCATCGTGCCTTCTTTACTGTATACCCCAAGTGTAGATATTGAGACAGACTGCAAAAACAAATCCAACAAAATCAAAGTGATCATGTATCTAAATTTGCCCCCCTAAGAAGAAAATGTCAGAAGAGACTGGACTGGAGAGAAACTGGTCATGTTGCTTAATGCCTGACTGGAAGGCACTCCAGTGTGCTGGTGCTGAGGACGGGATGAAAATCTATCTGGAACAGAACAGCACTCAGGAGATTATTCACAGCAACAGCATAAACAGGGAAAATTTACTAGAGTATATAGACCACCCAAGTATGCAGTAAATGAGCTTCACAGTAATGGAATTGCCATATCCCCCTGAATCGTACCTCTGTAAGGCTACCCTGCCGTTTCAAAAGCAAATTCAGAGTAGATGGTAGGTGCCCAGGTGATTAGAATACAAGCCATAGGGAAAAGATAAACCATCTAAGTTGATAAGAACAGCATAGACTGCTCTGACAGAGCAAAACCAGTGTGAGCATTCAAGGAGACAAATGGGTTGTAGAAATATGGCAACAGCTATGGTTTGCAGAAACACTCACCTGAAGTGATATCATACTATCTGAAAAACCAACCTGTGATTGCTGTAAAAGGCAGCTATTCATCTGGTGTCAATCAGCATAGCTCCATTGATGTCAGCTTCTTTTCACAGTCGTGTAATGTGCTATTTCTTTGCTAATATAATGCAACGTAATTTCAGACTTTTTAAAACTTCAATGGAGTTACACAGGCCTCCACCAAGCAAGGGTTTCATTGACAGCCTAGTGCTGAACATACAGAAGAAGGCAGAGTTAAGATTACAGAAGCAAACTTTACCTCCTTGCCTGACGTCAGAGTGTTTCACTCTGAAGCCACAGCATTACTGTACTGCAATACACAGCAGTACTCCTAAAAACATAACGGCCCCTTCTGACCATTTCCATTTACAGTCCTCTTCCTGCATGTCTTGAAGAGACTTAAGAACGCAACTGAATGCAGCCTCCCTACCCAACTATCACAGCTGATCAGCAGGTGGCAAAACTGATGCAGTAAGATGTTGGCTGGTTCACAGACATCACACAGATTTACCTCTTTTTCTTCCTGATTTTTCACTTTCTCCCTGATTACACTTTTATCAGCAGCAGTCAGCATGATGCCACAGCCAGCAGCTTCCTAAGGGTAGTTCTAGGAGCTGGGGAAGGTCAAAACACCATGGTCATATCGTTGTCCAAGAAGGGAGTTTGGGCTCAGCGTTTTGCTCCTGTTGTCCCTACTGTTTTGTTACAGATGTACAGACTAGCAGACTCTCACAGTCAATACCGGACATGATTTGGAATGTACCACAAGCCAGATACCTTTCCCAGTAGGACAAATGGATGATGCCATTTAGTTTTAGGGAGAAGAATATGTCTAGAAATTGGGCATGATTTACACTGGTTCACTTGCCCGCAGAGCAAGAGGAGGTCTGTGACGACAGCAGAGGTAGCTGCTCAGACATCCCTGGCACTAACATCATGGTAGTGACTTCACCTCTTTCTAGCCAGAGCTGTTTAAGTGAGGTACCTCTGCTAAGACACAAAGTCCTACACTGAGAGCTTTGCAAGGGGAAGATGCCTCCCAATGCCAAGAACATTCTGCTTTTGAGATGCTGGTCAGCTGAGGGGGATGATTTTGGTGTCTCCACTGTTGACTCACAGGTCCTGGATGATGAAGCCAGGAGCAGCCGAGCAGGAGGTGTCCTCCCTCAGGGGACAGGGCTGAGCCACTGTCCCTGGCTTTGAGTGCTTACTCAGCAAAGCAGGAGAATGGGAGGTGGGGAAAGACAGCAAGGAGGGAAAGCAAAAATAAACCCTACCAAACCATACAAAAATGTTTTCAGTTCCTGTCAGGAAAAGAAATATTGAAAATGACATCAAGTCAGAACTCATTGATTCTCTTTTGTTATAACCATTATACAGAGCCTTCCAATCCCTTAGATTTTCCAGAACAGCAAAGTCACTGTCTGAGCACCTTAACCCAGAGTCTCGGGGCCACCCTTTCCCATCTTCTCTTTTAAAATTATTATTACTATTATTATTTTTTCTTATTGTTTTTAAATCACTCTCTATATAACAGTTGTTTTTCACATTAAATAACATCAGATGAGAGCTCACCATAGTCAGAAGAATGAAACTGTCATCTCTAATTTGCCTGGCAGAAGCTGCGTTGACAGGAAGTTGTCTGTGGTTGTTTAGAAATAAAATAATGCTCTGAGGAGAAGTGCAGAAACTTAATAGGACTTTAAAAACAACAGGAGCCATGGGGACTGCAGATGGTTCCTAGGCCTAAGGACTAAATAAACAATGATTTTATAGGCAAGAATGTAGCCTAGGGGAGATGGCCTCTAAAGAGATGTTCACACATATTGTGTCCAACATCATTAGACTGCCCGGTGGGAGCAAACGTTCGGCAGTTAAAGACATTTTGAAAAGGAAAAATCAGCCTCAAAAGATGCTTTAAATGAACAGGAGGTGGAAGAGCAAACCGTCTGAAGAACTTCGCGCAGCTAAATGACTCACCAAACATCTGTCTCAGGGACCAATAATTTGAAACTGATTGACTTACTGGGTGTAAAATATATAGATAAATGTAGTGGGGGGGGGAAAGCAAAAAACATCCAAAAGGTAACGTGGGATTAGCTGCAGGAAAACAAGGGATGGAGGCTGGTGAGGAAGGGGGGGTCAGGTGGGGGAGATGGGAGATTCATAACTAAGTAGCAATAAAGGCAGCAGGAATGAGCTCTTTTAAAGGTCCAGAACACAGCTCATATTCTCTCTCTCTCTTTGAGGTTTCATTTAAGCCTGGCACATCTGAGTGCAGAGAATTAAAAAAAAAAAAAAAAAAAAAAGAGAGACAATCTGATATTCACTGATTGAAAAAGCAAACACAGGGACCAGCCTCGAAAGGGATCCAGTGATGCGATTTCGAAAATAAGGGCCTTGGAACAGCAAGTGCAATCTTCTACCCAGGGCTGCTAAACCCTTTCTGTCAAACCATTTACATTTATAAGGCCTTCAGTCATGCAGTGGTTTTATTTTTTTCCCTTTCCCCACTTCCCACCTCCCACCCCACCTCCTCTCTCCCTCTCTTTTCTGCAGAGTGCTCATTTCAGACTCACTCCTTTGTTACACCTGTTTGCAAGTGGGTATTTTGCAGTTAACTTCAGCTGGCCTCTTCATATTTATGGCTTTCAAGAAAGGCAGAAGGTGGGGAGAGGGAGAGAGCCAAGACAGGCTTTTTTTAAAGAGATGTGGTAAATTTTGCATCTAGCATTTTTTGGCTGGCGGGTTTGCTGCAAAGAAAGGAATGTTGACATTGCAGCTGCTGCTGGAGAGACCTTTTTCTGCTATGGATTGAGAAGAACATCAAAATCCCTATTGTGTGAAAGCCAAAGCCTTATTTTTGTATCTTGACAGCTGTATATATAGATCTGTTAGATTCTACACATTTTCTTACATTAATTACCTGGGAATAAGATTATATTTCTAAAATAACAAATTCTTTTGTAATGGGAAAGATCACAATTTTTTTCTTTGGCAGCAATGTCAAAATACAAGATTTTGACACTTTTCTGAGATTTTTCTCTGGATTACTTTTTTTCCAGATGAAAGACACTGTTTTCAATTATCAGGCATTTCCTAACAAACTTAGTGACAAAAGAAGCCACCCCAAGCCAAACAAAGTACAATTTAATGGAAAATTTCTGACCCTCTCACTGGACAAGGTCTGCTTTTGTTATCCAATCTTACTTTTCAGCCTTCCCTTGGAGTTGGCAGTTTAATTGATGTGAACCAGGTTGACCTGGTTTTTTTGCTCATCTGAGGGTACTTGGATCATATTCTGTGTCCCTTGAAGCTGTAGAAAAATAGCACCAGTGCTCTTGAAACTAACAGGATGCTCATCACCTTGGGTTTGTAAGACGAACACCAGATAAAGAGAATCAATAATCTATCTCAGAGCAGCAAAAACATCAGAGCAAGCCCTTCCACACAACCCTCAAAGGCTCACAGTGAGTCACCATCAGCAAATGCGGATCTTGTTTATGCCTCTCACGCTATATCAGGATAACACACTAGAAATAACACTGCTATTTAGATCTTGCATAGCATTTGTAGGATGGAAACGAGCCTCTCAGAGCTCTTGGCAAAGGTGGTTGAAGCCTCACTATTCCCATTTTGCAGACTGGGCAAAAGTGTGACCCTTGAGAAGGGTCTGGGAGTCAAGCTGAAGACTCCTAATGAGCAACCCAGTGCCCCACCACCCCTCGTCCCCATGTCACCAAGGGCACTGGTGAGGATACCAGCTTTGGATGCAGGCACCTAGGGCGGACAGACATTCCAAACACTCACCTGGCCCATTTACACAAATACTCCATTCCCAGGAGCCAGCTTTGGCCATGCTAGGACAGAAAGGGTGATTCCTAAAACCAAAGGTCCAACATATCTCTGGAGGGGGAGTAAATGGTTGCTTCTGACTGGGCGTTGAGGAGCAAGCTTGGCTCTGCCGCCATCTGCTTCGCGCTCAGCCGCCATCTCTACTGGTGACCTTCATCCATTTTACTAAACCAGTGATTTCAAATGTGGGTCCCTGAAATTAAATGTCTGAATCCTTATTCAGACAACAAAATAGTTGGCCTTCATCTTGAAGTTGCTAAGCAACCATTGCTCGTATCAGAGCCAATGGGATCTACAAACATGCAGAGGTACCATCTCCAAACGTGGTGGTACAACCTCTGGCAATCAGGTCACCTGTCTGGTCCCTAAATACTGAGGAAGTTTGCTGAATTTAGGCACCTGAGGATGAACTTTCTGACTTTAATTTCTGTGATGTTCCCTTTTATGAAATAATATTGCATTTTACTGAGTGTGGGGATCTCACCTGCAGCGGGTCTGCAAAACACCCAGACTGCTTGGGTGAAAGAAACTGCAGCAGAAAAGAGGCAAAACGGGGTGGCAAAGCAGGCAAAAGCAAGTGAAAGCACTGGCACTCAATAACGTGGCACTGGGGCACTGCGGGGCATAAGCAGCTTTCATTTTTTCTGTGACTGTGCCATATCATTAAACCCTCGTATTAATAAACGACATCTCACAGACAAAACCGTGCTAACTTCATATGCCAGTGCAGAGTCTTATAAAAGGCATTTGGAAAATCATGTGTGGGGGCTGGGGTGAGGAGGCAGGGGCTCACAGGCAGTTATGAAATTCAAAGGGATTCCAAAAAAACAGCTGGTGTAAGGATGAAGAGTTCTGGGCTCTGGTTAACAGGTTTATTTGCAGCTTGGAAGGCAGACTGTAATGTGTTAGGACAATTTGTGTCTGAGGAAGGGAGCATGGCCCCCAGCCTGCTCTTGTGGGATTATCAGGTCTAGGGCTGTGCAAACACGAATGCATTGGTCTGTCATCCTGAATACCTGACTCCAAAGTGCTTGGGACATATTGAAGCATAACAAATAGTGATCAGATATCGTCCCTTCCACTGAAAATTGATAATTCATATTCTTACCCTGTTACAATGGACCACGGGGCCATGTATTTTTGTCTACACTATCCAGCATTCTCCTAAACAATCTCTGGATGGTTAGGCAATCAAGACAGGACAAAGCTCATCACTCAATGTGTGGTGTGATACGAACACCCTGTTCTGGAAGCTAACAGACTTCAGTAACACAAGGTGCTCTGTGTCAGTTGGCCTCAGTGATTGAGAGAAGTCCCAGCAGCATTTACTTTACCAGACACCAGAAAGTCAAGAATCTGCATATCTTTCATCTAGTACAATCTTCTGAATACCACGAAATGAAATATTTCACCTGTCAGCTTTTATGTACAACTTGTTTGAAGCAGAACCCCTCTTTAGGAGAACATTCAACAGCAAATTTTTTCCATGGTTTCTCCTGTCCCCCACACTGCTTCCACAGATATCAATCATTTGGGTCTCATATAATCAGCTATGAGGCTAGGAGAGGGAAAATTCTCTGCAGTTCAGATCAAGAAGAACATCATCTGAACCAGGAGCAATGGTGAGCTAAAGGGACTCATAGTCTGCTCCACATCTGCTGGCTGAAGGTCAGTCCCATGTGGATGAGGAGGGTGATGTCTGGTATGAAGCAGTAACATGAGAAACAGTAGACATTGTGGCCAGTACCATGTAAGAAGACAAAGAAGTATGTCAAGAAATGGGACAAAGGACATTATTAGGGATACTATTACTGCTGTGCCTAAAGAAAATCACAGCACTTGAATTTGATCCATTCCAGAAAGTCTGGACATTTCAGTAGAATTCTTTTTCCTTGCTCATCCTTTTCCTAAACTCAAAAATTCCTTCCTCGTATTACCATTTTCTGTCTTTGCCATGTCGACCTTAGCCTGAGTTTAAGTGCTGAAATCTCAGCAAATATACCACTATTTCAAAAGCAGCAGATATAAAGGAAAAACCGAGTTTAGTCACAGAATTTTGGGCAAATTCTTACTGTTTGCAGACTCCAAGTCAGGAGTGTTCAGTTGCTTTTCTGTGTGTAGCTCCAGGTCTCTGGCCTGACCCCACTCTTCCCCTCCCCTCTCTTCTAGAAAATAAATTTAGAGAGATTCTGACGAGCAGGGACAGGAGGAAGCTGTGACATGTAAAATGGCAGTCTCTGGCAGGCTGTGCTTGCACAAACAACCCCTCAGTGCTTATGAAAGGGAAAAAAGTGGGAAGGGAGGAAGCAGGAACTATAAGCAGACTGGCTATTTTCAGGTTCTGTTCCAGGCAAAACTGGTACTAAATTATTTACCAGCCAATTGTGTGAAGGACTCAAATCCAGTGGCATCCACATGCAGCACTCATAACCTACTAACTGCATTAACGCAGCTGAGGATTAAGGGAGATTTGAATCAAAGTAATGGGAAAGAAATCATGTGCTGAAGTATTTAGATGTAGTCACTTTTCATGCCGCCTCAAAGCCTAGGGACTCATCTTCCTCTTTCCCTGGCAAGAGGCAGCAGCCAGCTACTAACCATCGGTGCTGACAGCTTCCAGCTCAGCCAAGCTTCCATTTTGGAGATCGAATTTGCAGAGATGCAGCTGGGTCCAGGAGAAAAAAATTAAAAAAACCCCTCAGAACCAAAAACAAAACCAAGAAAACAGACAAAGAGAAAGGAAACGAGAAAAAAAATACAAACCACAAACAAAGTGCTTTGGGGACTATTTGAATTAGTAGCAGGGGGCTGGCAATGGGAAGGAGAAGTCTGTTAAGGGTCTCCCAACTTTTCCCAGATGATTCTGCTAACCAGCTGACATCTTTTACTGGATTACTGCCTGATGGGATGGGGAAACGAATCTGAATAGCAATAAGGCAGAGAGCTGGAGCAGTTAATCTGTGACACCACAGCCAACTGCTGTGGTTGTGGAGGCAGACACTCTTCTCCTTGTCTGAAAGAGGAGGGAGAGGAGGAGAAGGAGGGAGAGGATCTTATGATTTGGGGAACAAAAAGGGGAATTGGTGACTATAAGATGCCCTCCTACTAAAGTGCTGCTGCAATAAAGCAGGGTTATAAAGGTGCACATTTAGTAACCTATCTCCAGTATGGATAGGCTATACCAGTGCTGCATGGTGAAGGGGAGAACAGAGCATGGGATCTCCCTTATC
The DNA here is from genome assembly GCF_036250125.1 of Pseudopipra pipra. Lineage (NCBI taxonomy): Eukaryota > Metazoa > Chordata > Aves > Passeriformes > Pipridae > Pseudopipra > Pseudopipra pipra. Next base: position 7,205,402 of record NC_087581.1, on the reverse strand, counting down.
TTTGCTTTCTGCTCCAGAGCTCACTCATGCTGAGGAAGAGCTAGATGAGTGAGGAAATGAGAAGTAGAGGATGGAGCAAGTGAAGCACATGTAATTCACAGGGGTAAGGGATAAGGATTTAGATCGATGCTGAGTTATAAGGATTTAGATTGATGCTGAGTTACCTGGTACCCCAGCATATCTTTTTTTTTTTTTTTTTTTTTTTTCCCAACAAGGAGATGCCCAGACTTCGCAACCAGGTGACATCTTAATGCAGACTCAATGCAGAGGATCCTCAAATTGGTGCCAGAGAAGCCTGGCTTCGAGACTGAGCTTCATCCCATGGATTGCCACTCAGACACTGCATGAGGTGATGTTTTGTGACAGTGGTGACAGGGAGGAGGTTTATCTCTATACAGTCTGTAAACCAAGGACACAATCTGCCCCTGCATAGTTAAATTCTGGAAGTTGTCATGCACTCAGCTTACATGTGAGCCTTTTGTTACAGGGAGAGGGAAACTTTGGCAAAGACATTGAGGTGACACTGCTTGTGGGAAAGTTACACCTGAATCTTTTTAAGCTCTTTTTGGACAGCACAAAAGAAACAGGGCAGGACAAGGGAGTGCTGGTGAATGGCTTATCTGAAGGACACCAGTCCTGAGGATGCAGACCTGCACTCTGGGGCAGCCAGGTGCTGAGGGATAGGAGCAGACAGCTCTCACTCAGCCATCTCTACTTGATCCTTTGTAAATCTGAGCCTGAAATCTTTATTCACTCTCAACACCCTGTGTAATGTGAAGTTTTTACATGTCAATCAATGTCACACTTTCAAAGGGTAGTGTTTACTCTTGCTAGCAAAATTGGCAGGATCAGACCTTAATGATGGGAGAGGAAGGAGTCAAGAAATGCACACTGGAGTTGAAAGCTAAAAACATAACAACTGGCCTGGACATCCCACAAATCCAATAGTAAATGAAATCCAGTGGGACTTTTTATTAATTTAATCTTGCAAATGTGGGTTTTTTTCCCTTTCTCTTGCGACAGCTCTACAAGACAGATCTATACATACCTCCTGTACTTTGCATAGTTCAGGAAACTGAGGCATGACTTGCTGTAGAGAGTTTGCATTCAGACTGACATCTTAACCTCAGCCTTTCTTTGCACAGGAAGGTGCCAGCTGAACTGATGAAAGTCTCAACAGCTGGCCAATGTCAGCTGCAAACAGAGCTGCCTACCGGATGAGATACATGTGCTGTAGTAATAGGGTATAGGGAGACCTGTGACAGCTGTATACATACACCTGTACTTCACTGTGTGCAGCACCAGCTATAAAAACAGATCTTCAAAACCATCCAACTCCCCTCAGCAAATCCTGTCTGAAAACTACAGTCCATTCCTGTCTGTGTGAATGATTAATGCTATGGACTTGCGCATACAGACAAGGGCTCATCAATTTCTTTAAATGGTGATGGTTCTCAAATGTTTCACCTAATTTCAATGAATTTGCAAACCCCATTTCATTTTACTTGAGCCTGTCCCCCAAGGGCTTACGTTGTGCAGTTTCTCTGAAAATGTGTATTGCTTTAGATCTGTGCTTTGTAACTGGCTAACCACCTACTTAGCAATGTTTGTCATTTTTTTTTTTTTTAATATTCTTAAATCTTATCAAAACATGAGTCCTAAATAAAATGCCTTCTGCTAACTACCAGTCATGAAGTCATTACTGGAAAGGGCAGCTGGTGGAGGACAGCAAAGCTGAGCTCAATGCTCCTATTTGGAGTGGACAGCTTCATACTTGGTAATAAAAAAAGTCACTGAGTGTTTAAACTATGTTTTCCTACATCTCTCAGCCTGCAGCTTGATCAGACTCTCCTCTAGAGTGAAACAGCTAATTCAAAACCAAACTGACTTTGGTTAACAATAATAATAACAATGAAAAAAATAAATAGCATTCATGGGCACCTCCTCAACAAAAGGAAGGATTTAAATTAATGCAGGAGTTATTATATTCCTTTAAACCAACACCTTCTGAAAGCAGAGTTTAAACAAGAAACCCAGAACATTAAAGCAGAACACACTTGTTGTACATTTTAACTTTTAATCATCCTATCAAGCTGATTAAATAAAAAAATAGAGTGGTGATTTATTTGCCTGAGGCAAGAAGGTGGCAGGAAAATTTCAAATGCATTCAAGGATTTTGGTGTCAAACCAAAAATCAGGTAGAAATGGATGTACAGCTCTAAGATAGTCCTTTCTTTGGAATACCTTTTTCACATCACACCTGTAGCCCGTTATTGGGAACAGACCCCAAATTTGGAAATGAAACAGGGTTTAACTCACGGTGGAAACAACCTACCTGCCTCCTCTCACTATTTGAGGTGCTAGAGTGTGTCCAGAGAAGGGGTAGCAGCGCTGGGGCAGGGTCTGGAGCACAAGTTTTATAAGCAGCAGTTGAGGGAGCTGGGGTGTTTCACCCGGAGAAAAGGAGGCTGAGGGAGGACCTTATCCTTCTCTACAACTGCCTGAAAGGAGGGTGTACTCAGGTGGGGGTCAGGCTCTGCTCCCAAGCAACCAGTGACAGGATGAGACGATGTGGCCTCAAGCTGCACCAGGAGAGGTTCTGGTTTGACATCAGGAAGAATTTTTTCACCGACAGGGTGGTCAAGCATCCTTTCCCAGGGAAGTCCAGGGAAATTGTGGAGTTACCACCCCTGGACATATTTAAAAGATGTATAGATGTGGAGCTTAGGACATGGTTTACTGGTTGAATTGACACTGTTGGATAAGAGCTGGACTCAATGATTTTAAAGTTTTTTTCCAACCTTTAAACAATTCTATGATTCTATGAATCTATCCTAGCACAATACCATCCTAACAGAGACTGACCCTCTCAAGAAATACTGGATATAAACCCAGCAAAAAAATGTTCAGATCTGAGTTCTCATTTCAATGTTTTTGTTATTTTTGGCCCAAGTCTAACCATCTTAAACACTGGTACGACTTGGAACAAGATCCAGGAAAAGTCTTTACTCTCCATATTGTTAAATCTTCATCTGCTGTCAGATATCACTCTTTAATTTTGTTTTTACCCCTTACACTTGAGAGTTATAGTTTGAGTAACAAAAGCTGTACAAAACACAGATGAATCATACAGGCAGGTTAGGGTGAACAGCTCTCGTAATAGTCACAAAAGCCTGAAAAACGAGATGAATTATGTGCATGCCAGTTGCTGGGAGAAGATTCATTAGACTGCTGGGCCTTGAGCTTGGCTAAAATCACACCCCTCTAAATCACCCTGGAGAGGTTTTCTGGTGCTGGAGATAACTCACTAGGGAGTGACTGAGAGCACTGGGGTCTTGGCAGGCTCTGACATGGTCGGCAATAGGACCTTGGAAAAGTCTTTTTCACCTCTGTGCCTCTGTTTCCCCTCTCATCTTCTCTTTGTTGCCTAGCAAAATGTGAAGATCAAGAACTACTGCATCTTATGAGGTGTAAGTGCACTGCTTGGGCTCCTCAAACCACTTGCAGAGGGCACCTGGAATAGTTTCAAGAAAGAAAATAGCAATGCTGAGCCCACATATGCACAAAGTCTCTAGGAGAGAAACTAGAGTACCAAGGCATGATCCCTATTGCAAAAATCTTTCAAAATGACAACGTAGTGGGGGAATTGCACTGGTCTTGCAAACTCCAGGGTTTACTTAATCAAGCCAAAACAAACCGGAGAGAGGTATGAAAAGCTGAGCTGAGCCCTTGCCTGTGATACAAAAATCGAGGCTGGCCCAGTAGATGCAGAAATTTTACACAATTTTCTAGAAGCAGCAAGTACACAAGCCAGAGGCTGCATGTAACCAGAAAGCAAGATGCAAGGAGCTTATTAAACATTAAGTATAAACAAATACAAAAAATGAAATTAAAAAGAGAAAACATCTGAGATCAATACTCTCTCAAATACCTGTCTTATCAAGCCTGGCAAGTTGATTGCAGTCCAACCAAAATGACCTGCTGTGAATGATTCCCAATCCTTTTCTCCTTCATTTTTATTTTTTCATTCCTGAACTCGGATAATCTTTTATTGATATCATACACGCTCGTAAGAACAATGCTGCAGAGATAGTGGGCTTGCATCATTTCACAGGCAATGTCATGCTCAGGACTTTTGCATCCTGCCTACCAAAAGTACAGAGTGACACAGGTAGGATTTTCAAAGGACTCTAACCCCAAATCAAGTAGGTTTAAGCAGGAGTTGGAAAGCCCAAGAAGGCAATTAAATTCATTGTGCAAAGGCTGTTTGGAAAAGAGTAGGAAAGGTGTTTTTGTGCTCAGTAGTGTTAATTTACATTGGGGGACGATCCAGCTCTTCATTTATCACTTTCATTTTAACAAAGGTGAAGCTGAGGCTCAGAGAAACTAAATTCAGTAGGAAAAACCTTCACCAAAACCCTTATGGCCACCTTGTTGTCACTGAAAGGAATTAGTGAGAATAATTAACCAGTGAGGGTAATTAACAATTGAGACCAGGGATGTGGCAACCTCTATCTTGCTTTGAGACATTTCAAGGCAATTAGATACCTTTGGCTGAGCCAGACACTGTGGGACAGATGCAAGAGTCACCAGCTGAAGTTCAGCACTGTGCATGAGGCCAGGCACAAGTGTCAAAGGCTACTCCTGCTTTCAAACCTCCATGGAAGAAGTGCAAAAATTGGAAGTGTTGTCATTACTTGCATCAGACCTTTGCTTTATACTCCCAGTACAAGAGACTAGAGCTTATCCATACAATTGCAGCTCCATATCTTTTCTGACCAAGGAGTTGAAGCTTCTACCTAGATCTGGATTTTCTGAGTTTTCCATCCGAAGTTTCTCCCTTAAAACTGAAAGCAGAGCAAACAGCTCCTCTCTGCCTCACATTTGACTCTCCATCTCAAAGGAATTTGGAAAGGAACGTCAAAGAAGCCTATTTAAATGGCATTGTTTGGACACAGCAACCAATTAGATTAAAACTAAATGATTGCATGAATACATTGCATGTATCCAACAACTCATGGGCCATTACACCCCCTAATTGTATGAGTTTGACATGCTGGGTTATGAGGCAACATCATTGAAAACTCATGGAGCTGAACAAGGCAGAACCTGAGGTCTGAAATACTTCAGACCCAGAGTATGTTCTGATTTGATTCAAAATCACTCGTACCAGTCATGTTCAGTGAAAGCCTTGTTCATCCCTTGGTCACATGGATGACGGGATATTTAGACAGAGATGGTTTTTATGCCCTTGGAGCAGCAGTCTACAGTCATTAGTGCTGTTAATGTCTTCCACATCTGCTGTTTGTAAGAGGTCAGAACAAACCTCTACACTGGCTCTTGCCCTGTCCCATCTTTGGACCCTATGTCCAAAATCACAGAATCGCAGAATGGGTCAGGTTGGAAGAGACCACAGAGGGCCATCTGGTACAACCTCCCTATTCTAGTAGGGTCATCCCAGAGCACATGGCACAGGATTGTATCCAGACAATTCTTGGATATTTCCCATGAGGGAGACTCCATAACCTTTCTGGGCAATCTGTTCCAGTGATCAGCCACCTGAACAGTAAAGAAGTTCTTCCTCATATTCTCATCCTCATCAAATTCACCATCATTCAAAATCGGTCCTTTATGCACTCTCTTTTTCCCCTCCAACTATGACCCCTTCTTTGCCTTTAACTTCACTCATTGAGCACTACAGTACTTGCCAAATGGAATCTGTGGTTCCCACACATTGTTTCCTGTCCTTAAGAGGAGCATATTGGCCCTGCAGGTCTAGCATACTGAGATGGGACAAAGGACAAAACAGTTGTCCTTCCTGAGAGGGCTGCTGGACTCAGGGTATCAAATTTCTCTTTCCAGTCCTTTCTTATCTTTTTAAATCCTTCTATCCTCTTTCACTTAAGATGAAAAAAGGAAGTGAGAAAGTCCACAAAAGTATCACAGAAGCTGGGACAGCTCCCAGTGAAAGGAGCTCTAAGAAGAACCTGATAAAGATGATGGGGTTATTCTAGGGAATAATTCTACCCAAAATAAGGGCTGAATTCGACCACACTGAGATGAGCTCCAAAAAGAGATACTGTGTAATTTCTGTAGCATCAGTGCATCTTTTTTGTAAGAAAGGCAGATGCAGAGAGCTTAGGATCACACCTGACTCTATTGTAGGGAGTTATAAATATCTCTGTCACTGAACAGAGTTAAGATGGTATTACCAGTTTACACTATCGTCGTTGCCCAGTGGATTGGATAAGCTTCCCAGGAGCAAGTCAACTTCAAATGAGTGTGACAGGGCCCAGGAACACCACTCAGTTCTCAAATGCATGCAGAAAGGGTAGGACACGGGTACCAGTCTTTGAATCACTACAGACCCAGATCATACCATCCTGCAGTCGTCATCCTTCCAAATATAGAAGGGGATTCACTGACAAGCTCAACTTATCTTTGCTGCTGACCTTTACTGAGTTACACAATTTGTTTCCTGAACTGAAGAGGACTCACATTCACAGTTTACTATGCACTGGCTGTCTACACTTTTATGGTTTGCACTTTTACTTTATTATCTTTAATTTTCTTCTTCCAACTCTTGAGTGGGTATTAGAAAGTCAATACAAAACCTATTCCGGTCTTTTATTCTAAAATAACAGCACTAAGCTTGTTTATTTACACGGAGACAAGATGATATTTGTGACAGCCTTGTCAATAGTTCAATGGCATGACGCTAACTTTTTTTCTTTAAACTCAAATGCACTTTATTTATGTGTGTTGGTCTGTCTCTCCAGATTAACTCTTGTTTTCCACAATCAATATCAATATTCTCCAAAGAGTTGAAAAACTTCTCAGACAACAGCTGATGAGCAAGGCATTTGGCCTTTGAATGCCTTGCCCTAGGGTAGAGAAGTGCTGATTCCTGTGAATGAAGGGTCAGCTACCTTGAATTTACAGTTTTCAGGTTGCTTAGTTGAACAGGACCCTTTTGTACCTCTTACCACCTAACAGAGACCCTTGTCAATTCTGACAGCATTATTTTTCAGTCCTACATCTTAGGCCAAGACCTATGCCTTTCTGTGCCTCAGTTTCTCACTTGTAAAACAAAGAATGGATACAAAGCAATGCATTGGTTGTTTATAGATATTAGTTGATACACAAATCTGTATTTTCAAATTTTAAGTCTCAGAATGAATGGTGTGGTTTTCAGAGGACCTGAACACAGGCATTTAACAGAATCACAGAATAAGCCAAGTTGGAAGGGACCTACAAGGTTCATTGAGTTCAACTCTTAGCCCTGCACATGACCATCCCCATGAATCACACCATATGCCTGAGAACACCACCCAAAGGCTTCTTGAACTCTGTCAGGCTTGGTGCTGTGACTACTTCCCCGGGGAGCCTGTTCCAGTGCCCAACCAGCTTCTGGGTGAAGAACCTCTTTCTAATATCCAACCTAAACCTCTCCTGACATTGGAAGCTGGGACCTGCAAGCCCACTCAGTCTAAGGATGTTTCTAATAACACTCTAGGAAGGAAAAGTGGGCAAGGCCAGTTTGGACAGAGGGGAATTCATTCAGATCAAAAGGATAGACTCAGATCAAAAGCCAGAAGTGAGGTTGCTCATATGAACTAAACCGTCAAGCCTGAGGAATGGTTATTTGAACTGAGAATGCCCTGTCAATACTCCTCGGCTGATATAAAGAAAGTCCCCAGCACATTTTGTCTCAGAGTCCCAGGCAGCTGTGATGAATACTGGGGATGCTTTCTTGTGCTCTCTTTATCCTTTCATAGATGCAGGTTATCTATGCCTTGCAAATCCAAAACAGATAGGCTCTTGGTTTTTGATTCAGACTTGACTACTCTTTGAGTCACCAGCTATGGCTCTGCATTTTACCTGACCACCTTTAAAAGGAAATTAGGGTATTGCCTAAATCCAATCCATTTTCATTCCATGTGAAGCTTGGGGAACAAATGAGCCCTATAACTCTAGATCTAAACACTCATTCTAAATCATCTAACATTGAAGAAATCCAACCCTGATGCCCAACTGAAACATAAACTATACCTCCTTAATCTTACTCGTTCCTGCAAACTTTTTCATGTTCTACCTCGCACTCACAAGGTTTTTTGTCCAGTCTGTTACTCCAAGGCATCATTTTGCCTTAAGTTTGTCAGAGACCAGGGACCTGCTCTCAGAAATTACTGAGTTTCCAGTCTTGCAGGAAATGTTTCTCATTGTTGCTATGACCCACTCCAGAAGCAGCTGCCTTTTGGTACCAGCTTCAAACAGCATTCTGCCGGCTTCTATGAGGACACTATGGACAGAAGTCATGCAACAAGGGCAGAGGTGGGTTGCGCATTATTTTTGAACTCTAATTAGCCGTAAAGTGGTGTCTGGGAATAAACACTAAACTGTGGAACTCAGATGTGGCTGGCTGATTATTTCCCATCTTCTGTTGACCCTAAAAGTCAATAAAGCTCCCATACTGTCCTTCTTTGAGATTCCCCTTCTTCTCTATAACAGTGTGATTAAAATACCCTAGTTCAGGTCCAACCTATTTGGATGGTGCCATGTGCCTCTTCCCCATGGATTTCTTCACCCTGGCTGCTGGCCAATCAAGGCTTTAGCAATCTGATCAGCTGCATGATTTAATGAACCCTGCTTTCATGGGGAAGGGCACATTCCTTTATGAAAACCGGTGAGATATCACATTTCACAGGATGACCTCTACTTTCATAAGATGATGGGAGAAAATTGGTTTTGGAAATCGAGGAAGATTGCATCTTGTGAAACAGAAACCAGAGAGTGACACAGAGACCACCTTTCCATTCCAGTCCATTTAATTTTCAGGTTTTGGTTTTGATGGGGAGCTAAATATAGTTTGGGTCACTAGCCCAGAAGCACAAATAATTAACAATGAAAGAAACTCCTCTCCAACTCTACTACTTTATTCTGTGAAACTCTCATAGCAAATGTACTTTGCTCAAAGCTGAATAAAGAAAAACAGCTTGTTCTCCACGCTGCTGCAGCAATCTTTGGGGGGAGAAATGTACTTATATTAACAATATCCTGCAATGTTCTGTTGTTCTGTTGCTATTGCTCTTCCCAAAAGGCAGATTTGAAGAAGTGGCAGAATGCAATGGTCCAGACATTAAGACTTGAACACAGAGGTGTTGTCTGGGGTCCAAAGTTTGGCACCTATGTAATTTCCAGGGTCCTATCCTGAATTCTTGAGGAAAATAACAAAAAATAGATAATGATTATAAGAAGTAGAGATTAACTTTGAGAGTTGTTTAGAGAACTTAAGAAAGATTCTCTTTCATGAGGTCATAAGCTTGATGCTCTAGGCTAAATAGAGTCTGACAGGCATGTTTGTTCAGGATACATTTATTACTGAGCTATCCAGGGACATCCACAATTACTGTCAGGAGTCGTCTGATGATTAAAGAGCAGAATGAGCAAAACGGAAGATTAAAGGCACAGAACAAGAAGTAGTGATGTCTGTCTTCACTGAGAGTACCCAGTTGACAGGAAATTTTGAACCATTCAGGAATCTCTGTGTGTGTACGCTGAAACTTGCTGTACGTTTCTTAACAGTGACTGTCCTGCTTCTGTAACCTTTTAGACATATAAAAAACCATCAAAGGGCACAGAATCTGTGATCTGCACCCTTAACTCTTCAGAGAGCCTGTTATGCAGAATTTGGACACTAAAGGGTGTGTGTGTGCTTTTCTGTAGCCCTTCTGTGATGCCTTCTGTAATCCCTATTACCTACAAAATGCCTTTCACACTCTTTCCACCTTCAGTATTCCTGGGAGAAAACTGGAAGTGACAGAAGTACCATTACTTTCTTCTACCTGGTGTCTTTCTCCAGTATTGTCTGGCTTCCAGTTTATTCTGTACAAACTCTTTTACTGTGATAACTGGGTGGACACTTTTGCAGGTGTACTGTGGTCATACTCTCCTTACAGTGGAAGAGCAGTGACTGACCACAGGGGTAGATGGGAAGGGAAGAACCTGCCAGATTTTCCTTGTATGTGTTCATTCGCTCTTCCTGTGAAGTTAGACCTGTTGGGACTTGCCTCTTCTGGGGAGCTCCCTGGAGGCAACCTACAATGATAAAAACTCATCGTCCTTTAAGACGTGATTTGCTCGAAAGGTATGCAAGGGCCTGAAAGCATGCCAATCCCTTTATAACCACTAGGATTCCTTTTGAATAGCCAAAAAAGGAGGACAAAATAGAAGACATTATGTTCAATCTGTAAACTCTCCGGGGAAAAGGGGTGTCCCAAAAGTTTTACCCCTGGAAATGATGAGATGACAATTTTCTACTATAGCCTGCAGCTGGGACAGTTCAGCACATCTTCATCTACTCCTTCAGAAATTCTTCTCTACGTCAATCGAGAGATCCACGTAAATACATCCTAGAAAAAGTGTGGGGGTATCCATTATGGACATAGTGTTTGAAGGGCCAGATTATATAGTCGTCTGCTAATATCTACTTATCAATTCTTCATTCCTCAAGGAATTCCCTTTGTCCTTACCTAGAATAAGCCAGGAGAGCACCCAGCCTGCAAATGGGTTTGAAACAAACAGAAGAATAAAGAAAAAAAATCCTTCTCCCCAGAGTCTCTTCACCTGCAAACACTTCTCTTTCTGTGTGTGCATGGCTACATGTACTACAACTTTATAACTGCACTGGGTTCCCCTGGGGAGCTTCAAACTCTCTTAGTGCTTATGACCGCCAGTCAATTTCCATCCAGAAATATCTTCCATAGAAAAGACATGAAATAGGCAAGGAGAAAACAAATATTCATTACTTCAGGAGTTAAAGTAACATCCATTTGGATTGCACATCTGTAAAAGGCCAATAAATTGAAGGCAATGCACATAATTACATTACAGGCCAATCTGAAAAAATGATGCATTCCTCCAGAGCAATTTTCTATTGTTGGGGTTTAGAAAAATTCTCCCTTCCTGCTGCTGCCAAAACAAAAAAAAAAAAAAAAGAGAGAGGCAGAAAAAAAAGATGCTTCTTTTTTTGGATGTTGATGATTAAATAAAAGAACACTGAGTGGCAATAGTCATTAGACCAGCAGGAGGAATAAATAAGGAACATCATTGGTAGTTGTAAATAATGGATGCCGTTTTGAGCACAAAGCAACACATCTGGTAATTATTCTCAATTCCACTCCAATTGCTTTGATTTGGCGGTGCAAGGTGCCACAATGAATTCTGCCTTTATTTATTTATTTATTTATTTGCAAATCAGTATTTAATTGTGAATTGTCTCGGAAGAATCAATGGGATTTATTGCTTCTGCCTTACGAGGTGTGAAATGTTTGCCATTACTGAACAATGGATTATTTTTTAATAATCTCTGCCTAATGTCCTTTTTGTTTGTAATAGGGTTGTTTTGGCATGGGTGGAAGTTGATTTTAATCCTCCCCTTCCTCACATACTTACAAATTTTGCCTTGATGCTAACATGTTTTTAGGATTGCTTATTTGATATTTTAGTAACATTATTTTCTTTATTAAAACAGAATTCAAACAAGACTTCTCTGACAAAGCCTCTCTATGTGACATTCTACAAATTACTCGTAGGCAGATGTTTTGGAGGGACACAGTTGGACCTAAGTGACACATATATCTTATTAATCAAATAATGTGATTTTAGGTGTCTTTTCTTAGCCCTGATTTTTTTTCCCACTATGATTTGTGTTTGTCTTTAGAAAGAATCTTTTCTATCCATTCTCTCTACTGAAATTCGAGATAAAATCCCTTCTCTCTAAAACAAAAGATAAATGAAGAAGGTAGAGCTTTTCTTTTCATTTTCAGTAATTATTAGGAAACTTAGGAAAAAATTAATTTGGAAGACATTTTCATTTTTAAAATTTCTCTGGCTTTGACTCACAGCATTTGTGGATGAACCTTTCCTCTGTCAAGAATTTTAATTTAGTCTTGCACATAGTCTTGCCAAACAATGCCAGGGGTGATGGTGACTTGGTAATGATTACACCTTTAAAATGTCTCTGGGCCTTGGGTTCTTATCTATGACACAGTAATAAAGGCCTTTTTTTTTTTTTTCTGAATTGTCTGCTGAGATTATAACCATGCCAGGACTTCTTTTCTATTACAGTGCTTACAGTACTTAGCAGAACAGGGACACAGTCACAGTTGCTTTCTCCAGATGATACTGTAATTACTACATTAATTTGTATAACAACCTTCAATCCTCTGGCTGGGACACTCCTTCCCCTGAGCCACACTTATTCCTGCACAAAGCTGACACATCCTCTCTCCTTAGGACAGGACTCAGTTCAGTTGAGTCTGAGATGACTTTTTTTTTTTTTTAGGAAACGATGGGGGGTGGAAAAGATATTGTATTTTTAGCTTAATGAGGAAACAGTGATCTTCATGACATTAGTTTTATTTTAAAACTAAACAAAGAAACAATCTCCACCCTCCAGGCCTATAGCACATCAATTTGAAGCCAGTGACAAAATCTCTGGGGAACCAGAGACCTGGTTGTTGCAGGGACAAATTCCCAGACTGGACTGCAGCTCCCCAGGCCCCAGTGGAGACCAGCAAGCCCCAGGAATAGTCTCAGAAAAGCAGAGGGAAGGGAAGGACCCTACTGTTTGTCAGCTGTACAGATTCTGCTACCCTGGGGATGACTGGAAAACTGCCTCTTTGAAAGCCACGCTTTTGTAGAACAGCAAAGTCGCTGGAGCTGCGCACAGAGTCCCCTCTCTCCTCCTCTGGTGACAGTCACTGCACACTTAGCTCTGCTGTGGAACAGAGTAGGCGAGCTAATTAACACAATAAGTCATAAAGAGATGGTGCCAGTGGGGAAAATGGATTCACGTGAGCTGTCTGTGTTTGTACCCCTCGCAGTCCTCTGTCACGAGACTGTAACTGTGTGATTAAGAATGACAAGTGTTAACCCCTCCTGTCCAGGGGTCTCCTGGCTCTCCTGCTGCAGTGGTCTCATCCCATTTTCTTTCTCAGAATTACAGCAATTAGCAACAGAAAAGGCTTATTAATTCTTCTATCCCACATGCTCACTCTGCTCCTTGGATGGAGTGAAATGAATCCCTACGTTCAAGCAGATCATTGTCCAGCCAATTTTTAAACGGCTTGAACAATGAGGATTTCTTCAGAAAGCTGCTTCATTGACTAATGCCTCTCTCTCAGACTGATTAGCTCCCATACATGAAAGAATAAAATTCATTTGGGGAAGAGGTGGAACTGAAACATTCCCCTTGTAGAGTATTCACCAGACTGCTCCCTCAGGCATGGGTTAACCCTGTAGCCAGCAATCATATGTGGATCAGCAGTCTCTATTTTGCCCGTGGGTTATGTTTTTTGTGTCCAATCAACATTTCCAGATCTGGCATGCAACTTCTGATGAACCACAGAGGCAAAACTGGAATTCACACTGTGGGGAAACAGTTATCCAGTAGCTGTTTTGTTTAAAACAAAAAGAAATTGGTCTTGGGGGTGTAGAGGGTGGAAAACTTCCAGAGAACGGAAATACACAGTCCCGATGACATTCCCTCAGCATGATTAAGCCAGGTTCAGGGATGAGTGTGGCTCAAAGCCCAGAGTCACACTTTCAGTGGGTTTTTGTTATGGATTGAAGTATCTGAGTGTGTGGGAAGAATGGAAGGAGAAAGCATTCAATCTGTTGATCTAGGTCACCCAAACTTGGTAGCTCTCAGACCTTTATTTCCTCCTTGCAGGAAATGAGAATAAAGATACTTCTTATGAACAGCTGAGTCAGGGCATCATCTTTGTTATTGTTTTTTTCTTGGAGCAAATGTTCCTGTTTAAATTCTACAAAATAATAATTGAAGACATAGAAAAGTTAGGTAAATTCCATTCGCCACAACCCACTGGGAATGAATGCCGTTTTCAAATAGTATTTGGTTTTGCATTCATTTTACTTCTTTTTAGCTAACAGTGCCTCATACTTAAATATCCCCTGAAGGTAAAAAAATATTAAAACCTACAGAAGAGCTGACATAAAGAAAGGAATTGAAAAGAGCACCTGACTAAAGTGGTTATTATTATTCACCTTGATACACTCTCACACACACACATAGATATTAATCCTTAAGTTCTTTACTAACAACTTCTCTGACAGTTAAGAGGGTTCCACTTCAGTAATAATAGTTTATTGCATTTTATCAATAACAAGATCAAAATTTCCCAGGAGTATCCCTAGAACTCCAACAGGCATGTGTACACCAAGATATTTTGCAAAACTTTTTGGGCTCACTGATATCCACAGTGACATTAACGTGATGTGCACTGGGTGTCGAGTGAGATCTTTAAGTTTGTTTTCCATCCTTGCCCATGAGAAAAATTAGAAAGAATATTAAATGAAAGCCAGATCGTGTCAAGAGAGAGAAATCCTCATCCCACAGAGATGGAACTTTTTTTAGTGAACTATAGAAGCTAAATAATTTGGGAGACAACTATGCATTTTACATTCAAAAATAAAGAAATAAAGATCATCACTGGGATAGATCACTCCAGACACAGATTTCTGTGTCTAACTCATTGCTTACATCACCAGAAGACAAAAAGCTTATTAGTCGTCCAAATCAAGAAATGTTGCCCATCCCAGACTCAAAGTGCTCACTGGTTCCAGACCTTACTTGTGAGTTTCAGCAAACCAAACAAAAGCCAAGTGAGCGAAAGACTTGTTTCCAAGTCCCAGCTGATTTCATCCTTAATGAAGCAAGAGACATGGAAATGGATATAACCTTCCACTGCAAAGATACTTGTTATAGGTCACCATGGAGGAGAAAGGAGGGACTGGGGCTGCAAGCCAGGACTTCACCGCTTGAGTTAATGAATAAACTCCTTCTGCAGGAATACTGCCAGGAGTGAAAAAAATAGCTATTAGAAGGCACGATTAATTAATAACTATTGTTCAGGCAATCTGAATAATATTTGTTGGAGACTAAGACCAGACTAAAGTCTGACCTGTAAAATTCTAGTCTCAATTACCCTAGGGATTGGTTACTCTTAGGAAATAAGCATTCCCACTAAAAAATGATGTGCTTGATCTGACAGCAGAACGGGTACAGACAAGCATGGCCTGAGGAAATGCTTGTGGTGGCTGTGGCATTGCCCCTGGTTTCCTACCTCAGCAGTGTCTTCGAAGACTCACCGTAAGATTGGGAACTGGGAAGGGGGACTTGCATGAACTGTGTAAAGGAGCTCTACAAAATTTTCCCAAGGCCCCAGCCTTTTTCCCCCACCCCCTCTTATTTCAGGAGCTCTTTCAGGTACTGGATGGCAAAGGGATTTTGTCTGCTGTATGGAGACAGGTGCGTTTGTGGTCCTGTCCCTTTGTCACAGAACATCTCACAGGGGCTGGTGAACATTATCCTTGCGACATACCAAAGAACAAGACAAGTAATATTACTGTTTTAACATCAGCTGAGTGCAGAGGTGATTTTCCCCTGTGTTGGCTGTGCTGCTAGATGGCAAAGGCTATAATCTGATCCTGCTTGGCTGGGACATTGCTCTGCAGTCATTCTGCCAAATGTGAGGCTAAGCTAAAAGGAATAATCAAGAGGTTTAAGTAACTGGAAGTAACTCTGTAAATCTCTATCCTCCTCTTGACTTGCTTCTTCAGGGAGTCAGGAAGCACTAGAGACACTTGAGACAATCCTCGCCTGATTTCTAGCTTGATGTTTCACATGAGGAAAATGAGATTATTAGGACCAAATAACCTGATTGTGAAGTTGGTGGGGAATAGTGACCACAGAAGGGGACTTACCCTCAGCAAAAAAATCTCAGCTTCTGCATAAGACCACTTTGGTAACACGTCCTGCTGCCAAGTTGCCCTCTCTTGTCTGGTTCATCACTTTGCACACATCCAGCTATAGAGAGGGTGGTCCATGCCATGAGAGGCAGAATCCTTGCCAGCAGACATGCCCTCCTTGACACCTGATGGAACTGTCTCTCCCTCACTCCCCCTGTTTCCTTTTTTTTCTTGTTTTGTTTCTGTTCATTGAAAAGGGACAGAATCTGAGTTTCTTTTTTTTTAGGTTTCATCTTGCTGGTCTTCCATACAGCAGGATAACGTGTACCAAAGCCTGCTCTAATGTACCCCACAGTAAATCAAACTGACTTTTAGGAACTTTTGTGAAGTTACTGCTTAGTCACCAACATTTAAAAAGAAGAAAGCCTGGTCCTATTCTTTTGCCTGCTTGTTATAAATTCTAGAAATTATGGTGATATTACCTAAGAGAGACACAGGTAGGCAGGAGGAAAGAAAGGAAGAAAGACTAAATCAAAGGAAATAAAGAAGGTAAGAAAGGAAGAAAATAAGACATTGTACTTACAGCAAAAAGAATATAGAAATGAAGTCTAAGGAAAAAACCCCAATACTTTGACAAATTGAAAATAAACCCAATAATTTTTCTGTAAAATTGCCACTGACTTTTAAGAAATCTAAAAAGACATAGGTCCTGAACAATACATGTGCACACACAACCCACAAAGTACCTAGTTATGTGCAATCCACATATTCAAATTAGTGTGATTTTCTTTGAAAGGAGGAATTAAACTGACTTTTCTTTTATCCAGAATGCTACAATGAGAACAAATAATGTAAGTACACATGTAAAAAAATCTTGATCTACAGAAATAATGAGATAGAGCATTTTCTGGTGTTCATGAAAAGCAGTAACTCTGACATGACATTAATTTTAAGTTGCCTTTCTTTGAAACACAGGTTTCCATATGACTAGTACCAACTGGGGGTATATTCCTGTCGTCATTCAGTGCTGTTCCTGCAAAAACACTTTTTATGTATATGTATATGTTTTTTAATACCACTGATTACTTTAACTTCTTAGCCAAGCTTTATCAAATGTACATCAAAAATTTTTGTTAGAGGGCCTCACCTATGGTTTGTCTGTAGTAAATTGCACTGCATGTTTGGGTAGTGGCCAGAGATTTGATATCCATGCAGGAAAGCATGAGGATTTCAGAACTAAGGTTGAAGAACCATCTCTCCTGCTGCTAGATATACTGCCACACACCTGGGGCTTTGGAGGTCTGCCTCAAAGTGTGTTTTCCTGCACTTTGTTTTGAACCTACATGCTTTGAGCAACAGCTCAGATTTCGTTATTCCACAGGACAAACAGAAAAAAAAAACAACACTACTAATGCAAAGGGGTTTGGAAGAGGAATTGATACAGTCCAGACCACGTTAAATGAAATTAAAATTTGTTGACACACTTTTCATAATCCTGAAGTCTGTCTAGACAACCTGAAGATATGATTGAACAACAGATAACCGTTTATGTTTGAATATTACTTTTTTATGCTGATATACAGAAAAATTTCATAAGCCTGTACCGTTTTTCTTGTTACCTTCAGGTACTCCTCTCTGAAAAGCAGCCACCTCTGATGTTACGCTACTTATTAAACATTGTGCAGGAACTCTCTCGGGTGGCTTTGACTGAGGAGGGAAGGGAAATGCAACAAGCAGGCTGACTTTGCTGCTGTGTGAAGCATTGTTGAAATCAGCAGAAAGGAGCTAAGAAATCTGTCTGACATCCTGTTAAAACCAAGAAGCTGTTACTACAGGAGGCCTCTTGACAGGGTATCAGAGTGCACACACTGAAACAAGTTGCTTCATGGGCAGCCAGATGTGTAAAACCCTCTTCCAATGTCCCTACCCCCATGAGTTCACTGATGTCTAATAAAAGATGGGCTTATGAACACTAATGAGAACGCTCTGCTCTGCTTGGCTGCCCATTTTCATGAAATTTATAGGAGTAGCTTTGGGACCTCTTCCACCCCATCAGCGATAGGTTAAATTACCCAGCGGGTTCAAAGCTCAAAGGAGGAACCCCTGACAGATTGACTGATGGATGGGCCCAGGCACGCACACACAATTGCTTGACTGTAGAAGTCTGGCTTCCTTCAGAAAGAAGGAACAGGGGTTTTATAGGGCCTAGCCAATAGATGGGATAACTTGTATCAAATTGGCCAGTATTGGCTTCTGAAGAGGTTGTTTTAAGATCAACTCAATGGCAAAACACCTTCTGGAGTTTGGAGACATCACTTTAATGTCTCCCTGTGTTGAGTGTCCTTGCTGAACTCGAGAAGCTATGGTACCATCACTGGTGAAGGCAGTACCACTGCAAGCATGCTGAAAACAAAGGTCTGCAAGGAAAGGAGAGCTTTTCAGAAGCATGCCCTTCATTTTAAAGGGCAAGGCCACAGCTTTGAGAAGCCAAACAGTTTCTCTGAAGGATGATTTTTGTTTGTGCTGCAGGGGTATTTACTGTTCTAAGATTTCCTGGCATTTGGGTGTTGTAGGTAGAACAGATTTACATAAAAAGGGGAGAAGGAGGAAATCAAACCTTCAAAGGAGCTTCAAAAGGACAATATCCCAACTCACTGTCTGTTTGGGAGATTTTATTTGGTCAGAGTTGTTGCTGAGCCTTTTGTGACCAGATATTTGTACGTGTTATACTGCATGTTTGCACGGCTGCATGTGGGAGATAATATAACTGACAGGTGAGTGATGACAAATTCCTACAGCAAGAGGATGCAGGGAGGTCAGGAATGGGGCTACATACTCTCCAGCATTATAGCACCACCTTTTCCTTCTCTTCCTTCAATGCCAGGAGCAAGTTGCTCCCCATCCACAGGGAAGATGCACATAGGTGGGTGTTAAGATCCTGACAGGCTGGGACCAGGGGGAATTCCCTTGCAAACTCCCCACCCCTCTGTTCTCCTGTGCCCTTTGATTCACTTTCTAGCACATTTACAAAAGTCAGAGGACTGATGCAAAGCTGAAGTGAGGATAAAAACAAAGACCAAATTTAAGTAGAGTGCTGAACAGGATTTAGAAGACATGACTTCAGCTGCAAGCTGTGTAGCGAGCGATGTGCTGTTCCCAAAACACATTACTCACAGTTCCTCAGTTTCTTTGTCCGTACATTGAGCAAGGTGAGGAGGCTGATTACATCTGAAAGAGGCTTTGAGAGCCACTGACAGAGATTCAGAAGGGCTAATATTATCTACATCATCTAGCAGACCAGCATCCATTTTAAAGCCATCTTTCTACCCTTTCTGGATAAAAATGAGGTGCTTTATGTTGCTGCTACAGCAATGGGGATGGGAAGGAATTGCAGTTTCACTTTACACCCAACTCTGTTTTTAACTAAGGTTAGGAGTGGATGTGTTCACAGCTGGTGTAGTATTTGGGAAATGTCTGTAGGAAGCAATGTCTAACTGTGGAAAGTTACAACAAATGGAGGACAGAAAAAGGAAAAGAAGAAAAAACAACAACCATTTGGAAGCATATACACACAGGGAGAAACCCTTCTGTGCAATTTCTATGCCAGTTTCTACTACCCTCAATTTATTCCTTTTAACACTAACTTGCCAAAGTAAATGATAGTTTGCACTTTCAGTGGTTGCTTTTTTTGCTGTAATTTTTCCTATGCTCACATTTCAGCTCTAAATACATTTGCACGAAGAGAAATGAATGTGTGCCCTTCCTGGTAGCAAATCCACTAACTGTCTCTGCACTTCATCAGGCTGTGAAAGGCAGACTTCACACCATGAGAAACAGTCCAGGATAAATCAGCCCATTCACTCCCTCCATTCATCTTTTGAATGTCTTTTGCGTGTGTTCAGATTGTATCATGGCACAGATAATGCTGAAAGACACTTCAATATTCACTTTTAATTATTGGTTGTTACAATGCTCAGCTTTCAGAGAGTCAACATGATAGCTGAAGAAAATTCAAATCAGCAAACACCAAAATGATGGTGAGAGGATGCTTAAGGCTCAGGTACTCAGAGTGCTCTAGAGGAACCCTCCCATGGTGGTATTGCTCCAAAGCCTTCTGAGTAGGCCTTGGACCAAACCCTAAATAGTTTCATGAGTACATGCTGGTTTCAAAACTTGTCTTTGTACCTCTGGTGACTTAGGAATTTTCACAGAGTAGAAAGAAAACCCTACCCCCAGTCATGACTGGACTTCCTGCCCTGGTTGCAGAATGTGCTGCTGACAGTGAAAGCAGTTGCTTACATGGAGAAGATGCTGTTAAGAGACTAGTTCATGTATTTTGCTTGTCCTTTAATGTGTGGAAAAAGAGAGTTAGACAAAGCCACAAAAGAGAGTGCACATCACAGCTTGTCAAGAAACCCTACCAAATCTAAATATTTATGAATGCTTCTGCAGGAGTAACTGAACATTTGGATTATGGATACCCAAAATGTAATTTTTCAAGCATTCCAATCAGTGAATGTGAAGATTTCCCTGGATTCTTATCTTTACTCTGAAGGTAAAACATATGTAGTCTATTGGCTCTGCTGGCTCATATGACCACAGACAGTCCAACCAAGTGCCATGTATTAATTTATGATCTGCCTGGAGCTGGTAAAGAGCTATTTCCTGATATAAAACAAACAGAATTGTGTCCTGCACCACCATGTCTTTCTCTTTTTCAAATTGCAGGACAGGGTAGTTGTATACAAATCTGCTTATCATGTGTGGTAAAGAAGCCCATGGATATCCCTGAGGTGGGATCAGGGAGAGATCTGCAACCTATTAGTTGTTTTCCCTGCCTTTAATGGCAGGATCTTGAAAACAGCTACTGGGAATAATGGAAACCTCAGGGTTGGATTGGCTTTGTAGCTTTCCTTGAACACGCTGAAGGCAGGAATACAAGCTTATCAAACAAGAGTCATGTGAAGTGTAATGTTCTGTCATGGCACTGCTAAAGAACAATACTTGAGATAACTCTTTCCCTTTTTGTTAATTGAAATAGCAGCAGCAGGTGCAATATATATCCACTAAAATCATCCTTTCTCCTGTAGGCAATAGAAAAGGTCTCACACAACATACTGCCTTGCACACTAAATTTTCAACGCGCCCTGAGCTACAAGGAGGTACAGATGCAAAAAGGAAACAGTGATGTCCCAAAGGAGCCAAGAGATATGGCCAAGGTAATTCAGGCTGTTAGAGACAGAGCAGACACCTGAACAAAAAGTTCAGATTGGACCTTTAACTTCTTGGCTGTCCTTTCCTGCTGATAACAGAAGCAAGTGACAGAAAGAGCCCAGCAACATCCACAGGCTTAATAACAATCATTACTATGCTGGGAGACCGGATGGATAATGCAGTCCCAAAGCATGGACGTGAACTAATGTCATCAGCATTGGTATAAATAGGGTGTCTGCATTTAATTAATAAATAATAGGCTGCAATGCTAATCTCCTTCTGCTAACTTTTTCTAAAGGTGCAATCTATTAATCACATGTCACTGCCAGCCTGGTCACTTCTTTTTTTAGATTCAAGACAGAAAAAAAATAGCTAGAAATAAATGGATCCTAAATACAGCAGGGCAATTGAATAGCACAGCCAGCATTATGATCCACTGCTGATTTCAATCCTTAGGTACAATTTTTTTCCCCCTAAGGATGGATATAATACTTTAAAAGGAGAGTGAAGACTCATGATATTGTTAAAGGTCAGCATGTTACTGATGTCTGCAAAATGGAGGATTTTTCTCCTCTGATTATTTGCCCATGGAAATTCTGTCGCTCTACAATGTCTGTTGACATGCAGTAACAACCATTTCTGTGGTCACTGGATAAGGCAGGTGAGACATTTCTTTTTAGTTGGGGACAGCACAATTTTCTGAAAAGCACTGGACATGTCTCACCCTTTTGGCACATGGTCAGACCAGGAAGTTAGAAACTCAAGAAGAAAAAACAGTTGCGTTGTTATGGAAATGTTGCAAGAAGGAAATGACAGCACTTGGACTGCACAGGAAGAGTTATGCAGGTTGCTTCCTCTGCACATGAATATCTGCTTTTCAGGAGGGAAAAAGGCTGTTTTGAATGAACTCCCTTGCATCCATAGACACCAGGAATATTTCCACTTGTTCAGTTTTAGGATAATCACGCTGTTGTGCCTTTTCAAGGGTCTCTTTAGAAAAATCTGGAAAATTTTGCCCCAGGAAAAGATCGCCCCTTGTCGTTTTGTGTGCAGAAGAGTGGGGAAAGCATATGTATTTAATTTTTTAATTGAAAAATGTATCCTACTATCTCTACTTGTTACACGTAATTGATAACCAAAATGTATCCTTACTAATTGAACTGATTTGCTAAATTATTAAAAGCCTTTTAGAAGGTTCATCTCCACAATTCCAACCTGTTTGATATCAAAGTTGTACTGAAGCCTCAAAAGAGGCACTCCCTGGCTAAATTTCTTTATTCTTCAGTCAAATGCAAGTCAGAAGTCTCAGCACAGACCGTCTGGGTGAAATTTTACAGTCAGTTTATGCAAGAGGTTAAATGAGATCTAACGATTCTGTCCAGATCTAAACCGTATTCATTTCCTTTTAATCTAGGCAGAAACACTAGAAGAATGGCTAGTGCTCCAGTGCTTTGGCCTTTCCTCTCAAAGCCCAAACTTCAATAAGGGAACATTAGAGGCTCTAATAAAAAACACATTGCCTGGAATACCAAGGAAGAGTGCAGGATCACACACTGAGATCAAGGAGAGACAGGGGTAAATTCAGCTCACTGCAAACACCGGAGAATTTACTTGCATTCGGATTTGATTCTCTGTTGTGAGACATGATTTTTGACCTCTGTTTTGCTTTAGGTGTCTCTGGAGTCTTTGAAGAGCTCTCTGTAAAGATACACTTGGTGTTCAGGGACGTCTATATCCTTGCACCCTTGTTTCTACCGCAGTACCCACAGACCTCCATAGTGGCATAACAGGCTGCCTGCCAGTCCTCTGTCCCTGAGGCATCTACTGAACCTGAGTTTCTTTTCCACTAGCAAACTTGTACACTAAAGGCAGCTGTTTGGCCCTGGGTGTGATCAAATCTGCCAGCCACGTGGTGTGAGTGTGCAGGAGAATGGTCCTTGTCAAGAAGGAGACCATGCTATTATTAGCTTAAGTTCTTGTGTATGTTATTCAAGATGTCACTTGCTTTGTCTCAGAGGATGTTTCACCAAAAGGAGCTTTGCTTGAAGGCCATCCTACTGTTTTCTTGCCCCAGGTAGATCCTAACTCCACAGCCCCTGACCTGATCGACTAGTTTCACTCCCAATAGTGCAACCCAGCACCAATGGGGTTTTTTTTGCATCTGTGAAGACACCATATGAGAGCTTTGCATTCAGACAGTACATCTGGTCTTATCTTTAGAGAGTAATCTTTTAAGGAAAAGATGGTCTCCATCAGCTCAGTGTTGTACAGTGAACCTGGTGTGATGGTTCATGACCGGTCTCCCAGGCACTGCCACAAGATAGATAGTAAATAATTAGATTTCTGATCTAGGTAGTAGAGAGCCTGCTTTGGTTTACTCTGATCTCTAAAGTCATTAAACTCATACTACCTTCATTCCCCCGTGCCTGTGGTTCTGGCCCACTCTTTCACACCTCTTTTTCATTAGCTATTCATAATAATAATAGTTATAGTCATTTTAGGGAAAAAAAAAAAAGAAGAACCCAAGAAAGCAACTCATCCAATGTACCTTACATTGTGGCAATATAATTTCGTGTTAATTGCATGCCTGCTTGGAAGTGTCAATATTTTGTGGTTTATAATCAATGCATTCTGGCCATTCATTAGTGACCCAAGAGATGGATAAAATAAAGATTTGGGGGGATTAATTACCATTCTTATGGCAGTGCATGGGCAGGAATTATATTACTAACTATGAATTCCTGCATCATAGGTTTGATGCTACAAGAAAAGCATCTCCTCACCAAGACTAGTCCTAACATATTTAAGTTGCTTTTCTCTTATTTTTAACACTCTTTTAGTCCCTTGAATTGGGCAATCTTGTGGTATGAAAGAAACCTGCCTTGGCATGGAATATGTCCTCTTCAGCTGCCACAAGCACCAATAGGCAGTTTCTCTTACGGGAACAAGTTCAAATTGATTCCACTGTAAAAGTGTAAGGAATCAGCCCCACGAAGCTGTCTCCAACTATTTGGAAGAACATCATTATTTGGGCAGATTTTCAAAGGGAATATTTAGACACCCAAGGCCCATTGACTTTATGTGAGATTTGAGCAGTGAAATACATTTGACACTTTTGAACACCTCTATTTATCTAACCAAGTTACTTCTGTGGAACTAATTATTAGAGAGCCTGAGCACCTAATAATCTTTAATGCATGTATCCTTGCAGCACCAATATTATTTTATAGAAGGAAACTGGAGTCAGAGCAAGATGTTCGGCCAATTTTACGTGTATATTCAGTCAAAGATAATAATAGTCACCAGATAGAAATGGAGTGAAAATAATAGGCTGACCCTAAGTAACCTCTTCAAGGTCGAGGAGAATATCTGTGGCAAGGCAAGAATTTAAGCCTCAGTCTTCCGAGCTGCAGTCTATTGCCCTGTGTGGAGCTTTCTTTTCCTCTGTGCAGGATCCAACTGCAAGACTGTCCTTAAAATTGAAAAGAAAGGAAACAGTTCCTCACTAATTGAAGCCAACTGTTTATCCTCCCTGGGGGAAAATGTTTCAGTGCAGTGCTGCCTTGAAAATTACCTTTCTACAAATGATATTACAAGGGGCCATATTCATTTTCTATCACAGATTCCAAAGCAAGCTGGTTTTAAAGATAAAAATATTTTTCTTAATTATGAAAACACATTTTAAAGACACTGATGTTGCATACTACTTTGAAGCTTTTGGGTTTTTTTTGAGCTTGCTTTCTGCTGCGAGAATGGGAGTGGTAGCAAACTGAAATACAAAAATACAAATGAAAATCGACTTTAAAAAGAAATTAAAATTGATCAGATTATCTCTATTGCTTGGGCTGATTGGGATGCAACCCCTCCTATTCTTCCCCTGATGTTATGAAGCTAACACATTAATGGAGAAAGATGTCTTCTCTTTTTAGGACAATACCCCAACTTCTTATACAATTCAAAGTTTTTATACAGTAATTTTTATTCATAGATCTTACCCAGGATTTCAAAAAAGTCCAGTATCATCATTCATGTGATACAGATAGAAAACTGTGGCATGAAAAGGTGAAAGTTGCGATTCATCTTACCTCTCTTTAGGTGTCTATAAGTGAGAATGCCTAAATCTGAGTTAATTGTCACAGGTTCATTCCTGATTCAGTGAAGAAAGAGAGAAGGGACTTTGAAGTACCATTTATCCCATCTGTCTTAGGATGGGGTGAATCACAGTTTGAAGCACCTGTCTCCATGCACTGTCCACAGGAGGAGACTAGATGACTAACTTAGACAATATGCTTAGTATTTAGGTGCTAAAGCTAGGTAAAGTGAATCCTGCCTGAAAAAGCATTCTAAGAACGGTGCCATAGTAGCCTTATTCAACATTTCTTCTGTCTCTAAGTCTAAGGCTGCTAAGTGGCCCAGATTCTGAGTAAAAGAACTAGATACAGTTTACTCAGAGAGCTACATTATTTACATAGAGATTTTCTGCCTCCCAAACTGATTTCACGTACACACTTGTAATATACAGAGAGAGGTTGGAAAATGCTGTGTGTGCCACGAAGAAAAGTTTTCTTGACCTCCAGCATTTCCAGAGCCTTGAAACTTCTTGAAAGCTGTGATAGTATAATCTAGGATCTCAGCAGGCAAGAGGCAAACCCCTTCTCACTGAAATTCCCAGTCAGAGAGGAGAGTTCAGTCTGCATCAAAACTGCAGGGTTGAGGCAGTCTGTGTGCCAACAGCTGAGAGTACTGTCTATAGTCCAGACATTTCCTAGCTCCTACTGTCCAGAAAAACTCTGGATTGCTCTAGAATCAAAGGTTTTTTCAAGCCTGCAATAAAAAAGTGACAGCTGAGAAGACGCAGGCACACATCTTTATGTGCTGAAAACTGGACTCAGCTTATACTCTGCACAGCAGTGTAACTATATGAACTGTACCAGATCTGGAAACAACAATGTTCTCTATCCAGATTCAAGGTTTCAAAGGTGTTAAGGTACTTGACTGATGTTGATTACACTTGGGGTTAGATGAACAAACGAATACACATCAATTACATGTGTATGCCAGATGGGTGCAACTCTAAGTTCCCAGAAAGAACTGAAATTCAGAGCAATGATGGCAGGCAGGAAAATAACTCTGGGTGCCTTCTTAATTTTTCTTTGTTGTTAACTATAAAACATGCCTGTTTTTAAAATAAAGAAAAAGAACCCATACAACAAGAGTAAGGACAGCACCAAGCCCTCATATCTGATGCATTGGTGATGGTGTAGGGGATGTTAGTACAGCACTCAAGAGCTGTGCTTGGGCTCAGAGTGAGAATGTTTTGATTTTCTGTGAATGTGAGACCAAACACACAGGGAAGAAGCTTGGAAAATCTCAACAAGCAAATTAAATCTCTAAGGTGTGAGCATCATTCACCCATACTGTATTCAACATCAGGCATAAAAATGGCCTATATGTTTATTTTCCCCCAAATTCTTCTTTGAAAGAACAGCAAAATGTGTCTTATGTTTTTTAAAGAAATGTCTGTGTAACCATAACAACAAGTTCATCAATGGAAAAAGTACATAATAAATGGCTTGTTATTTCGACTCTTTTTTGAGACAGGTCATTAGAAACTTCATTTGTCTACGCAGATTGCACTTATTCAGCTATATTCTAATAAAATGCACATTGCTTTCAATAAAGGGAATGCATTTGCTATTGATGTGCTATAAACTACTATACAGAGAGGTGTTATTATATTCCTGTGTAATAACAAGCCAATTACAGTGATCAGCAAAACCTTTACAATAAAGTCAATGCACGAGGAGTGATTATCATAATGCATTCTAACTGTTCAGTACCATAAATGCTTTGCAATTAATTGTGGAACATATCTATAAATGTATTATTAATGCTGTATAAAAACCCATTGACAAGCAACTTTTACATTAAAAAAAAAAGATACTGGGATTGTTATATGCCCCTGAGTTCACCTAGGAGGTTGAGATGTATTTACAAAGGTAGGATTTTTTTATAGGGTTACATTTTTCATTTCCTCCACTCTTCTCCTCCTACCACTTCTTCCATTTTTGCCTTGCTATTGAAAAAAGTCCAAATATCACACTGTGGTGTGAGGGCCCTCAATCACTTGATTTTTGGCCCTGTATCGATCATTCTGGGCACAGCTACAGGCTTCCACTGGTGTCTTAACCCTATGGCACTGACAGCCTGACATGCACGAGTGCCAAAGGCACTAGCCACAAAAAATGAGCAAATTAAAGCATATCACAACCTAAGCAGGTAATAAAAGAAAGGCGTGAAGGAGAAGATAATCAAAGTTACATAATTGGTCAAAAGTTTTGTCTTAGCAAGAAGCAGAACTGATATCAAAACCTCAAGGCAATAAGCATAAGCTCACCAATCTCTCCCCAGGCTCTGCTCTGGTCTCTCCTCCTTCCTGTCAGTAAATTGTTAGGTTACAGATGCTTTATGAAAAATGTGCAGTGTGATTTTGTTTTATTTTTTTTTTCTTTTCCTTTTATTCCCTTGATTTTAAAAGGTTGTCCTTAGGACATGTGCTAGAACACAATGTCCTGTGGATCTTTTCCAGTTCCTATTGATGGGCACACTTCCATCGATTTCAATCACGATGGAAAGGGCAGACGTGAACAAAAGTTTGATGTCCCTTATATTCTTTCAGCAGTTGAGTATGGAATGGAGCACATCAGCCTTCAGCAGAGTCATCAAATATAAAACACTACACATGAGGATCTGCCGGAGCCTTTTTTCTCCCCCAGAACTGAGTTTTACCAGAGAGCGGAAAGCATGAATGGGGTCACCCAGGGCTACTTTGAATTAACTGATGCATTTGCATGCTGGTACATTCTGTCTGCTTGAAAATAGAGCCTTCTGAGGACAACAGGGTGTCAGCTGTCAGTAGGGTCATGCAGTCCTGAAATTCCACAATAAACCAAGAGATTTTCATTTCCCATTGATGTAATCAGTTCCACAACCAGCTACAGCTAGAAAGAGAAGATTTTCGTGAGAACTAAAATGCTCTTTCTAGATGAAGTTTATCTTAGACCTAAAGGAAAAACACCACAGATTTTAACAGATGTTCAGACCTGAAATAAAATTCAATGGACATGTTCTCTTTGAACTCAACAGCCTTGGATGTTGTTGTAGAAAGATGCTTAACACACAGCCAGGTCTAAAGCCTGGGTTTGCTTTCACCTGAATTGGCAGAAAGGAAGACTGTTAAAATCTAAATGAGTTTTTTGATCCTGCCCTGGACCTTATGCTTTCCTATTCCATGGGAAGGACACCAGGACATATAGGACAGAAGAGTCCAGATTGATGCTCAAAACTGTGGGATGCCTTAAGTGGCTGTTGTGGTCCTGGGTCCAGCTCTTTCCCCAGCTTTTGACTATACAAACAGACAGGTAAACATGTTCCAAGGCATTGACATCTCTCCTAATACTACAGCATGTCCAACAGCCAATCCTCAGGAACGCCACCCTGTCAGTGACACCGAAGTTTTCTGCTGGTCCTGACATTTCCCCAGCCTCTAAGGCAAGAAACCTGCCTCCCAGTTTAATATCAAAGTCTTTTCTTAGGTTCTTGTTTTTTCTTTTTTTTTTTTTTCCTTTGACTCACGAGCTCATCTCCACTTCTGGTGGATTTTTTAACAGAATATTAGTTTATTTTTAAACAGTCATTCCTTCTCTTTGCCCTCCACACAGAGATACTGCAGCTCATTATCAGTGGATAATATTGGATATGCAATTAATCAAGAAAAAATATTTAGGTTTGGGTGTGATGGTGCCTCCGGGAAGAAGGGTCAAAACCAGCTGATAATGTTTGGGACAAACCTCTGGAGGAGGGCATGTATGAGACTTAGGAGGAGGATTTCACATGGAGCTAAAAATCACCTTTCAAACTGCAAGAAATGACAAGAAGGGAGAGAGATGCTGTTTAAACTGTTGTGCACACCAAAGGAAAAAATGGGAATATGAGACCTGGGTGTGGTAAATGTTTTTTTAGAGGTCTTGAGTCCAGACACCACAAAATGTTGCTGTCCAGCTAGTAGTCAGCATTGCCATTGCAATGTTGTCAGTGAAGGCTGGCATTCCTGTGTTGTGGGACTTTTGCAAGTTCCTGTCTGTGCCATTCTCTACCTCAGCTATAGAAGATCAAGTTGCATCATATTGTGCTCATGATGATGTTTGAAGAGTTAATGGAGCTGTGAGAAGGGAGAACATTATCTGCTTCCCTAGATTGTTTCCCAGTGTTGCCTGCTAAATGGGCGCGGAGATAATAAAAGAAAAAAAGATGAGCAGTTGAAGAAAAAGCTGTGGCAAGCCACATAGAGGTGGATTGTGTGGATTACCACCTCGAAACTGGACATTCCCTCAGCCTGCTCTCCAGGTTCTGGGTTGGGAAGTCTTTTAAAGAATCTCAGCAAAGGCAGAAGATAGGGAACCACTGGCAAAGTTTCTTCCACAGAGGTTGATGTTACAGGCAACATGTGGCTCAGAAATAAGGAAGAGATGAGAATTACAAAGGTACAAATCCAACATGTTTATACCCCAGATTCAGGATTTCTTGGGCGCCGCCATAGCCCAACCATCAGCAGAGCAGAAGAGATGATGATGAGCTCTGTCAAGATTGCTCTCTCCTTACTTACCCTTCTCTCTCTTCTTCAGACCTTTCTGGTCTGAAGGTATAAGCAAACAAACCTACTCTTTACAAAGGGCTTCCAAGGAAGAAGGAAATCATCCCATGCAGCATTGTTACACCGGTGTGAAGCCAACAAAGCTGAAAGAAACCAGTCTTGCTTGACTGCAGCTCCTAAATAGACCTGGATCTGGCTGGTACCTATGTAGGAAACCTCCTGAGAGGTTTTGACCATCTACACAAGCCATGGAATTCTGATCAGTTAATGTCAAATAATTACTGGGACCTTGGGCTGTGTTTGTCACAAACTACCTTGCCACCTGCAGCAGAGAGCTAGTGAGCTAGAAAAGACCTGGATGAAACAAGAATTAGACTTAGACTTTTGTTCCAAATGCAAATAGAGCTTAGAAACTGTGGAGAGGCCATTCTGATCCCATCATTGTTACTAAGCTGAAGGCATAAAAAGAAACAGGTCATAGTGCATGAGCAGGGCACCACTGTTTTACTGTTAACTGTAATTGAGTTCTTGAACATTTTGCTCTGAATCTGGAATAAACCATAACCAAACAGATAGATTCAGAGCCTGCAGGTCAAGTAACAGGTAGAGAAATGCAGCAAGTTTGTTGAAATATGAAGTCCAAGCCTTCTAGCTGCCAAACAGCAGACAAAAAACCAGTTAATTTGCCTCCCTCAAACATCCACAAAAACAATCTACCTGAAAGCATAAACACAGATAGAAGCTTTAGTAGATTTCTTGCATGCAGAAAGCACTGCAACATGATGCATCACAGCCTCTCCTGTAAATCTCTCAACACCCTCTCTGCAGGACACTGAACCCTAAACTCTAAATCACTTTCTACTTTTCCTTTCTATTTTCTTTAGTCCAGGAACCTTCTGTTTCTCTTCCACAAGATGCTGGAGGACCTCAAAACCCACTGTGAAGTGCCTCTTGGTAGTGACATTAACACTGTGTCTGGGCAGCACACCATGTGCATCTTTGCATGCCTTCCTTTACAGACTTTCCTCTGTCCTTTGAGAGGAATGTGGAGCAGTGGAGCATCTAAGCATTGCTAACGGACTGCAACTAGAGCAGCAGGAGAGTCCTTTCCTTTTAAAAAATGTTACTGCCTGTACAACGTAGTGGGACCTCAGGGCTGCGTTTATCATAGGTTAACCCTGCCAGCTGCAGTGAGAGTTGTCTAGTGAGAGCTGGAGATATTGTGGATAAAATAAGAAATGGCTCCAAACTTTTGCCCCAAACCACAAAACAGACTTGAAATCTTTCTCTGAGTTTGAGAAACTTTAAGACATGGATATCTACAGGCTATTTTTAGAGCTGTACATGAGACAAGGAACCAAGAAAAAACAACTTCACCAAGACGAAAATAATAGAGAATTCTAACAGTTTAATTGGGATATGTCATGTTCAAAATTTTAATGTGGACTTATAACTTACATCTCTAAAAATATGTAGGAATAACTAATCTCTGGCAAAATAACTTCCATATAGCA
Source organism: Pseudopipra pipra (assembly GCF_036250125.1). Lineage (NCBI taxonomy): Eukaryota > Metazoa > Chordata > Aves > Passeriformes > Pipridae > Pseudopipra > Pseudopipra pipra. The sequence continues at coordinate 7,174,247 of NC_087581.1, read as the reverse complement.
AAGTCAAAATTTGACCAAAACAAAGGTCAATGAGAATTTTTAAGATATCCTTAATAAAGCTAGAATTACACTGTGATTTTTCAGAACAAAATAATGAATTGTTCTCTTTTTATCATGTTCTATCAATTCCACTACACCTAAAGTCTCTGTAAAATCTCAAAGGACTCTGACTTTCTGATCAGGGATTTGAGGCTTCATAAAGCATTTTGTGGAAGGAGTAGCCCTATGAAACATTTTGTAGCTTGACTATACAACACATATGCACAAACAGGATGGAATGTAAATTGCAAAATTTTCCCATTAATTTAGACTGTTTCCCTAGAAACAGATAGAAATATATTGAGGACACATTCATTTCTAGTTCCTGTAAGATTAGGCAAATGTAAATAATGACAGTTTTTGTTGAAAAGTTTTTCACTCTTTGTCTTGCTCCAATATGGAGATAAACAAAAAAAATAACAAAACAGGCAAAACTAATAAGAGGAGCTCAGTATTTCCATTTTGGAGGGTTGAGTGTAATTTGTGCCAAGCAACATTTTGAATTCTTCCTCAAACCTAGATGGCCTGATACTCTAAATTCTTGCTCACACACACTAAATGATAACATGCTATTTTGGTTCAACCAAGAATCAGTACACAGGAAGGGTTAAAGACTGACAAAATCCAGACTCCAGAAGAACAACAGGAAAAAGGACTGAGCAGAATCTGAGTGAGGGAGAAAATAAATTTGGGATTCTCATCACCTTTTAACTGTGGCAGAACTTGCTGGAAAATTCAACGATTAATGTTTTAGCAAAATGCAAGTATTTGCCCGTAAGTAAAACACAATATCACTTCCTCAAGAATACTGCTCACGACTTTCAGTAAAAACCTCCTTGCAAACTACAGTTTCAAAGAGCACTGCATTCTTTCATTATCACCGTGGTCTGGCACCAAAATTCCTCATCATTCAGGAGATAGAGGTGTATTCAGAGCATGGACTTTGGGCAGACCAAAAGACTTCTGCTGTGCAGAAGAACTCCTTTGTCTTCCAAGCCCCCCTCTTCCCTCATGTCCCAACCCAATACTCGGACAGGGTATAATAAGCTACAATTTAAGTTTCTTTGTTGTTGAAGTTGACCTTTATCTTGCAGCCCTAATGAAGTCTTTTGATGTGCTCCTAAGATACACGGCCTCCTTTTTAGCATTCTGTTTGCAGAGCCTGCTTTAACCGGTGGGCTCTTGAAGAACGTAAGTTTTCATACAATGCCTCCCTTGGGTGCCAATTGTTCTTTTCTCCCATAGTTGCCCTTGAGTCAGGCCGTCCTGAAACATCACCAGCCCAGAAGCAGCTTGTCAGTGGGGAATTAGGACAACGTGTCTTTCACACCAATGATGAACACACCCGCTTGGCCTCTGCATTGTGACCACCACCGACAGAAGCAATATGGGAGCAGACTGGATGGGAAAAGATGAGGTTTGTGCAAGATGGGGAGATAATTAGCTAAAACACAATAGGGAGGGAACCACTGGTGTGGCGGATAATGTGGAATCAAACTGCCACTGGAGCCCTTTGCAGTTCAAACCACCATCCCTTAAAGCAGCTGCTCTTCGCAAAGGAGTTTGAAAACCCTTCCCAGAAAGCCAGGCTTGTGTTCTCTATTACTGATTTGCATTTAAAAAAAAAAAAAAAAGAGTGATTGGGAGCTACATACCCTGTAGGCGCACTAAGCAAATTGGCCAGCCTAATTATTATTTTTTGGTATGTCTAATTAAATAGACAAAAGGCCCTCCCTTAACTCTCGCTGTCGGCACGAGCTCCACTGGAATGTGCATAATGTCCCCTCATTTGCCCAGGCAGCTGAGCCTTTCCCTTTTCCCCTAGGAGACTGGCATTGACAACTGCCCATGGCTTACCCAGTCCTACTCAGACACAGCCAGATCATCAGATAGGGAGGGAAAAAGGGGAAATTGACCTGGTTCTGCTAAAAACTACTGGACAGTGCTGCACAATGTGATATGCCTTTTTTGCAGGTTAGAAATATGCCGTGGTCCTTCAAAGCAGAACTTGCCATCCCAGATCGCATCAGATACTTTCTGCCCAGTATTGGCCAAATTCCCTCAAATTTTCTTTAAGGGGGGGCTCTAAAACTGCAGTATTTATCCCCGAGATTTCTAGTGTTTTCCCAGCACTCAGTTCCTCTCCTGCTCTGCAATTACATGGCACCACAGCCCTTCCTTACAGAGCCTCTCTCAACCTGCTGGTTTTGCCACTCCATAACACCAGCCCTTTAACTACAAGCTACATACAGTCTTCCAATGACTTGAGTCACTGGAGAGTTTCAGCCTCACACTGACACAGTCAAAGCCTCTGGAATCCACAGCTTTCAAACAGAAAGAGAACATGGTGTCTTCTCTCTGTGAGGCATTTTACTCCTTTTAAGTAGTTGTTGCTGGAGATTTCCACAAATGCCAGCACAAAGATAGTCATCTCACAAATGAGGAAGAGTTTATGTTTATGGTGGAAATTGAAAAGTTTTCAGACATCTAAGAGCCACATCATTACTAAATGACAAACCTTACTCCCACATTTATCTGATGCATAAGCACTAGAGGTTTTTATTGCATAGATGAGGAAAAGCCTCTCTATTTTTTCCCAAAGAGATAGGGATAGAGAGGAAGGAAACATGTCATTATATATGTGCGTGTATATATATAAATGTACAGATACAAGAAAAAAATAGTGGATGGTAATTTATCCAGCATAACAGACCATCTCACACTTTCTCAGTGAGCTCTGTGTTTGATCTGACAAACAGACTCCTATTAGAAGAGTACGGTGAAGTATCACCACATCAGTTCAGGTTGAAAACCTTTTACAGGAAACACCTTATCACTGGTGATCTATTGAACAATCACTTAACAAAGCCTTCCAAATCCACTGTGCAGGATGGAAAAGTAAAAGACCAGCTCCTGATTTCAGCTACACCTGTGCAAATCCTGAATAACTCCCCGGTTCTGAGAGAAGTCTTCAGTTTCCACAACAGGTTTATCCAGATAAGCTGATACAGGTGCAGAAAACTCTGCCACCTCAGAATTTGCTTTTTCCAAAAGCAGAATTGCTTCAGTGCAAGCAGAAACAACACGGTCAGAGAAACCATAAAATATCTGCTTTATCTTAACCAAATTAAACACCTCTGCAGCTCAGCACAATGTAGGTCTGAAAAAACCCACATTGCTGTCACTGCTGTTAAACTTTGTTAAGTCAGTGCCTGATGCTTCACTTCTTAACGAGGCAGTTATTTGTTTCTCAGGCAATCGCTGGCACCTGCCTGCCTTTTAAAATCAAATAATAATTGAATATGAGGAAAGTGAGATGAAGTAAAGGAGATTTAATAAAGAGAATCTTTGCTGCGGAGGGAATTTCTTTGGCAGTGATTACGTTACTAATTGATCAGCACATTGCCTGAGAGAAGCCAGAGACAACAATTATACTTAGCACTGTGGCTGAAAGCAATGCAGTCAACTACCTCCTCGGCTTTCGCTGTCCGCTGGTTTCACCTGGATCGGTCTGTTCATCTGCAAGGAAGAACAAAGAGAAACACGTAATTAATGGAGGAATCAAACATTCACATACAGAGGCTCGCTTTGTTTTTTTACCATACGTCATAATTAGCACCAGAATGTACTCCACGGGGGGGAGGGGGGGGGTGTGAGGAAGCAATTAGTAAACAAAGAAGTAACCATGGAGCAAAGGCTTCTGCTTGGTCTGAGGTAAATAAATCAGTGTCACTCCATTTACCTGACAGGAGCTCTGTTGAATCACATTAGGAGAGGGATCTGACTCATTTCACACAGGTCATGAAATTTTAAACATAACTTTTAAAATTTCTAATAGTTTCTTCTGGAAACACTACTGTGTGAGAGTAGAAGTGCCTTGTCAGAATATCAGGATCAGTGAGACTTTAATTGCAAAGATTTCTTGAGGTTGGCATGATGAAAAGAAAATTGAAAAGTGAATTCCACTTCTACTGTTAGCTCAGTTGGATAGTCACCTGTAACATAGCAGACTCCATTTCACATTTGGGGAGTGGGTTTTGAATCTGATTTGTCTACATGCTGCAGGAGTGTTGGATACTGTGATTTTTTGGTGGAGTAGAGGACAGGATATAAGTAAAAATTTCTCCCTCTGTTACTTTTTCAGGTATGTTCTTCCTTTCTCACATCAGAATATAAATAAGCATAAAAACCTTGCCACTGTGCTGTGAATAGGACTTCTGTTATCAAAATTATCCCTTTGGCAGTCAACAAAAGCATCAGGGACCATCACTATCCCCAGAGCTGCTCACTCTCAGGAGGGCAACAGATGTCTACAATGGACTTCATTGGCAGTGCCTACATGATGTGGGTGTCTGATTAGCAGGGGTGAGGCTGTACCCCTCCTGTCAGTAGCCAGAGATGCAGATTGGATCAGAAACAGCTGAGATTTTAATCTGAAAACTCCTCTTTGCCTCTTACTCCTTGTCACATACGCTGTGCAGAAGGACTATTCAAAATATCTTTCTATGTGTGACCGTGTCTGAGTGGAATGAAAATATCTTTTAGATTTTTCAACCAACAAAGAAAGTACAAGTTCAAACAAGTATCACAAGGAGCAGAAGGTCAGAAGACAATAGGAATCTCCCAACATATGTCTTCCCAAATAAAGTTGGATCACAAATTGGCTGATGAATGTCAAAGGGTGCCTTCAGGGGATACTAGTCATCCCTTATTTGTGGCTAATCACAGTTGGGTAGCAAGGCCATTAGTTTTACTCTTTCTCTCCCCCTGCCCCCCTTAATTCCCTCTTTTTAAAATTTTTTCTTTTTTTTTTTTTTTTTTGAAAGTAGTTCATAATAACTTGGATTTATTCTAATTGCTCTGCACACATATTTAGTAATAACAAGTTATCAAGCTGGCTGACAAGTAGGTTAAGATGATGAAAAGCCTAGCAGATCCTGCTGCACTGATGTCTCTGGAGGAAAATGTACTTATCCATAAACTGACTACAGTTAGACTCACACTCTGGGAGAGAAGGATCAGTGGCTCCAGACACTACTGAGCAGTTTCTGCTCTGCTAAAACCAACAGAGGATCTGGTACCAGATAAAGCTTGTATCAGCCCCTGCTTCTGCAGCTGTAAAGACCCATCACTCACATAGGTATCACAAGATATTAGCAGGGCCAGAGGCAATATATTTAGCAGCAGCAGGACAGACATCCTGCCATAGGGCTCCTGTAACATGTAAGCAGTTAGCTATTACAGACATTCAAAGATCTGACATCACAAAGATGAGGAGGGTAATTTATGTCATGTAACTCCAAACGTACAAAAACCGTAATTTTAAGCCACTCTTAAGCTGGCGTCTGAAATGAAAAGGATGTATGGTCTTCTGAAGTGCCTGTTCCTCTCTGGTGATCACAAAGATAGTCTATGCATCTAGGTGACTTTCACCTTTATTGGACTTATGCCAGATGAACTCCATCTTGGCTCTCATGTGCAGGATAATGACGCCAAATTGCCCCGTTACTTCCCTCAGCTACTCAACCTCTGTGACTGGTTTGTGTTTGTAGCAGGTTGGTGTTGACACCGTCCGCATACCAAGATCTGACTTTTGACACTTGCACTCCTGTTACATATTATGGGTTCCTAATGTGGTCCTGATAGCTCATCTAACTCCTGTGGTCAGAGGAGGGTGGTCAGAGGCCCCTGGTGCTCACTCCACAGCAGCCAGAACCTGCATTCCAAGCAGCCAGCAAGAGTCATGGTAGACAGGAATTTATAGATGTGCAGCACACAGACCTTGAGAGACAAGGTCGTGAATCCAAAATGGACACAGCCTTGTGACGCAGAACACCCCATAAATCTACCAACGTAGGTGCTGATCTGAAGAATGTTAAAGTCTATGAAAATTCCCGCTGAACTCAAGTAAGCTCTGGAGCCAATCTTTAGAAAAGCAAGACAGAGCTCTTCCCACTTGTTGAGTTGGATGTGATCAGCTTGCAAAAAGCAGAGAAGATCATCAGATTTTTTGGCAAAAATTAAAGGACACAAAATTTTGGGGGGGAGGTTGGTTTGTTTGATTGTTTTTGGTTTGGTTTGGTTTTTTGGGGGTTTTTTGGGTTTCTTTTGGATTGGGGCATGAGAAAAAGAAGACAATCCCCAAGAGGAAAAAAAAAAAGAGGAAAGGAATGAGCATCCAACAGAGGAACTAAAAACTGGGGGAATTAATAAGTAAAAGCCTAGTGTAATTTAATGTACACTATGATTTATACACTTGACAATTTCTTTACAGACCAGAGAGAAAGTGCTGCCTGCACAGAGCCCATAATACAAATTGAGATCATCTTGACATGAAAGACACCAATTATAGGGAGAAACACTGAGAGGAAAATAATTAAGTTTCCTCTCTCCATCTATGGAAATTTTTTTTTTTTTTTTTACACAGACACTCCGGGAGCAAGGAGCTGCCACAGGGACCAGAAAAAGGCTAAGTGGGGAAATAAAATGGTAGAAAGATGTAGCTTTCCCAGTCTGGGAAAATGCCTTCTTGAGGTGAAGGGAATTTAGAGCTTCAAGCTCCCTGTATATTCTTCGTCTGGAAATTGCCATGGGTTTAATGAAATGAAACCAAACCAGTCTTCTGTAGAGTTTTTGGGGGAATACTGAAATGGACATCTTTAATATCTGTCCTGTCATGATGTACCCTGCGAGTATGATAGAAGAAATCAGGCAGCAAGTCTGACTTATACCATGGAAGTCCACATGGGATCATAGGAATTACAGATGTGGCTGTAAGGTTTTTGTTGCACCCTGCCTATAGAAGACTTCAAAAGAGGTTTGGCAACATGAGAAAACAACTGGGCAGGCTAAGCCAGCATTTGATCTAACAGATGGAGTGGATGTAATCTGTTAGGCTTTCCTCTAGGATGTGCTACACTTCTGTTCATTCAGTGGTCACTCTTTCCTCTGCCCATGGATCCTCTCTGTGCTCTCCTTTGAAATATGATCATGGTTTCCTATTCGGTATCATTCCTATTGGGCTGCCACTGCAAAAGAAGGATACTGTTTTACCATTAGTTAACCCAGAAAGTGTTTATCTCCTCTTTAGCCTCTCTCTCAATCTTTAGGACTTGACTAAAATTTTTTATTGTCTACATAACATGAAGATGCCTGACTTTAAGGAACCAGAATGCTCAATAGGTATGAAACCATCATAAATAAGGACAATGTGTATCCTCATTCATTTTTCAAAATCTTGTTTGGTCAAAAATTTGCTTTGAAGTGCCTCCCTCAACAGCAGTTTTGTAGCAAAGATGAGCTGAGAGCCACTGGGGCACAAAGAGGTTTAGGCAAGTGCCAAAAAAAAATAATTTAGGTGTTTGGTTACATATGACAGACCCAGTTTTCCAAGAGGTGGCAAGCAGGTGGCAAAACAGGGGTTTATTCACAGTTGTGTTCCCAATGTGGACTCAGGAAAAGCCTGTTACTCATGCTCCACATCTGTACTGGGAACTATGGGTACTGGGTACCACTGCAGCTGTGAATCAGTCCCTTTCAGGAAGGGGGGGTTGTATGTCCTTTTCCCACAAGTGCCACAAATGTTTGGGTTTATGGAGAAGTCAGAACTTCTCATGCATCACACTTCTCATTTTACTTTGATACTTTACACATTCATCTCTGCTGAAAACCGCCTTTACTATCACTTTTGCATACCTTGGACAAGATGATCCTACTTGTTACACTTCATACCCTTCAATTTGGCTTTTTCTTCCTTTTTTTTTTTTTTTTCCCTAAAACCAACCCATTCAAATTATGCCAGATATCACCATCTCACACCAAATTGCCACTGCCCCACCTACCCCCACTCCAATTCTCCCAGCAAGTAGAAACACAACATCATTTTTCATGTCCAATTACAGCCACTGTGGTGCCACTGTTAAAAGACAGCGCAGGTACTCCTGTCAAAAAGGGTTTGAGTTACAAGAAGCGATGAATTATAGCAAGCCCTTTTTCAATTCTCCACAGAAATGAAATGTCAGAGCTTGCTGCTGTATTTTTCTCAGCACCATCAGCTACAGGCCACTGCAGGAATTAGACAGGGGACAGACGCTTTTCTGCATCATGATTTTTCTTTTCCTAAGGTTGTCGTTTTCTCCCCCACCAACCCTCTTCTTCTCCCTCTGGCTTTGATATTAATTTAGAGGAGGTAGAAGGATCACCTGGGAAAGAAGAGTGTGAAGCAGAGACAGCTGATTTCTCACCGTCTCCATCTTTCTTCTTCTCACTGTTCCTACTAGTCCTTTCTTTCTTTTCTCACTCTGTTTTTCATTGCTCATCAATATATCTGGTGTTTCTAGCTAAGACTAAGACTCTACCAGGCTTGGGAATGGACAAATGCAGAGATTAAAAAAAGAAGAAAAGGAAAAAAAATCAAAAAGCATGGAGATATACTGAATAGCTTAAAATGTGATCTGAGATGGGAAGGAAAGGTGAGGAGATAAGGAGAGCACTGAAGATCACTGAAATGTCAGTTATGGTTAGAAAGAGCATATCCAAGCAGAAGAAAGCTATACTAGAGATAATCTGCTGATTATGCTTAAGGATTACAAAATTTCAGGAGAAAAAAGGTTATTCTAGAGCTTATATGTTTTATAAAACTATGGAAGATGATCCCGGTAATCATTTGGATAATAATGAATAGCCTTTCCACCACTCCTTAGAGGTCTTAAAAAATTTGAATTCTCCCTGAGAGCAGATTGGGTCTTTGATTTGTATAAAAATCTGTGATGAAAGGAATTCTGCTGTCCATATTTCCTGAAGTTCCCAAAAAGTGTAAAAAGTAGAGGTGCTACTCCACTGGCCTTCTGGGTGACTTTGGGCACATCATTACCTCTTTCTTAGCTCTTTCTTCTCTACAATAAAGATAAAGTTACCATAATGTACCATGAAGGTGGTTGAAGAAAAAAAAATGTATCTAAAGTCCAGTGTTAAATAGAAAAGGAAACAATCATCCAGGTTTTTTTATGCCTGAATTACATGAACATTATGGGGGCAAATGACAAACTCTTCTTGCTCACTGATGTTCTGTTGTGTTTGGCATTTTTCAGGCAGCAGCCCCCTAAATAAATGCTGCGACCTAATCATGAAGAATAGGATGCTGATGTGAGCTAGGAGATCTTAGAAAAATGCTTATTGGGCACTACTGCATCTCTATAGATGCTGGTTAGCCTATGGGAAAAGAAATCCCATCCCAGAGCAACTTCCTTCCTAAAAATGTTATGCGGTTCTTGACAATCTCATGGCATAGCTCAGATGTTAATTGGAGGTATGAACTGCTCTGAAATTTCCAGAAATACTGTTTACTATGTTTAAAATCTCTCCACAAAGCACTAAGAGGAATTTCATTTTACCACTTCTGCCGACTGAGTCTGCCATGAGCCTGTTTTCAAATGTGCCAAGAACACAATAGTAATTCCTCTGAATTCAATACAGCAATTTATGTGAGTAAAGGTATTGGCAGGAATGTGTTTGTAGGACTGGGTCATAATTTTTAAAGCATTGAACAAAATCTGCCCTGATCGAGGGCCCTAAGGAAATGCAAAGTATATTAGTGTCAAAGTTGGAAAGGCCAAGAAAATCATCTACAATTGAATTGTGTATGTGTAATTGCAAAATTCAAGTAAATCACTCCATACCTGATTCTGAGTGACATAATTGAATTACAGTGATCTAAACTAGATAGCCATAAGCGTGAATCCAAAGCAATCTCCTCTCTCTGAAGAAAAACCACGAAGTCAAGGCTCAGGTTCAGGGAAATTTCTCTGAATTTTACAGAATAAGGAAGGCTGCTTCAACACAGGTTAGCTGCACAACTGGCCCCCTGTACTTGTATAATTCAGCTGTAGTTCATAGAGCAAAAACCTGCTTCTATGGGAATAGAGGTAAGTGCTGTGTTTGCATGTATTGCCATATAATTACAAATTAACTACACTTACCATGGGCATTACAGATTGGTACAATGTTGGATTAGTGAAAGACTAGGAAAAGGAAATATTTTAAAAAGTTTTGTAAAAAAAGAAACAAATCATATTGGTTTGCCTTGTGAGAATTACTCATTAGTAATACAACACATCTGAAATGACAATCTTAAACCTTGTCTGGGTAAAGGACTCTTAATTTCTCCCCACCACCCACTTCCCTGCCTGATGAGATATGTGTCACAGACGTGTACACAAACAGATGAGAAGACCTGAAACAGGAATGTGCGAGATATGAAAAAGAAAAAAACACATTGAAGGGTCTGACCTTTACAAATCAGTCCATGCTCTGGTGCCTACCCCTGAGAATGATTGCTACCGGCCATCCCTGCACTCTGAGGGCATTTTCTATATATCATATAAAACACATCGTAATCCATCTGTCTAACTATTGATTCATCTTTCTCCTTTTCTCCTGCGTATAGATGAACCTAGAGAGTGCTTCAGTTCAGTTTAGATTCACATGCACAAGCCTGTGGCTTCAGATACAAAACTCTCTCCCCATAGAACAGTTTAGGTTTGAGTTTGAAGAAACTGCTTATCTTGTCAATAGCCAAACAGAACCTTTCCAGTACAAACAACTCCGAGTTTGTCCCCAGGATAGCTGAGCATGTAGTGTTCAACCTTACAGTAGCTCTGGTTTTAAATGATGTGGGAAAGGGTAAAGGGAGAACTCAGTCCTCAGCAGGTTTGAGGACAAAGCACAGGATGTTTGGAACAAAGAATCATTTTCCAAAACAAGAGAGACAACACCCCCTTTTTTTTTTTTTTTTTTAGTATTTTTATCTTATGAATATTGTTTCCTGTGCAAATCTGCATGTGAAGGAGACAGCAGGAGATCCCCTTAAAGCTTTGGGCAGTCACACAGTAAAAATGATATTTGAAAGGTCTATATTCACTGTGCCTCCTCACACACAGTACCTCAGTGACCTGAGGTACTGGTGCCCTGATCATCCAGATGGGTATTTATTGCACTCATCGATCTTGCTTGGCTCATGCACTTGACCTTTCCTCCCTTGAAAAGAAGGGGGTCTTCTGGATGACGACTTTACCTTGGGAAATGAGTCTGTAGCCCAAGACCCCTTATGCATGTGAGAAGTCCTAGGACATTTAGTGAGTACACTCCAGCAAGTAAAGAGTCTCAAGACTGGCCCACTGGTTGTTCTAAGCTACATAAAAGGGTCTATTTGTCTATGTATCCTGACAGCAGAGGTATAACTCTTGAATGGACATTCTGCTCATTAAATCCAGTTCCCTGCTGCTACCATGAGCAACCACAATGTGAAATTCTCTTCATAAACACATCAAATTCTAATACAAGACTAAGTCAATCTTTTTTTGTCCTTTCCCCCCTTTTTCCCTAATATCAGTAGGGATAAGCTTTTCCACAATCTCATCTTTCTTCTAATTTCCCTCTTGAGTTTATTTCGAGATAATTTACATCCAATTTTAAAATGTGCCCCAAACACCTTTTATCTAAAATCATTCTTCTCAATTCCTAACTTTTTCTATTAGCCGACTCCACACGCATTGAGTAGAAAGCAACCTCATTCTCTTTTAGCCTAGATATTTTGATACCAAACTCCTTCAGGACAGAGCAAGAGCATTGCCACAGAATCAGAGAATTGTTAATGTTGGAAAAGATCTCTAAGATCACCAAGTCAGCTGTTAACACGGCGCTGCCAAGTGCACCACTAAACCATGTCCCGAACTGCTACATCTGTAAGTTTTTTGAGCCTGTTTAGGGATGGTGAGTCCACCATTTCCCTTGGCAGCTTGTTTCAGTGCTTGACTGCCCTTTTGGGGAAGAAATTTTTCCTAACATCCAAAACCTCTCTTGTCACAACTTAGGCCATTTCCCCTTGTTCTTCACCAACCAAGACAGCCTCAGGCTAACTGGCATGGAGCCTTGGACTACTGAGAATGGCTAATAAGTTAATGCACACAGAAGGCATCACAGAACTTAAACGAGTGATGAGAACATGTGCTGAGGGTCCTGGTTCAGTTTTGCAGTGTGTGCTTAGCTCAGGCGTTTGTGCTTGTAGGTCTGTCTCTGCCTGCAGTGCCTAGGTGAAAGCCTGCCCTCAGACCCCACATCTGAGTTTTCTCACAGATGCTCTCAGTGTTAGTCTGTTGCTGTCTGTTGGGCAGGTAGGGTGTTCTCTGCATATGGGACATGTCATGGGCACATAGAGCCCAGAGGACTCCGGCACAGACGTGAGGCCAGAGAGACAGATGTATCCCTGAAGGCATTACAGACATAACCCCTTTTCCCCCACTAAGAGATGAACATCTGCTCTCGTCTTTTCCTTATCCTGAGCCCATGACCCCTGGCTATTGGCACTTCCCTGATGTGCTCTTCACTCTCTAGGCTTTATCTCTTCTTCTGAAGCAAGACCCAAACATTGCCTTTGCCACTAATGGTTGCTTGGCCTGACTCTACAGACTCAGGAGCAAGGCCAAGCTCCATTGACTTCGGTGCTTTGAGTGCAAAAAGAGATTGGCCACTGTCCATCCAAGAAGATTAGACCTTCTGTGCTTGTAGCTTCATATGCCTGGCCACAAAGATAAGAACCACATCCAGCCCTTTTGCCCATGGAGAAATGCTTTCCACAGCACTGCCATTTAACAAACAACTGAGTAAGCAGCGTAAATTAACTAGCTGCTTTCACCCACTGCCAGGCCCATGAAATACAGGCTCTCTCATTGATCTAAATGTGTAGGTAGCCTCAGAGCATGACTTAGAACACAGCCTCCACAGGAACTGAAAAAGGCTAGACTGGAAGCATGGTACCCATGCTACCCCTTGGTACTGGGCTAGACCCACTCTGAGACAGGAAGTGGTTTCCCCCCACCACTGGTCATGCTTTCAAAGGTAATGTGTTTACTCTCTTCCTCCTATCCTAATTTCCTTTCTCCCAAGGGTTAAAGTCATCTGTGGGGTGAGCTTGCTGCAGTATAACAGAGAGCACTCCATTACCTCAGTCCTGAACCTCAGGAGGATCAGATCTAAACCTATTCCAAGCAAGATGCTGCAGCATTTCTGAAGATAAGAGCTTCTTTCTCAAGGCGTATCCCTATCCTATACAGGTGGTATGGTTGCGCTCTCCTTTCAGTTCTATTAACAAATATAATCTAATTATTTTAAGATAACCTGAAACAAGTCTCATTTGAGTGGAAAAAACCCCAGCAGCCATGCAACCTTATCCACTGATTTGTCTAAACTGGTTTGAAATCACACCTCAAAGTAGATGTGTGAACACTTCGCCTAATCATAAACCCCTTAGCTGTGCACTGGATTAGGGCTGCAGCTCCTGAACTGGAAAATAAAAAGTAATTTTACAAAAAAGAAAACAAACAAGGAAAGACTCAGAGAAGGAATAAGACTATCTTAATCTTGATAGTGCCCCTTTAAAGAAAATCTTCTGCAAAAGGACTTAGAGCACTAAATTTTTCTTCTGTCCTCCTTCACAGCTAGGAAATGCATACTGGTTGTGATTTTAAGCCCATCCAGCTGCTCAAATTAGTCCTCAGTTCCTAACAGCAAATGAATAAACACAAGCTGGAACCTTGCAAATTATAGTAGAGCCTTCAAAAAGAAAGGAAAACAAAATTCCCAAACATTTCTTGAATAGGGAAAACCATGGAACACTTTAAAAAAAAAGACCCAAACAAAATCAATGAAACAAACCCCCACAATCTTTCCAGATTCAAGAAACTCAAGGTTAGTGAAATTCTCTCTACTGGTTTCAGTCCTTACAGAATCAGGCCCTCCAATGCAAAATGAGCTACCTCTCACTCCCATCTATGTATAACTGGTATCATCTGGTCCTATGTTTTGACAATTATCTGTAACATAATTAGCAGACTTATGAGCTTTGCTGATTAATTATGCCATCCTTCAAAGTTGATCTGGGTACTTACAATAAACAAACACCCTGGTTGGGTAACAAAGGTGATTTTCTGTGTCTGTTCCAGCCAACAAAGGCTAGCAAGCTCATTCTACTATGGAGGGATGTGGTCAGAAACTCCCAGGTATTCATTTCTGAACTGTCATTCATGTGGAGCTACTTCTCTTCTGGTCCTTGACCACACCCTGACTTCCCCCCTCCTGAATGATTAAATGTTTCCTCTCTGCTGAGAGTTGTCCAAAAAAACCTGGTGTCTGATACTAATGCATCACTGATGCTTTCGTCCTCCAATTATGCATAAACATTGCCTTTCTTTCTTTTCCACCCTGAACAAACACTTTTTTTATTTCTTTTCTTTTCTTTTTTTTTTTTTACATCAACATGTACCAAAGCATTAAACAAGACATTCCATTAATTTCTTCATCATCATAACTTAAGCCTGGGACATACCCTTTAAATATTCATTCAGCTATGAAAACTGGGCATTAAAATTTTAATAATGTCAAGCTCATTTGAACTGAGCTCCCGGGGGACTATTACGATACAATTAGAATAAATATGATGATTGATTTGGTGTAAAGGTTCACCTGTCCACATCTGTTAGTGGCCGGAAGCAGCATGCCACCTCTGGCATCACAGCCCATAGCTCCAAGTTATTTATTCCCTTCCTCATCAACCCCATTTGCTTTTCACTTGCTTGCAAGCTTGACCCCCTCACTTCCTTGCACAGCATGTCCAGCTTGGACAAAGCTGGAAGAGGCAAACCAGTGAGGTGTCGTTGAGAAGCGACAACTCATCCAACTGCATTTTCCTCCTTCCTTCCTTCCCCTCCTTGTGCTGTGGCACTTGATTAAAGAGGGAGCGCTGATCAGAGACACGAGAAGTTCAGCTATAAACTTTCCGGCGGTCGTAGCCATTAACCTTTTGCAGTATGAGTCTGAACTCCCAGGGTCTGATGCTCCTGGGTAGATCGGTAGCAAGCCTAAGCAACATTGACATGTTTGAACCAGCGCGGAGGAGAACAAGGCTTGCTGCTTCTTAGCAGCGTCTTTCCAAAATCACAGCAGAGAAACAGTCTCAAGACGTGATGCTGAGAGTAAAAAAAAAAAATAAATAAAAAAATTCCAGAGAGGGAAACCGAGCAAGAAATCACACTACTTAAGGAACCTTCTGTTTCAAACTCAGGATGTTTTTGAATACACAGACAGATAATTAAAAGATTTTGGTCCACTGGGTGCTGAGCATATTTGAAAATTTGGGCCAGATTGTACTTTCTGTCTCTTGCAGTGTGAATTGGGTGCTACATGGTGTAAATATGAAAGGAGATAAAATGGAGCCATCACCACTGAGAACAATCGTAGAGTTTGGTTGTTTTTTTTTTTTTTCCCCTGTCATCTACTTAAAAAAAACCTACTCATTAGTTCTTTGAATAAGGGTATAATGTATTTAAAGGTAACCCTCCTCTAGCCCGGCTTACAAGCACTGCCAGTGTTTCTGGCTTTTGGGGTTTTACCATCAGTCTCCTGACATATGGTGCTTTCCTTAAATCCCCAACTTCTGGACACTAGCAACTTTTTAACAGGAGTTTTGATTCCAGAATAAAAGACAATTTTTAATGCTCAAAATATAGCTCAAAGAAAATGAATACATAAAAATAAAATATCTCTTATTTATATTAACATATCATCCATGATAGCTTGAGATAATTTATTACTGATGCATCTTTTCAGTAGGCAACATTAATTATTAGAAGCATTATTTGATTTTCACTGTTTTAAGCTGTTTTTATTCCTGTCTGCATTTTGCTTAAAGCAGATACTTATCCTAAAGCTGTCATTTTCTTTTTCAAATTCAAATCAAGTCCAGTTCTTGTGCCTATTTATTGTCTCTCCTTCTGTATAATTTACTTTTAATAATAGTTTTAACTTATTAACTTTTAGTAATACTTTTGTATTATTTACTTTTACACCCCTCCCCCCAAATAAAAAAGTTTTAAAATAAACTCAGCCCAGTATGCATTACAATATGGAGACATGAAAGGTGATAATGGTCACTTGATGTTGATTTTCTCAGAAGGAAAACAGCAATTTGGGAAGTCTACTTACTGTGAACGCACACGTTGTGGAAAGATACAGCCTTGTACTCTTTTACAAAGTCTATTACCTATCACCTTCTTCCCCACTAAGTTTACCCCAAGGAAAAAGGGGTTAGACAGTAATCTTTATCTTCAGCGCCCATTGTGAGGATTAATTAGATATTATTCCTACAAAATTGTGAAGTTCTAAAATGCTATATAAGCTCTCAGTGTTATTATAACGTGCCATACCTTCATAACGTATACCACTGCAATATCACCCCTTGGTTGTTCAAGACTACAGAACTGCTGCTTCTAATTGAGTTAATGGCTTCATAGGTTGGTAATTTAATAAAACAGACTGCTTAAACCAGCAAGGTTTTGATTAAATGGGGTGTGTGCAAAGGGGAATTTATATTTGTTAGAAGCTGCATAAATCCAAGGTATCAAGGCACAGATAATGCCTGTATAATAGTCAGTTATACAGAAAGGAAGGAAGGACAGAGCTGAAAGCCATGGCATCACAGAAAATCTTAAACTGGAAGGGACTCATAAGAATTATTATGTCCAAATCCCTGCTCCTTGCTGGGCTACCTAACACTGGTCCGTTTGACTAGGAGCATTGTTTAGATGCTCCCTGAGCTTGGATGCTCGGGTGAGCCTGTTCCAGTGATCCACTCAGACAAGAACCTTTTCCTAATGTCCAGGCTGAACCTCCCCTGATGCAGATTTATTGAATTTCCATGTCCCTGTCTCTGGTGACCAGAGAGAGGAGATCAGCACTCCCATCCTCTGTCCCTCCACGGCAAAGTTATGGTCTGGTGTCATGTACAGCTGTAGTCAGATATTTTGGGCTGGTCTCAGGGGTATGCACAAATAAGCAATGGTGTGCACATACAGATAAGACTCTGGGCTTCTGCCACTGCTCACAGAGGCAAGGAGGCTCTACCCTAGGATATCATGCACCTTGCCTGATTTTAGAGAGAAACTCTATTGTTTCTTTCCAGATGTCTCTGTCCTCTAGTTTAGCTCTAATAGTGGAAGAAAAACTGGAAAACTTTGGAGGCTGGGGGGAATGATCCTATTTGCTAAATGGAAAGTCTTAACTTGTACGGAAATCACAGGTATTTCGTGAAATTGCCATTCTGAAGCAAGTGCCTGGCCGTGCCCACGCAGAGGAACGGGCTGCTTGGAGACCTCCAGAGGGAGCTCTTGGCTGCCTAAATTTAAACAACCAAATTATGCAAACCCAATTTCCTAGATGGAGAAATTAAGGATTTACTCCGGGAAGCCTGCTTCATTAGGTACTTAAAATGTACTCAAAAGTTAGTTACTTCAGTACACAGACTGGATCGCACCTTTGACTCCAGTGATTGCCTGTCTGCAGTGATTTTGGACTGCGGGAGCAGCTCCAGGTGCTTCCACTAAGTGCTGGAGTCAGTAGCAAAAAATTGCCCTGAAAAGAAAGGGAAAGAATCCCTCCCTCTTGACACTCTTCTGTGCTGTAAATACCAGGTCCTAGCTGCTTCTGTACCATGGGTCAGTGCCACTGAGAGCTAAAATTTTGTTTTTGCATCATCTCTCAAGAGCTCCAAGTCAGGCAAATCTGAAACCAAAGCAATCCTTTCTTTCATCCATCTGACCCTGAGAAAACAAAGAAGGCCAGGCACAGCTAGCCTGGCTATTTTGTACATAAAGAACACTACCCACAAAGCTAACGAGAAGCTTTTATGGCTGTTGGTAGAGCACTGATAGATAACAAGGAACAGGTCCAAGCTGCAAAGTTTCATCTATAAGAGGCTGGGCAGAAACTTTCCATAATAAGGGCCAGTCATAAAATTCAGATGCTGACGCAAACACAGGCAGCTTAGGAGGGCATATGGCAATTGTGCTAGTGGCTAGGCTTATACCTTGTTGAGAAATCTGGCTCAACTAAGCAGTCACTGACTCACATCTTTATCTGACCCAGCCAAGCTCACCAGGTCAGATGTGTGCACTTCCACAGGCCTCCATTCAGGGACAGGAAGGTGGCGGGGTTTCATCAGAGATGGTACGTGGGGGGGGTGCCTGGTGGGGGAGATCCAACCACATGACAGGAACCACGAGCCCTGAGAATGTTTTCCAGCAGGGGGACCGACACTTTGTGGCTCCAAAGGAGCTGATGTCAGCACTTCAGAGGGGAAGAGCTGGTTCAGCAGAAACAAAAAATAATAGGAGAGTGGGAAGTCTAACATCAAAAGTGGATGTTTTTCTTTCTCCCTATATGTTGTGCTCTGGTTGGGTGGCAGGTTATTGGTCCTGGTAGTCGTTAGACTCTAGACTGCCTTATGGCAGGGGTCAGGCTGCTTGATGAAAATTGTCCTCAGCCTTAAAATCTGTGAACTTTGCTGGAGTTCAGGAAAGGTTTGTGCTCTCAGGGACTCTCAAGTAAAGACTCAGGACAACCTGCTTGTGGCTCCAGGTATTGTGCTTGTTCCCAACAAGAATCTTATTTAGAGGAACATCAGAGAGATTTCGAGAAACATTAATTTCATGCCAGGCCAAAATGCCCCTGCAGTAAGCTCCGTTGAGCCAGCACTGAACAAAGGGAATTCAAAATTCAGCTCCTTCACGTGAGGTGGTGTGCCTGCGTGTGTGTGTGTGTGTGTGTGTGTGTGTGTGCTTTAACTAAATCATTTATGGTCAATAATGCCAGGTTATTATAGGTCAATAACTTTCCATTATTCACTAGCCTTGCTGTGCTCCCACTGTCAGGCAGCACACCGGCATGTTGGCTCTCGCAAAGTAAAAAGCTCCTGATGGGAGCTTTGGAAAAGCAAGCACGAACACAGCTTGAGCAGAGAAAAAGAAAACAGGGGAGGGAGGGAGTGTGAAAAGTTCTAGTTGCACTCAAGAGTGTCTTGGGGAACGCATGTGTGACATACTCTCTCTCTCTCTCTCATACATGCATGCGCATTCAGTCCCAAAATTCATTATTCTTGTGCTCCCAGCTGGTCAGATGTGAGGCAGTCCAGATCCCAGGGCTGCGTGACCACAGAGTCGTCCTGAGCAAACATTATCTCTCATTAAGGTCTACAAGCTTGGGCTTAATGCCACAGTAGCCTGCGGGTTGTCTAAGCTCTGTGCGTGGAGAGTTAATGCTCACAGCTGCCTGCTCTGTACTGAGTACCCAGGAGAGGAAGAGTATCAGGTTTTTTACAAGTCAGGGTGCAAATATCAACAAAGAAACAGAAATGAAGAAATCAAGAATTGCAGGACCACATGAAAATTATATTTGCCCCCGTCACTACTGCACTGGTACTAATGGTCTGCCCTGTGTCTCATGAGAAGAGTGGTCAGGAGCCTGCAACTGCAGGTATATGTAAATAATAGTCTGTCTCTGTGGAAACTGCAGGAGGCAAAAGCTAGCCCTGTGGTTTGGCAGAGACTCTTTGGTGCTTCTGCAAAGGGTCTGAGCATGCTGCTCCCAAACAAACATTTTGATATGACAAGCCAGGACACAGGAGCTGTGGGATGGACCCATCTCTTGTGAAAAGGCAACGAGTGGAAAATGAGTGTCTGTGTGGAAAGTGGAAGCAGACAGGAATTCAAAGCCTGGGAAAGGAGACAAGGAAGAATAATGCTGCTGTTTCATTGAAAACAAGTTATCTAAGATTTCTGCCTAGGTGCCTTTTTGGCTCTTTGCTGAGCAGCGCATTGACCCTACTTCCCTCTAGCACTAAGACAGTGCCTTCCTCATGAAATATCTCGGCACTGATCACACTGTGCATGGAGAAGGACTCAGCTTGGGGGCAGAGTGCTGGCTTTTCCTGATGTTTCAGGTAGTGGACAGTGATGGAGATAACATCTCTGCAGCCTCGCCTTTGTTAACTCCCACGTCAGCACAGCTGCCATGGGCAAGGAAGAGTTAACGGGAGCTCTGAAGAGCTGGTCCGTTTTGAATGTGAATAATGGGAATACTCTCCTTCAATCGGTATTCAGCACAGGGATGTACAGAGGTATAAAGTTAATCACTAGCTGGGCCACCCCTATTTCCAGAAAAAGAACTTTAATACCTTCTTTATCCAATGAAGTACCATTGTTATACCTGCATATTATGAAGGGTTTATTAAACCGGTGATAATCTATTCAAGATAAAGTGATCTGTATGGCCAACTGAGCACAGATCAGACAGAATGATGGGAGGTTATTGTTAAAATATGCAAATTCACATCCTATTGAAATGCAAACCCTCCAGATAAGATTTTTTAATAAATCTGGTCTTTTTTCACTGCATGAAGGTAACCTAATGTTTATTGACTTCAAGACCATATAATGGAACGTAATATCTATTAGTCAGATCCTTGCCTCTCTTTCGATTACTGGAGGTACATGTTCTGGCTCCTGAAGAATTTTTGTTTTATGGTTTGGTACAAAAGAAAAGAGATTAAAACCCCTGAAATTAATTAACTTCTTTCTACACAAAGCCCCCCTTCCTCTTCAACTGCTGTCATTAGTTACTCAAGTAAAAGGAAGCAGTACCCATCAGCTGAGAAACTGTCCACTATTTTCAGTGTTAGGAAAAACAACCAAAAGTATAAATGCTAATTTGGAACACTTTCGTTCAGTTTAAAAGAGAAATTAAGACTTTTGAATGCCTTCTTTCCATTTGCTATTACCACAGCAGAGAAACTTGAATAAAGTTTCATTTTACTCTCATGTAAAAAAGGCCTATGAAACAACTTCACCTGACTTCTCCATGTGTGTTTCTGTGTGTAAGACTTGTTTAAAGCACACATTCAGTGTGCTTTTATGAACTGGGGGGGACAGGTGATTTCTGAACCAGACACAGTTTCAGATACCAAAGTGCCAGATGAAATAAAGGCTTTTATTTTAGTGAAATGCCAGTGCTGTGATAGCAAGAGTTGAGAACTCATTTCTGCTTAAAGGTCACTTCTCCTCAAACCCTGTAAAATCTACATGCTGATGTAGATTGATCTGAGATTTGGTGTGTCTAGTGAAGGTGGAAGGTTTGTTTCTGACTCCAAAGTGAAGGTCAGTAGAGAAAAAGTATCCTGAAATAGAGCTCCTTGGAAAAGCCCTGCCCAATTTAAAAAGACTTTTTCATGTTGCTGATAGGCTCTGCCAGCTGTTTTGTGGTCAAATCAGGATTGTGACTATTATGCTTAAAATGGACTCATTTTACCAGCAGGTTCTTGGTGGTCACAGAGCAGAAGCAGTAAGATAGAGGGCTGGGCAGGGGCTGCTGGGGATGGGGCAGGCAGCTCAGCTCTGGGCATGGATGGGAGGGATTCAATAGGCAACCAAAGATGTTCAGGCTGGGGCATGTAAACAGCTGCCCATGCTTGGTTATCTGAAGCATCTACACCTGTTCTGACCTGTACTGTTCTGTCCAGACAGGGCTGTTCAACAGCACAGGGGTAGACTTTTTAAGTACAGCCAGAAGCCTTTATAAAGGCTGGACTGGTCACCTCTCTCTTAGGTCAGACCTCTGGCTTCCATCACAGCTGAAGAATAACCCAAGTTAAACCTTTCTGGACAGTTAGGCTGATGGGGATGTGCATAAAACGTACTGCCTGCCTCTGTGTCTGCAGTGGGAACAGCACTTTCCATCCCCAGTCTGCACCACTGCCAAAACACAGACTCTCTACCCAGGCACCCTTCTCATCACTCACTTCACTGGGTATACCACCAGTTACAAATTAGCACTTAATCAAGATAAATCCCATAGGAAGGATATGGGTAATATGCAATGCATTAAGCCTGCAAATTAAGATGGTCTGATTTAGCCCTGGCTTTAAAACTCCCAAGCTTGCATTAGGACTAATGATGAATGGATGTACGTCCCTGGTTGGACAGGAGCTCTGTCAGGACAAGGCTGCCCAGCAGTGACAAAGCCAGAGTGAAACAAGTGCTCTGCTTAGTGTTCATTAGGCCTTCCACACTGCCCCTGCTTGGGAATGTGCTTTCCCTTGCCTTAGATGGTTGTAATAGTGCCACTTCTCCAGGATCTATTGACTCATTGATCCCAGAGTTCATTTACAAAATCCAACTGAGGGCAGTGGATGCTGGCATAATTCCCCTCACTGATCAGTGAGGGGAAACTGAGGCACACAGCATCATATTTAGAAAGGCTGACCTGCACTGTGCCCAGGGCTTTCCATTCGCTGGCTCTAAACGGGACCCCGCACATCACCCTGCTTAGGCACTCTCAATCACACTTGGGAGTCTCTTGTTCTTTCACTAACTAGCTGCAGGGACATAGGTGACATTTCAGCTCTCTAAGTGCGGCCCAAGGTACAAGTTAAAGCTCAGTGGCCTGAATTCTCCTAGCAGATTAGTGGAGTAGCACAGAAAGAAAACTCTTTCCCACTCCGTCTCCTGGGCTGCAGCATGGGTGATGCAGCAGGATTGTACCTCCAGGTACAAGTGCAGCAATACCTAACGAGTACCCTGCTGTGGGATGCACCACACTTTGCAAATGTGAAGTTAAAGACTGTTTCTGTCCCTCAGTGAATGAGCAGTCATAGAACTCTGGTTAGCCTCTCTTCAGTTCCTGCAAGACCTGAAAGAAGCCTCCTATCAGGCCTCACATCTACTATATATAGTCCAGAAATTTATCTCTGCGTGAGATCAGGGAAGAAGAAGACCCTTTATTAGCTTGTTCACCCATCAAGGTCAGGGTCCACATAGGCTGGAGTACACCAATGTACAAGTCCTGCAAAATACAGGGGAGCTGCTATTTCAAGGGAGAATGTGATGCAGGCTTCAAGAGAAATCAGTTTAAGATTCACAGCTGAGGAGCATCAGTAAAGGGCTGTGATCTGCAAGGGGTTAAAGGGCTTTGTTCTGGCTGCAGGAGTAATTTAGGGAAAGAAAATCCTTTAAAATAACAAGCTTGGCAATATCTGTGGTTTTAAATGTACTTTTCTTCAGATTTGCACTAGTGTTCAAACTTGTCACAATAGGGTATCTTTCCTGGATGTCATACTGCACTTATTACTGGGAATGACTACTTCCTACAGTGTGTCTCTACTTTATGGCTTTTTAAGATATGGATGCTGTCATCATGTTCCCCAGAGATGTGTTCTGGTTCATGGAGAGGCTGTTTTATATAATCTTCCGTGAAAGATTAAAACAACAGAACAGGAACAACATAATGCAACACACTACCTCCTGACACAAACAACGATGTGGTGGCACAGGCAACAAAATCTCCTCACCCACTGCAAAGTAGCAGACTTCATTCATGTGGTCGAACCTCACTTTCCACACGAAGATCGGATCACGTTCATTCCCAAGAAGACCATGCTGACACCCTATCCTGGGAACAGCCTTCACCAAAACATGTTATCTCTCCACTGCCCTCATCCCCTCCAGCATCACCTGTCTGTTTCGTACTGATATTCTCCCTGGTGTGTCTCCATCCAACAGCTCAGACGAGGTACCAGCAAGTGGAGCTCTGCCAGCCAGTGCAATTCCTGAGATATCCTTTCTTTCCTGGCTAGAAAATGTCAAATCTCACATTTATGCCTCCCTTTGCTCCTTGCAGAGCAAACCCCAGCCAAGGTAGAGGTGATGGCAAGAGAGAATCTTGGGGAGAAGGCCCTGTATCAGTTAACAAAACACTATTAGTGAACGTAAGGGATTACCCTGGGATACTTCACCCTTTGATCCAAGGTATCAGCATGCCCCATTCTAAGCAGAAAGTGAGAGAAGCTGTGTCCAATCAGAGATGCACAATAATTTGCCAAAGCCAGAGATCATCTTATTGTCACTGTGACTTTTTCATTGCCAAACAGCACCTTAAATCACATAACAATAACAAGGAGGTTAGTGTGAAGCTTATGCAAGAGTAGAAATGTGTCTTTTTGTTTTTTTTTTTCTTTGTCTTTCTTTTATTTACTTCACCTCCAAGATAAGAGGCCAGTAGCTGCAGATCTGCAGAAACAAGAGGGCTTTGTGATGAGCGAGCAGGATTAAGGTGGTTGCTTCATAATTTTGATAGTGCTGAAGGTAGAGCTGAAGGACCAGGACATGTCTGTGCCCCGGGTGTGTGTGCATTTGTGTTTGTGTGCCTTTCTCCAGCTCCCTGGCTGGAGAAGAAGATGCCAAGCAGGAGAGATCTGTGTGTGCTTGCTTCTGGCTTTACCTCAAATCCAGATTAACACTATGGATTTGAAAGTTTGACCATTAACATGTGAATTAAATCCTGAAGGAAAACTGTTCAAGGCTTACAAGAATATTGAAATACAAAACTAATGATGAAGGATGAGGGAAATTATGTAAAATAAAAAGTAAGAACCAAAGACTTGCGATATAAAGGAGCTGAAAGAGAGAGGTTGAAAAAGTCTCATAAAAAAAGAAGTATAACAAGTGCTGTCATGGATGATTATAAGGGTTTGAACCTGTCACCCACAGCAACAAGAGCACTGGCCTTTCTCACTTGACCTGAGGAGATAATGCTGTTAGCTGAGGTTAGAGAGGGCAGGTGATGTGTTGCTGTTCAAATACAAAGCAAAGATGTCCTTTCACTCCGGATAATTAAACTAAAAACATAAGCAAACAAGGCCTGAAGTTCTGGAATTGCCTGGCAAAGACACTGAAATCCCTTAGGAAATGCTGCTAGTCCTTCTTATCTCGACAGCATCCACCTATCCTTATGAAATGTTATTATCTTGAGGATATTCCATTCCCTGATGTTTGTTTAAAAAATACCAGTCTAGACAAAACCAAACTACACCCACAACCACATCCCAAAACGTCCTGTGGTACTTTACAGGATGTTGAATTCATAAGTAATTCCTGCATGGCATTGCTCAATGCAGCCATTTTGGAAGGTAACATGGTAAGAGCCATGGTAGAAGGTAAATTCTGTGTTCAAACAACAGGATTGAATTGCTTATAATTTTTTTCTTTACCTATTTTGTGCACTTTCTAAGAACATTTAAACAGTTGTGCTCTATAGCAATGAATATTCAAAAAAAGCTCCAAATTTCCAAGATATATACAAATATTAAAGGAAGCTAAGTGTTCCACTTTCACACAGATATGTCTGCTTATTGAATCGGAAGAATGAAACACATTCACCATATGATTTTGCTGATCAATCATAACTCACCAAAACAGCCTGGAGAGTGAATATGCATAGATAACAATTCAAATATGCAAAAAGGGAGAGAAAATGCAACTTATAGTTAAGAATAATTACAAAGGGTGAATTAACAATTAGGCAATCATTAATATAAATTCTTTGGGATGAGGAAATAAACCGACCAGCTATGAATATATTTAGCCTAGAAATTAGGAGGAGGATTATCTCTCATCAACAGTATGAGTCCTAACCCAGCAGAAAAACTGAGGAGCAAGATACAAGAACATGTTCAGATGGACCTTGACAAGTTCATGCAGTGGCAAGGGATCAAACTTGCTGATCCAGGAATGTCTTTCACTATCGTGTGTTTCCCCCTTTTTTATTTTACCTTTGATTTTATGCCAATGCTATCAAAGCAAGGGTGCCTCCTGCAATTCTGTTGTCAGCTCTGAGGCTTGGCTTAGAAATAGCTCAGATTTTGAATTCTTCTTCATTTGAAAGTAAATGTTGTTCAAGCTTTTCTACAAATATGGGTTGATAGAAACATAAGTTACATTTAATTATTATTAAGGTGAATCAGCACCAATTCACATGCCTCCAAAGGCAGGAGATTTAGGAAACCGATTAGCAAATATTATTGTTGTTGTTTTTTAATGATAGAAATATTGTGAGAACTGGCAGAGCGGCTCAGGAGTTTCAGTTTTCAAAACCAGTTTCCAAAAACCTGAACAAAGATGTTTTGATTATCTCTTCATCTGTTCACGATACTTAGTTTTCTCATTTGAAAGTCAAATAAGCCGATGTCATTTGAAATGAGAGACAGTGCCTGACGCATATGAATGGGAGTCAAGGATTTCTGCGCACAGTGGTTCAGAAAACTGCCAATTTGTGTGCGTGCAAAAGTAGTCACCACCCTCTTGACAAAGCCACTGAGTTTGAATCAGAGACCTCTGGAGCGGTGGGCTCCAGATCCACAGCTTGTCTTGAAAGGCTGGCAGATGCCAGCTGGAGGATTTAAAAACTCACACTCAGAACTGGAAAGGACAGGGCTCCAAACACAGCAGTTTCTGATGCTTTTAGTTTCCCCACATATATTTTGGGAAGGATAGGGAAGAGGCTGAGGAGGAGAAATATTCAACATAAGACTTAAACCTGCAAATTATTTTTTCCAGTTCCTGGCAAGCATTTAGCTATTATTATTATTGTCATCCATACAGAATGTTAACATTTGAAAATGCAAAGCCATTATTCCTTTCGTTAAAAGCTGATTTTCTTTCCTGAACTCACCTCCCCTGGTATTTCATCAAGACCCAAACAACATCAGCTTAAATAAAACAGCAACAATGAAGGCATGCATTTCATAGTGCCTGTTGTGGCTGAAAAGCCAAGTTTCATATTCATACATGTCCAATTTCAATCAACATTTTTTCCAGTGTGGATGCTGTTTACATCTCAACCCCAGTATGGTCGTTTATACCTCATTTTCCCTACAATGAACACTTTAATCACCTTTCCCCTTCACAGATATTCAATTAATCATTTTAAACTGTTTTAAAGATGAAGAACAGAGAGGCAACCTTGAACCCTAAACATTTACTTTGATGTCTGGATATCAGTTTTGAAGTGTGGAGATTACATCATAAGTTGCAACATTTAAAATCCAGGGATAGGGATTTGTGATGGAGAAATAATCTAATGATCAATACAGTACAAAAAATATAGATGGACTGAGAGATAATTCCTAGAATAAGGATTTATAACACCTTAAAAAATAGAAAAAAAAAAGGGAGAGGTTAAAAAGGAAAAAAAGAAATACCACTGAGATGTGCAACAGAACTGCCTCCAAGCAGAAGGCTGCTCTAAGACTTCTCTGTAGGCATGATTATTCCTGGCTGGGAGAAAAGCCCATTAAAAAGCTTTTCTGCACCCTCCCCTGGTTATGGGATACAATCCTGAAGAGAAATCATTGACATGCCTGTCTTTTT
Source organism: Pseudopipra pipra (assembly GCF_036250125.1). Lineage (NCBI taxonomy): Eukaryota > Metazoa > Chordata > Aves > Passeriformes > Pipridae > Pseudopipra > Pseudopipra pipra. The sequence continues at coordinate 7,147,125 of NC_087581.1, read as the reverse complement.
CTGAAAGGGTTAGTCAAACAAATTGTCTTTCTCTCCAGAGCTCCTCTCCCTGCTTCTGCCCTTTTGTCTTTCTCTTTTCTTGTTATAGTTAGAAGTGAACATTTTGGCACGTTAATTAAAAATAGTAATAGTTGCAACAGAGGAAAGAAAAGGAGGGGTAAGGTGGGGGAAGCAGAAGGGGGATGGTGACTGCAGCCCTAATTAATAGAATTACTCTCAGTTGAAAGTCAGCCTGATGAGGACTCTTGTCCTTGAGTAAACAACTCCCTGTGTCTGCCTGTATGTGCATATATATAGATAAATGTACATGTAAACACAACTATTCTGTTGCTTAGCAGCCAGTAGTGTCCTTTCATGAGAAAACAAAATATATGTGACAAACAGTCTCAAAAACACAAAGTTCCATAAGCATATTTCTTTTCTCAAAGCTATTCAGACAAGGTGGAGAGTGGCCCTGAAATTAATGTCTTATCCAACGGACAAAGGCAGAACTAAGCTAATTGGATTCCCATCTGTTCCAAACATAGTCTCAACATCACACAATAATAAATAATATGGTAATCATGGCTAACAATTAATCTTTTAGTTCAGATTTTTTACAGGGTGCTGAACGGACCCTAATTTCGCACAAATATAGATTGCTGTCTGAACATATCCTCTGGACTAAAAAAAAAAAAAAAAAAAAAAATCATAGTCTGCCCAGGCACGATCATGTCAGATCTCTGGGTATATTTCAGGAGAGCAGAGGCTGCCTAATCTAAATGCCTCCTACAGCCACATGCAAACTGGAATTTAACAGAATCTAATTTTGATCTAAACCCAAACCAAATGTGAACTGAACTGTCAAAGGGCTGTTTGAAGTGACACATGTGCTCCTTGTTTAAAAATTTCTGGGATGAGGAAGCACTGGGTAAACCTTTTCCATCTCACCTGGGGAGAGTAGCAATACACCCTCACTGCCTCCTTCTCCCTTCACTGTGTCTTTTCCTTCATTAGTCCCTGACTAGGTATTTTAACTGCAAACTGATTGCCCCAACTACTGTTTCCCTGTTCTGTGCTGGTGCAATCGCAGCTTCAACTCAGGACTTTACAGCAGTACAAGGAGGTAAAGAGGGATTAAAATCTGGGCAAATTCCTTTCAATAAGCCAGTGAGAGATCACAGAGCCAACACCCCCCTGATGATGTTCAGTTGGGCAAGTCACCACCTAAACAAGGAGCCCTGCTGCTGGGTCCTCTGCATGGACATTGTTATAGGAAAACTTACACAGACACACAAAATCCAGCTCTGACATGAAGAGGTCTAGGGCTGCTGACAGCAATGTGTCCAGACCCACTGCACATCTCTGTGGCAGAGGTGGGTGTGGGATCAACATTTTCCATGAACTTGTGAACTTCCCCACAATCTATGTAAACTTTTACATCTAAGCAGCTGGTGGCAGTGAGATGCCTTACTCTGCTCTACTGCACAAAAATCACCTCCTTGTCTTTCTTTTGACCTGATTCTTCAGCAGCTTCATTTCATGCTCCCTAGTTTTAATTCATGCTGAAGTCAACAGAGGTGTGGAAGAGAAGCAAGGGCTAACCACGGAGTTGTTACTCCACATTGATGTGAGCTCTTAAACATCAGTTACATCCCAAACCCAGAATAGCCACCCTTTCGTGGTAAGAGAATTACTCTGTATAAGGCTATAGCTGTGAACAGATGGATAGATATAAGGTGACGTGTGGAGCTGGAACAACCAGTTAGTAAAGTTTATAAAGTACTTTGGGAGTCCATCTGGATGGTTGGTACTTTATAAATGTAAGGCCATTATCAGTGCCTCCTAACAGCACCCGACCATCACTCAGCACTTTTGGATGGACAGTTAAAGAAAACACATAAAATATATTCTTCAGCAGATATTTCACCCAGACTCTTTTACTTGTAATAGCAGAGAGATCTGGGCTTTCATTTGTACAGACCATTCCCATTTGCAGTCACAGGGAAAAATCCACAATAGCTCAACTCATGAAGCTGTTGGATTTGTTATGTTTGAAGAATGAGGCTTCAGAGCACAACCCTGGAAATAAATGAATGGTTTGGGAATTTGCTAGTGGCAGGTCTCTTGCAGCAGTAGAGGATAGGATAACCAAAGGGATAGTAATGGGAGAGACATAGGGTTTTTTGGTGGTGGGTTTTGTGTTTTTTCCTCCCCTCAGGGGCACTTCACAGAATTAAATTCAAGTCAGTAACAAATGAAAAACTAGATCGCCTTTCTGGTGACAGGGAGGTGCCACATGTGAATACTGGACATCAGCAGCAGTTGTACAAAATGCTCATTTTCCTTGTGGTCTCCCTGACTGCCCTTGGGAATATGGCTGGGGAGAAAACAGGAAGACATTGCTACTGCATATATATGACTTGGAGCCAAACAGAATGATCACAAGGATCTCATTGAGACTCCTCCACAAGGTCGTGACGATTTTATTCCTCATAGCACTTCTTTGGCTAAAGAAATCTGGGGGACGGGTGGGTGGCTGCATTCTGGAGAAAGCCTCTCCTCTTGGGTCTTAATCACCATTTAGTGTGAAATCAGGCTGTTTCTTTGGAGAAATTTAATGTTTGAGCTCTATGTTTTTTTCATGAAACAAATGTGGTGTCTATGGAGAATCTTTTTTTTTTTTTTCTTTCAAATCCTGAACACCCCAAAGATTTCAGGCTGAAGATGCTGCCAGAGGGAGTGTGTTTTCATTTCCCTGCCATCGTTCTCTGCTGCGAGATGGCTTCCCCAGACATACCAAGCCTCTCAGGATACTCTGTAGGCAAAAGTTCCCATGATGAACTCCTTTTTTCCACTAAGACTAGAGACTATTATACGTACCATATCCATGGAGTCTAATTTAAGATTATGGTGTATGGAAGAAGATATAAGCATCAGTTACCCAAATTGCTATTCACAGCATGGTGGCCTTTTAAAATATAAATATTTATATATGCATTCACTTACTATTTGTCCATGGAATCAAAATATTCGATGGAAAAATTTTAAGGACCTTATACAATTGTTTTTGTCAACTTTTTTTTTTTTTTTTTTTATGAGGAAAGGTAGCATAAATGAAATTGTTTACATTTTTACTACAGACCTAATTTCTCTCTATTTGTGTTGCTACTGATGTGGTATTTAAACCCTTGTTAAGAGATAATGTTGCAGTAAGCTGTTTCTATGCTTGAACTCAATTTCCTGCTGCAATATCTTGGAAGACTGGTAACAGAATTGGCCACTACTTATAAAACCATCTTTTGGGGCTTGGGGATCAGTCCACTCAAATCTTCATTTCATTGTAAAAACCTGGACACTATCATTAACTGACAAGATGATGTCAGATGAGATGAAGATAGTAACTTCTCAGGGAGGTTTGCCATGAGAGACCAGAATGAACTTGTCTTTTGACTTCTACAGACTTGTCCATCTGCCTTTCATTAGCCCTGGCTTAGTGATGTAAAGTGGAAAAGCAGACTTATTCTGATAATAAGGGAACTACACAGTCCTGATGGTCTAATCTCGACATTTTGGAAGGTTTTTGCATGTGACAACTAGGAGACTCTATTGCATTCAAGTGGATGGGTGAGCAGACAGAATTTAAGTACTATTAGTCACGTGTTAATAAAGACATACATAGTCAAAGTAGTAAAGCATGAAGGAGGTAACACATGAGAGCCTAGTTCTCACAGGTGTAGAGCCATAGTAGGAAACACTGGCACGTAGGCATTTACAAAGCACACATGGAAACAGAAGTATTTAGGTGCTGAGTAAAGTTAGTGCAACATAAAGGAGCTTGCACATTTATCCCACCAGGACTGCAGCAGGAAGAGTGACAGATTATATACAAGATATATACTATATGAATGATTGCCCCCAAAGAGTACTAGGATGATGAGATGGAAGAGGATGTCAAGGTCAAATTATTATTATTTTTTTTACTACAGCAGCCAGACAGCTCTCAAATGGTTGCTTTGAACAGCTCTAATAGAACAATGTCATTAAAACCCAACAGTCGGTGCTCAGGGAACAACATTGCTGAGTTGCTACCAATGTCTTGGCAGGTGAATATGAAGGTTCACACTGTTAATGACTAGCATTTGTAATGACTGCTTTGTTTCATTTCAGCAAATGCTCCATTTCCAAGGAACTTCGGGACAGGGATGTGGAATTGAATCAACATGCATTTTGGGCTCACACAAGCCTTTAGCCTGGTCACATGAAGATCAGAGACCTCTTTCTACACTGACACCAGACAGCTCTTGACACTGCTGTTTCAAAGACTCTTACAGCTGTGTCTATTAGTCTTATAAATACTCAGCATTTGCATTGGGAAGTGGATTCTGGTCCCCACTTGTAAAGGGGGAATTGTCTGTACACCATCAATGTCACAACCTAGGTCCCACATTCAGCAGAGGGCTCCAGCATGTGCCTAATTTCAAACACGGGCATACAACCCATTCAACTCACAGAGTGAGAATGTGTGTCCAACGTGCAGCATGTGGCAAGGAGGCAGCATGTGGCACAGTAGGAGCTGACACAGCATTGTTTGCTACATGTTTTTTAGGTTATTTTTACCTGTAGGAATGAGTGGGGAGGAAAAGAGGGAGAAAGGAAGCAAGCACAGATATGGCAGGAGAAGGAAAGGAATGAAATCAACACGTTACATGTCAAGGCAGAAGGACAGAGAAAAGTTCCCTAAAGATTCCCCAGTCAGGTTTGGATATTTTTTAATTCTTTTTTTTAATTATTATTTTATCGTATTGTCATTCAAATAACACTATGGGATGTTGAGGCTGTTTGCTAATAGGTATGCACAAGTTTGATCACTGGAAGAAGACACCAAGAAATAGGAAGGATGGAGTGAATGTCTTATGTGCACGACAGTGTTGTAGAAAGGCTAACTACAGTGCGTGGAATGAGCCCTGTTTCATAACAAGCACCTGCTAGTGACAGGTGAGATACTCAAACTAGTATGTGAATGTTTCCCAGAGAGCTGAGTGGGTCCTACTGTGCACCAAACAGGTAGTGCCACACTCACCACCATCAGTGTTATCTGATTAAAACATATTTGTCAACAAAACAGAACAGGAGCTTCAATCATCTGCTTCATGACTCCACTCTGATCGCCCCTGTGCACATCTTTCCTAGGTCTAGGAGACAAAGCCTTTCTTTCCAAGTTCTGTCTTTCCAAGGCTAAGTGCTTACTAAAAGTTATTTGAGAAAGGATTCTGACCTTTTTTTGTGTAAAGACATGGTCCCTAGTCAAGCCAGTGAAAGCTGAATGTTGTCATTGGTAGTTCACCTGGTTGCAGAATCAAAAGTCTCTTCTTACTCACCCACAGTGGAAAGCAAAGATCACTAGTGCAGGAGTTAACTGGTACAGACAGGGAGGACTTCTCTCTCAGGGTTAAGAAGGCAGTGAATATCCCACTATGTAGTCACAGAACCATAGAATCATAGAATCATGGAATCATAGAATGATTTGAGTTGGAAGTGACCTTAAAGATCGCCAGTTCCAACCTCTCTGCTTTGGGCAGGGACACCTTTCTCTAGACTATGTTGCTCAGAGCCCCACCCAGCCTGGCCTAGAGCACTTGCAGCCATGGGGATCTGGGCAACCTGTGCCAGTGCCTCACCACTCTCCAGCTCCTCTAGCTCCTGGCAGATGCCGAGCACTGTCTTCTGCAGGGTTTCTCTGGTGGGGTTGACTCATGCTGGAGGTAAGAGTGAACTGGCTCTGCCTTGTGCCTGTGCCCCAGAAACAAACTCCCACCAAGGTAGTACCTTCTCCCTGCCGAGGAGAAGTGTGTTAAATATAAGAGACAAACATTGATGCAAAAAATTATGTAATCTACACAGGTGATAGCTGGGAGAAGAGGGGGAACACAACAGACCCCTTCACATTCATATCACTCATGGGGGTGAAGCAAGGACACCAATCCACAGTTTAACACTCTCCCTGTTAGATCAGGAGAGGCCACTTTGGGAGACCCATGCCAGGAGCTTGTTTGCAAGGTACTTCACCACTGACCCCAAAATCTCTTGGGAGTTTGCTGGGTACACTTCCAAGGGCCCTGCTGGGGCCTAATCTCTGCGTGAAACCGGCTCCGATAAAGAGCAACTCTGGTGGCCAAAAATGATGCAGTGATTTTCAAGCAGACTACAAGATAATCCCCAGGATCATGATTAACATGTTTATTTTGCTCAGTTAAACAGATTCTAATGTCCAGGGCTGGGTGTAAGCACTGCTAAGAACACAGTCACTAAGCTGCCAGCTTTGGGTCGCCTTTGGTGATCTAGATGGCCACCCCTGACCCTCTAAAACCCCTGAGATTCCAGAGAGTGAGCAAGTGAGTTTCTTTCCTTTTAATTTATGTATTTATTTGTTTATTAATTCAATTTTCTAGAACTAAAAGATGCTCTGGCCCACCATTAAGCAATCATCCTAAATTTAAGACCATTGTTCTTTTTAATTAGTCACCTATGGTCCTAGATTTAGGCAATGTATTTTCCCTTTCATTGCTCATCTAAACAAATTTTCACAGCTAGAAGAAAAACTTTCTTCTCAGCAAGAAGTAGAAGAAAGTGACTAGAGAAAGACGGAAAAAATAGCTGACCTCTACTTGTCCAGATGCTGCCACGTTCTGTAGTCAGGGTTGCCCATAAGATGGGAACGAAGATGATCCTGGTCCATGGGGCATTTGTTTGCTTTTGGTTCTCAGAAGAAAAAATAAGCTACCTGACTTCACTTAACAGCCATTAATAACAGAGCACTCTTGCCACCCACACCAGAAATGTCCTGGCTGAGAGATGGGGTATTTATACAACTTACATGTCAGGTTGCATGTTTAGTGTGGGTAGGGGGGTGTCCTTTATGCCCCCAGGCATGTAATGGAAGAAGAGGGAACAAAGCCTGAATCAGCTCTCAGGGAAAGCTTAGAGTGATATCAGGACAACCAGATCTCAGCTAGAGGTCATGAAGTGCAGAACAGGAAATGTTCTCTTGTGCTTCCTGCAAAACACCATCCTGCTACTGACATACTCCAGATACCTCTGAAACTTTCCATGCTCTTTGGATACCTTCCCACTCCCAACCATTAGAGTGTGCCGCACACGAGCAGTCACTAATTACATCAGAGGGAATCTGGGCTTAATTCAAATCCCACATGCAATGCCAGGACCTTGCTTCTCATCTTCAGAGATCTGGGCAAGACAGTACTCTTCCTTCCCATGGTATCCATTAGTAATTGACTTCCTCCATGGCCCCCAATGCCTCTGCATTGTCCTCTCCTGTGCTCCAGGTTCCATACCATCCATTTCCCATTCTCCTTTAGGCTTTGTGTACTTATCCATTCCCATCACAACAACAGCCAATTGATTCCAGAGTTACGGGCTCAAGGGAGGACATAGACAGAACTAATCCTAATTTGGGGCCTGAAGGTAGGTTAAACAACTTCTGGGGGTTCCACATTTTATCATTTTATGGCTTACCCTCCCAAATAAAAATTAAGAAATACATTAAAAAACCCCAGAAAAGTCAATTGAAAATTAAGTTTTATGGGGATCTGAATAAGTTAGAAATTTGGTCAACATCCAGAATACTTTCTGGGATATAAGGGAGAAAAGAGTTTGGAAATAAAGAAAATGGATGGGATTTATCCTTTTTTCAAAATGACAGTTTTTTTTCTTTTACACTGAAAGGAGAGGACTGGATTAACCCTTGAGCAGCATTCTCCTGAAATTCAGGAAAATCTGGCAGTACCTTTGCTTCTCTCTCAATATGTTTTCTTCTTAAAAAAAAAAAAAAAAAGATTCTTTGTCTTTCATTTCCTCTATTTCCTCAGACCACCATCTCATTTTAGGAGATAGGATTTCTGGAGTGGAGAACACACAGCATGTTCACAACATCCTCCGCATTTTCAAACCTAAGAGTCACTGATATATCTCTTTAGGGGTAAGACCCCACAGAAATTTCACACAAAGACAGGTCCAATGAGATGCAAGATTTCAGCCGCTGCTCTACACAGACTTTGTCATGTGATTTCAGGCAGAAACTGGGCTTTAGTCTATAAGGGCAAGGTACTGTGACTTTTCGGCACAGCCAGGAATGTCCAAGCTATCTGCCTGTTACCCTGTATGTTGGGTATAATCCGGGGCAAACTGGCAGAGAAACTCCTGCACGGACCAGAAGATTGGTTCATAACAGTGGTCCATTTTCCTGAATACAACTGGCTGAAGCTTGTGCACTGGAGTTTTGAGCCCAAACTCAAGTGCTTCAAGTGCAAGGGCAACAGTCCTGTGGAAGGCAACGTCACTACAGCGTTACATGCACTCAAATGGCAGCGTGTTGACTCTGTGGTAATAATTCATTTAAATGAATATGTGGGTAGATATGTTTTCATTGATCACGCATATGACGTGTAGAACAAGCAGCCTTGAAAACATCTAGACAAGCCTGGAAGAGTGCAGCTGTTAGCATTGCAAACTACATTATCACCATATATTTAGATTGTTATTAAGTGAACTTTAAGTAAGGCATCCTCCATTTGTCATTTTCCCCCCTGGTGAATTCAGCTACCAACATTGATTTACTTTTTTTTTTTAATCTGAAAATTTGGCTATTAAGTTTTCAAAACTTATTAATCTGTTTTCACTTCATTGGTAGCAGCTTCCCCCCACCTTCTACTTAGCTTGTTAAAACTCAGAGTTGATTAAATATGACACAACAGTAAAATATTATATAAGCTCACAAGAAAATTTTTATTTCATTATCGGCACAAAGTGAGTCATCTTGAATATGACACTGGCTTTGGCTCCATTTTCTCTCACTTTTTTGCTCTGGTTTTATATTTAATCACAGCTTTTTTCTCCCTCTCTTTGCTTGTACGATTTTGTTTTTCAGATCCACAGCAGAACGATCCAACTTTGTTCTTACACTATTAATTAACACCACGCTCTAGTTTCCAACATACTTAAATGATGAATAAGGTTAAATTCCAGACAACGTTCTGTACATTGCCATCAATTAACAATTTTCGAGGCAGCGCTTCATTAATAAACACTGATCAGCAGAGCCCTTGTGTGGAGTGCATTGGAGCTGAGAAATTGTATCAGAGCTTCTTTAATATGTGAGCTGGAGTGTGTGGTGTGTATAAGCCCGTGCACAAGTGTGTATGTGTGCGTGTGTGAAAAAAAATCAATGCAATATCCTAGGAAACTCATCAGCACATCATCTCCTTAAAGGTTAATTAAGAATTTGAGGAAGAACAGAGGGGCTGAAGCAGAGGTGATGGACATTCGTGTCTCTCCAGATCATTAAGTACTAATTAGGTTTGGAAAGTCTATTGAGCTTCCTTGGTCTCATCAAGCCATGTGATGGTCCCTGGATACCTCAGTGTGAAATGCCATCAGCACTATATCTCCCTTTATGAACAGGATGCACTTCAGTCTCAGGTGTGCCTGCTGTCTCTCACCCTGTGCATGTGTATGCCTCCTTTGGTATGTGTTTGATTAAGCTATTTTATATACTGCATAAAAACTGCGTGGAGAATACAGACCATTTCCGAATCATGTGTAATGCAGCATTTTTGCTGGAAGGCTAATGAGGCAAAAAGAAAAAGGGGGGGGGATACAAAAAAAGGGAAGAAAAGTTCCTGTTAGGTATAAACTCAGAATGAGCAGGAGAAAACCTTCCACATTCATATAAACCCTTTTACTGTGCTAGAAGTTCATTTAGGGAGGAATTCTAGACTGTCTTTCTTTTACTTATGTTTCCTGAGCTCAAGATGGACGTGGGGTAAGACAGGAGCTCCACAAAGTTAGTAGAGCAAGACCCACCATGCAGCTTCAAAGAGACCATAATATGTATTTTGTTAATTGCCTCTTTTAAAACTCTTAACAAGAAGTGCTGCACATCTAAATCCCAGAAGAAGCAGTGACAGTTTTTTTAAGAAATGGCTTCCATGTAAAGTGAGATGCTGCTTTTACCTTAATTTCCTGGCTTTTCATTATTTTCCAGCCTATAGGTCTTACAGGGACAGATTTTTCTTAGGATATTTCCTTTAAATTGAATTGGAAATACAAATTTATATGCTCAACTGTGGACAAGGATCTAGCAAGCAAACCAACCTGTGCCTGAAAGTGACCTCTGAGGTGCCCAGAGGCTGAGTCAGCTCTCAGTGCTAATGTACAAAGCAATTCAAACCAGATGCCAGTGATCAGATAGATTCTTCTGGAAACCAGCCTTGATGGTGTTATTAGAAAAAGCCACAGCTGGCTCTGTTACGAGGGTTCCTTCATGGTAACTCAATAAAATTGGTTAGTCCTAATTTTTAGGCAGTCTTAAGCTAGTAGCATGGCATAAAGCTGATGAAAGGTAGAGGAAGAATAGGTCTTCAGCACTGTCTGTCCAAAGAGATCTTTATTCAGGAGTATGCAAGAGGTGTCTTTATACATAAAGAGCTAATCCATACACCTTTTCCCTTTCTTGGAATGGAGAGAAGAATAATGTGCCTCAAGATATTAGCACTCATTTAATAAAATTATACCAGAAAAGGTTGTCCTCAGAGCTGGTATTTTCAAGGGACACATGGTATAAGGGAGGATGTTGACACTGGGGGTAGTTGCTGTTGCCTTTTTGAGCCCCACTGAACTTTGACTTTGATTGTACACGATGGAATGGAAGTTAATGGTTCACTGGCTCAAACTGTTGCCCTGCCGATATTGTGCTTTTAACATTTCAGTTATTAAGAGCAAGTCTAGTTGCATTAGCAACATCACAGGAGTGAAGGCAGCAGTCTGGGAACCACTGGGATGTGGGTTCTTTAGGATGCTTCTGGAATTAAAAACAAGTGCCTCCCACCGCCACCACTACTGGCACCCAGTTTTCAGCACGAGATGGCTGAATTGAAAAGCTACTGATAATGCTGCAGCCTGTACGTCTGCTCCAGAATATCAAGGACCCCTTGATAAACCCACTGCAATGCCTGGAGCACTTCATCTGCAGGCGACTTGCTCTCTTCAATATGGAGAGGATTGCCACTAATCCTGGCGCATTACTGTTCACTTGACAGAAGTCGCCTGAAACAACTTGCGTCTGTTCTTGTCCTGATTTGCTGTCGGTATTTATTAAGAGCAGTGTGTTTAAAATGGCACACATTGTAGCCTGCAGATAACATCTTAAGCTTCCTGCCTATACCAACAAAAAAACAAACACCCCCTCCCGAAAAAATCTTCTGCAAACATTGACACGCCCCTCTTTGCTCAGCCATGTTCATGCTGTTGCTTCTTCCCCAAGAGATCTCTGTGAGGACCTGGTGCAAGAAGCACCTTACCTCTGGTTTTACTGATCACCTGATTCCTGAGCTGCTGCAAAATGATTTTAAAAACTGAAGTGATAGAAAATAAAATACTAACCACTCAAATCAGTTCTATATTCATGACTTCAGCAGAGAAACATGTTAAACTCACAGAATCTGTGGTTCTCTACTGACCGATGAGACCTTCATGTTCCTGCCCTTTCTGTTATGACTGAACATTTATCTCCCAGGATGTGAAGATGTAACAGCTGCTCTGAACATTCAGTCTTAACCACTGTGATTAGAAGTAAACAAGAATCACTGTTGAATGCTGAATATGGTGATGGTTATATGATGTGGACATTTATTTACCAAGGATATGGTTTGACTCAACACCATTGACTTGTCAAATTGACTGGATCTACTTTTTACATGGCAAAGACTATGAAACTTCCCCCCTTTATTCCTACTCTGATTCTGATTTGTGTCTGGATGAGTTTTTAGAGATATAGGAAGTCCTCTGAAGAAAAAAACCCAATGGTAGTAAATTTTGCTTTGCAACATGCATTTTCCAATTTATAGCAAAGGCCCTACAGTGTTTGTAGATGAATTGTTGACTACCATTTCCCTTAGCTTTTGAGATCTCTTGGTTTCAATATCATCACAGACAAGGAAACATTATCAGTTTCACTAGCAAAAGACAGTTCTCAAGCACACCGTCAAAGAGAATCTAGTTTTCTGTGTCTCCTACAAAAAAACTGTTGTTCTTCTGCCAATTCAACTAACATACAGAAAAATAATTTTGGGAAGAGATGGATAATCAGTTTTTCCTTAAATAAAGAAGCTAAAACCATAAATTATATTACTTTGTGCTTCCTTTACGAGCCTGTGAAGCTTTTCTCTTGCTAAACTAATATTTCATTGTTAGCGGATGAATGTTCAGATCTATCAGGTCCTTAAAGACCTATTTCTTCTTTTCTTGGGTGGATAGTACGCTCCAGAATTTAGCATCAAAAAAGCTTTTTCTTGCTCCTTTTTGCTCCCAGCACGTTGGTCTCTTGAAAAGTTTCATCACTTATGCGTGTGAAGGATGTGTGTGCATGTGTGAGGGTATGCATATGCATCAGTCTAGCATATTTTAAATAATTTCATATACATATGTGTATATATATATACATATTTGTGGAGAGGACATGTATATATGAAGAGGGAATACGGTCATACTTGGTCTAGTGTTTTTGTACTTTAGGCAGTGTGCAGATAGAAAGAGGTGTGACTTACATAAGAAGGAGTTAGTGTGACTCTTCTGATCTCAGTAATGTACCAGAAGACACAGCAGTGAAATACCTTTCCTCCTGTCTTTAAAATAAAGGATAGTTTTGCAAAGCAAGGCCCTGTACATCAACTTAGTTCATGCAGAATCTTGACATTTGTCTGGGACAAGCAACATTAGGTATGGCAGACAGTAATGGTGCTTTCAAATGAGGGACAGATGGCTGTCCAACACTGACACTGCAGGTGTCCAAGACTTTTAATTCGGTTTCATTCAGTGGACCTTTTGCTCTCCAGTCCCTTGCTACCGCTGTCAAACTTTTCCAGAAGCAAGAAAGAGTGTGGGGACAATGTGATAGAATTACAGAAGGTGGTAGAGTCATTTGTTAATCCATGGGGGAAATTAGGACATCAGACAACAACCTGCTTCACAAAGAGATCTCTGGGAAACAGGTGTGTGTGCTCTGTGTGTGGATGCATGGGGTAGTCGTGGAAAGCTGTGGATGCAAGGGAGAGGACAAGAAAGAGGACTAGCTAGTGAGCTTTGGGTTGGGAGGTAACAAAAATGACAGCCAGATCCTGATGGTATATAACAGAGTATCCAAAAGAGTAAAACACAACCTCTGCTATAAACCAGCCTTCTCTTGGTTTCATTTGAAAAACTGAGCTCAGAGAGGTACAGAAATTCTCTGGCATCACAGAGTCTCATCTATCAATGTCCTTGTAGATACCAGTGGGATTTGATGAAGAATAGAGTAAAGGCTCCCTTGTCCTTTTATTTCTTTATCCATTCCTGCAAAAAGAACTGTGCTTGGAAGCTTTAAACATTTAAAATCACAGATGTGATACCAAGACAAAGTCCTTGGTAACCCTTCTTCTGGCCTTGGGAGTGGAAGGTGCACTGTATTACTATGGTACAGTGATGGTCTTTTCATTGTGATGGTCCTCCTGGAAATGCAAACCTGTCTGCAGCTGAGTGTTTTGGGAGCCATCTGTGCCAGCAGGTCCCCCTCAGCTTGCCTGATGAAAGTTCAGGTATGGAGTCACCCTAAGCAACGTTTCCTCTCAGCTGGTTCTAGGTGTCTTCAGTGTTGGTGGGCACTGTGTAACTCTTGTGGAGTTACTTAGACCTGGAAAGGGACAGGGAGACTGCCTTTTCCGGCCACAGCATTTACAGAAAAAACTCCCTGTGAGCTCTCAAGACAACAAAGCCTGTTTTCATAATGGTTTGTACCATGAGTCCTGACCCTGTTTGGATTGTCTGGTGTCTAGTGAGGGGTGTGCTCCAGCACATCCCTTCTTTCTGTGTATGTGTGGTGCTCAGAACTCCATATTACAATGTATTCCACTGTGTCAGCCCTCCGCAACATTTTCTTTTGGAATCAGGGCAGCTGGGCTGAGAGGAAGGATCTGGCATTATGTATCTGCAGAGTTCTTGAGGGACATTGGCACTGTGAGATGTGATTCTCCAGACCAGCACCAGGGTCAAAATATGTTGTGTTACAAGTTGATAATCTGCATGGGCTATAGACCTAAATCACTGCATGTGTCTACTGTGCCTGAGGAGAGGGAAGAGAAGAGGGAGGAATCACAAATTCACAAATTGATATCTGGAAATTCTGGTTATTTTCAAGGTGAAATCCTGAAAAAATTTTTTTCCAACTTTTAAACACACAGTTTTCTCCAGATATCAGGAAATGTCAAAAGAATTTCAAAAGCATCTTACTAAAGACAAGTCTGTTTGGAAAGATATTTTCCATTAAAAAAGAATATTGCAATTTCTGTCTTTTGACCATCATTTGGACAGAGCTTACATTGAATTACAAGTGATAGATATCAAGTATTTCACCTTTGATGAAATTATATGAATAAATAAATATTTTTCTTTGCATTCCCTAAGAATAACTGTATTTTCTCATCCTGGCTGCTGGGGATGCTAAGCTGTCCTGCTTCTCCAGGGACAGGCAATGCTGCAGGGGTATATTCCCAACCATATAACCAAACTGCAAAATGTCCTTCAAGCATTGTTCAGAGAAATTGCATATAACATTTTGACAAGTCATGTTCTTTACACTACAGAAGAGCTAACTCAACTTTACATCAGCAGTTTGACCATGATCTCTGCAACTTTTATTTTATTTATGGGTTGAAAGGAGTCGTGATTTGGTCAAATTTGAAAGTTCAGATGCTTTTTGGTTTTCTGCATCAGAAACAAACCTCCCAAGCCTCATCACTTTTGCCTGTCTTTAGCTGAGGTGAACAGCCTGATTCAAATTTTTGTAAATATACTTCAGCTGGTCTCTGAGAGGTACTCCGCACTGCAGAGGAATGAGTCACGTTGTTGCTTTCACTTTTACACTGGGGATACCGCTCCTGCCAGGATCTTGCCATTTACTTGGAGAACTAGTCAGCGTTCCTTTCATATTCCAGATTGTCATCCTTCCCTTCCCTTTCCCCCTTCCTGCACCCTCTGGGAGCTGCAGGACAGCATCTTTCTATTGTCCTGCAGAGACAGACCTCAGCTGAGTGATGTTGCCAGATTCTTGGAGAAGGAAGGAAGGAAAACAAAACTCCAGGAAAACAAAACCTGTTCCTATTCATACCCCAAACCCTCAATATTATCCCTTTATGCCAGCTGCACCATCATAAGACTGCGTTCTATGTTGCCATGATTTTTTTGGTGGAGAGCTGCCTATACAATCTGTGAGCACTGTTGGAACAGCCCAATTTTACAAGCATAAAGTATTATGATTGCATTGATTTCCATCATAAATCATATTTTCCATCCTCTGTCTTTCTTTCCTTGCACTGACTGAATTAAGCCTTGGTGTTTTCTTTAGCTGCTGCCAGAGCTGAGGCTTGAGATGATATTAGGGTAATGATGATAAATTTTAGCCTCAAGCCAAACCATTTCCACATTATAGATAATGTTTTTTTCCAAATAAGTTCTGTTATTGGAATCCAGGACCCACCACATCTGCAGGCTCAGAGGCTGCCTCAACACAGTCTCTTTGCTGTAATGGGTTTATAGATTTGAAAATTTGCTCTAAACAAATAAATGAGAGAAGAGAGGAAAAAAGAGAATGAAGGAATGGAGAGGGAGAATCAACCAGAAGGAGGAGAAAAAGAGGAGAAAGAAAGGGGGGGAAAAAGGAGAAAGAAAGAAGACAAGAATAAGGGAAAGAAGAAATGGAACAATGAGGGAAATAGGAAATAAGGAGAAGAATGAGATAATGCCCACAGCGAAGTACTAGCCAGCCTGCTGCTAGCTGTGCATCTTTAGGAGCAAAGCTGGCCCCACAGACAAGCACAAATGCCTTGTACAAGCACTAAGGACTGCAAGCATGCAGACCCACAGCTGTGTGCTTCAGATTTCACCCCTGCCTTCTTACAAGGCCACTCCCTGTCATCTCATCTCAGAAATATAATATTCCTGCAAAATCTCAGCTGTCCCCACGATGGAGTAGGGGGAAACTGAACTAACCTGACCCAATACTGGTATCTGCACTATGGTCTCAGTCTCCGGTGGTATCTTACTGGTCTAAAGTGATTCTCATATTTTAGGCTAATACAAAACAGGCCATGTTCCCACTTTTGTCTAGGAGGAATTCAGTCTGTGTAATTAGGCCTGAAGGACAGTGTCCCATGCTCAGGAGAGTATAGATCCCGGGCATAGTGACCTTCAGGAGAGCAGTTAGTTACTTGTTCTTCAGCCACTGTAAAGGAAAGCAGTTCACCATGTCACTGTGGCATCATGCAAGGATAATGCTGTTTAACTCTGTATCCTGTATCCCTCACTAGTGCTCCATCCCTGATTGGGAGAATGGCTCAATAAATCTTGTGCTCCCTGTGTGGCTTGTAAGCACCCATGTGCCCCTCTGCTCTGCTCCTCACGTTAACCAGACCATACCTGCCTGTTTTTTGTTTGCTACTCTACTGAATGAGTGAAGTCCCCCATGGAGAAGCACAGGCAGAGATGTCTACTTCAGTGGCAGGCAGCCCTTGGAAATCATGCTGACTTAGAGCAGTGCAGAAGTTCTGAGGACTCCTGGTTTGGAAAATCACCTACACACAGAGAAGCTCCAGTGGAAAAAAGCACACCTTGATCCCTACTCTGTTTTTCTTGCCCCGCCAGATGACACTTTCTGAGGAAACTGCTTAACACCTACCACCATTTGTACACTCAGACAAGCAACAGTTTCAGATCCTTGGTTCATCTCGAGCTTTAAAATTTCACCTCCTTAGTTTACACTGTGACGGTGGGATTAATCTGAAAGAATTAATCACCCCAGTTTCCAGAAAAGCAGAGAAATAACTACTACCCTGATTCATGCTTCTTTCTCTGGAGCTCAGAGTTATTGTTCTTCTCAGCCCTAAGTCAGAAGCCCTCACTGCAACAAGCCTGGGCGATGCTGAAATACAATCTGATGCAGATGGTAGGGGCCAGCTCTGATTCTGACCAACATATTTACAGCCAGGAGAAGGGAAAAAATGGACCTGCAGATAGGTAGGCAGGTGGCAGGCAGTTTATTTCATTGGCAGTGCTGAAGTGCTACTTCACGGGATGCTAAATGCAATAAGTGGGGAGGAGAACAAATTTAAGAGGGAAGAAGGAGGGAGTGAAGCAGTCAGTGCTCTTCAGGGTATGAAGGGAACATCCTGCACTTCCAGAGGACTCTCAAAAAAACAAAAACACCCTCAGGATGCTGCCTTTGCAGGGTCCATGTCTTTATTATTCATATCAGCCCCTAAAGAGGTGCTTTCTCTGAGGACATGAGTCATCTGGGAAAGCCAGCAGCCCTACCACGTCCCTACTGCAAGTCTGGGTTGGCAAAGACAGTGAGTCCTGGGCTAAGGATGCCAGATGGTATGTCCTTATTATTGAGCTAAACCCTTTTACTTGCTCACCTGGGTGAATCAAATTGGGATCAGTTTGATTTAATCAGACTAACTGGTGATCCTACCAGCACCTACAACTAAAATGTACCCAGTAGCCTGCTGCTGCAGCCAGACCCACATGGAATATGTGCTGTCCTCTCTCACTCCACAAGCCTAACTGCTAACTAAGGCAGTGCTGACTAACCAAACCAGGCCTCCACTCTGAGTCTATACTCCTGATACCAAGTCCAAAACTCCCTGATAATGCAGCGGGATGCCAACACACAGGGCAGGACGTAAGTGCATTTTCCTCTCTCCTTTTCTATCCCACAGTGGAAAAATTCAGCAAAGGCTTTACACATGTTGTTTCACCCATGGATTGCCTCCCTTTTCGCTATGCTCATTGCAGGAAAGGGGGGACTACAACTGAAATCTGGAATATCAGTGCAGTAATGCACAGTTTACAATGCAGGACTCCTTTCAGTGAAAGGATTGATGACATGGGAGGTCAGCAAGGTGGACAGTGGCAGCTGATGTTGTAGTAGCCATAAAGGCAAGCATCATGTAGGGTTTAGGGCACGAAAATATAAACCTGCAGGTGCCAGGAACAACCACCTTAAGGCAGGCAAGAAGAGTGTGGAGCGAAGTGTCCAGAAACTTCATGTCTCAAGAACAGCTTCTGCACAGCTCTCACTCCTCTGACTCCAAAAAATGACCAGAAATTAATGTAGCATTTTTTTACTGCCTGATAAGTTTGCAGTTGCAAAGGCAGGAGTTTGATTGCCGTTGCCAGGACCCCATGGACAATGTATCTGAGAGGACTAAGTCACTCTCACATTTACTAACAACCAGCATTGCTGCTGGCAGGCACACCACTGGAAGAAGGATTAGATAAAGCACAGAGAACTGCCCCATCTTCCACCTTGTAAAGGAGCATTTATAACCCAGTGCAATGGAGCATTTACAGTTACTGTGGCTGCACCAGACAGCTTCAGTCTGCTGGGCTGTGATACTGGGTCTGATTTGGAATGAAAAGAAATACTAAACCATATTCGGACTATTTCATGGGTTGTATTTTATTTTATTCCATTTGAACAGTGGTTTGGTTTATCTTGCGTTTAATTTGAAGGATTGAGCAGGTTCCCAATAAATCCCATAGTAAGATCTACATGAGAAAAACACTTAAAAAACCTCCCAAACCAACAACAACAAAACCCTTTCTTCTGCTGCTGCTGATAACAAGGCCTATTACTTCCCAGCCTATGTTTGGTTTCAACACCGTATAATCTCTCAGTTGCAAACAAGAGACCAAGACAGCTCTGACTAGAGCTACCCTATAAATGATTTTGTCCTCAGTGTTTGTTCTCACTGGAGAAGTGCCAAATTCCCTGCTCATGTGGTTAGGTACAGGCGGTAAGTAGGCTTTTTGGCTGGTTCATAGGTAATTCACAGGTAGTTTGCTAGGAGAAGCCAGATTTGTACCCAAGAAGAAAAAAAACCCTCTTAAAAAAACTTATGTTCTGAGATTAACGCTTCATTTCATCATACTTTTTCCCCATTTAGACATAGCAGATGATGCCCCCCACCTCGTGGTTTTTTGTTTTTTTTTTTTTTTTTTTAGCAAAGGACCTAATCTGGGCAATAAAGATTCCATGAGGTTATATGGACATGCAGCACACAGGGAAATACACCCATCCTTGGCCATTGCCTCTCCCAAGCACTTGATAACATTTCTCTCTTGACCTGCCCCAAAGCTGACAAAGGCTGACAGCACAATGGAGCTCCTTGGCTGCCCAAATTGAGGGAGAGTGTCTCTGTTTAAACTAACAGGCATGGACTGACTGTGAATAAATTTAGTCTAGAAATGAAGAAGAGATGGAGATGTGGAAAAGCCTTCCAAAACAGAACAAAGAATGGGAGTGACCTGAACAAATGCAGATGCCTATAACAGAGCCAGGCCCCTTCAATTCGATCGAGAGAATTAAGCATCGCTTATGAATCATCTCACCCTAATGAGGCATCCAAAATAGACCAGATGAATCACAGTCCAGAAACACCAGAGCCCAAGGTAACTGAGACAGAAACATTTACACCGTAGGTGGTTAAAGTTAGGTGAGATGAAATAAAACAAAAAAAAAAAGAGTAACAAAAAAATATTCAGCAACAAATCCCTAAGAGTTTTTAGATGCAACAGAACACTTGCATGAAGGTTATCTGACACAAAAGGATGTGACTGAGTGAGATGATGCAAGGAGTCCACTGCAGGTCAAATAGGACAATTCTTGCAACAATCTGCTAATAAAACACTTTCTTGATGGAAACTTTTTACAACTACTGCCATAAAAATACAGATACTTTCCTTTGAAATTCCTTTTGCAGTACTCCTTGGTTTATGTTGGGATAATGAAGAACTGCATCTTCCCTATTAATTTGAATTTAAGACCTAAAGATGACAATGTTTCTCTTCTCTCTTTAATTAATCTATTTTTATCCACTATTCCTGTAATGAACAGAGGTGAATCAAGGGGTTTGTTTAAATAAGGAAGAAGCAGACACTTATTCAGGAGTGAGGGTTTTCTTTATACTCTTTTCCTCTAATTTGTCTCAAATATCACCTTTCAAGACTCCTTTCCCCTTGAATAAAGCCAACTTTCCACATGGTGATTTCTGCTACCATTGCCGTCTCAAATCTCATAAAAAACCCCATTGCTTATGAGAGGCTTCACTTGTCAAAACTAATGGGAAACAGGGGTAGGTGATGGAGAGGAAAGATGGAGAAGGTTTTGTGTTCTGAGTACCTCTTTTTAGCAAACCCACAGTGATTGATTTTACAGAAACCCACCAGGGCCTTTGGCACAGTTTGGATCCATGGTGCAGACAGTGGTGGATCCTAGCAGTGCATCCCAGCACAGATACCAGTTAAACTGAGCCATAAAGGGAGCCAGCACACATGGTCTCAAAGGTATCAGTACCTTCTTCCACCCAGGATGGAGTCCTACCTTCCTGTTTTTGCTAGGAGTTATCAGAATTAAAGCACACTTATGGCACCAGTGGGGTTTTCTTAGGGTGAGGAAGGATCTCAGCTCTGGTCAGTGTATTCTGCTTTTGGTATCCTTATGTTGAATTTGACAACAGACAGCAGACTTCAGTTCTTGCTTTTAGTTTGGAAATGAAGGGTGAATTTTTGAAACAGCTTAAGAATGGTATTCCTGGGGTATCTTTACATCAATTCACAAAACACCACAGTCACACGTAGGGGACCTTTGCCACAAATCTCCCTAGACTTGCACCTATAGTCAAAAGATTCTGTTCAGAGTTTGGCTTCATCACTCAGAGGAGCAGATTCTGACACCAATGACTGAGTCATTTCTTGCCGTGTTCATTTCCTTACTCATATTTTTACCTCACTTTGCTGTGTATGTAGCATTAACAAAGAAATATATGTGAGTTGCCTGACTTGTCCAGCATTTCAGATCTCCTAGATTCCTTCACAAGTCATCTTTCACAATAGTGACCAGAGTGCTTTGGGCATTGTTCCTCTCTGACTCCACCTGTTTCGAAAGCCCCACACTAGCATCAGTCCTGCCACAAATGAAAGAAATCAAACACCACTTTTTCTTAGGAAATGGGATCCCTCTACACTCCCATGCCACAAAAGACCTGAATTATCTGAGCTTGACCTTCTGCTAAATTATTATTATTATTATTATTATTATTATTATTATTATTATTATTAATAATAATATATTTTTAACATACCACCTGGTGCTCCAAGTGATGTGAAAACTGTTTTGAAGAAATCTGCTTAGGTGTGCTGGATGCAGGTGCTTTCAGAACCTCAATTGGGTTCCATCACAATTTACATTATAGTACCACCCACAGCCATCGATGCCCCTGACACATGGGTAAATGCCCCTAAGTTGCTCCCTTTACTTTTCTCTTTCTTTCTTTCCCTCTCCATTCTCGTCTTTACAGGGTAATCACCTCATTTGGGGAAAATATAACAAAAAAACAGCTTTATGAGTGAAGAAGCCACAAGATGGCATTATAGAGCAATTAAACGAGAAATCTGTACCGGAATCTGCTTTCTCCCTTGCCCGTGGAGAAGAATAAGGAGCAGGGAGCAGTGCTTGTTGTAAGAGGGGACAGGTGTTTCGAGCAGCCTCCAACACAGCCACTGTCCCTTCTGTTGACGGTCTCACCTGGTTAACTCTTATTAACATTTCCAAGATTTCAAATGAAAGCCCTTCAGGAAGCAGAGGAGAGCACATGCCTCTTCATCTAGCTTGTGCTAGTGTTATTTTCCCCTTAGTGCACTGCTTTCCCCCCCCTCTTTTTCCCTTATTCACAGGTGTATGTGCTCACGTTTGTGCTGCTCTTTTTGGGGTGTGTGCAGCACATGAACCTGTTGTCTGTTGAGGTTGTGGGTGTGATACACCTGTTTGAACTCCATGTGTGCTGCAGCTGCAAGTATGTGAAGATGTGTTGTGGGCCTGATGGACCAAAGGAGGAGGGAAGCAAAGCAGTGTGCAGGGTGTGCACATGTGTGTGTGCTGTGTGAGCAGCGTGCGCACACACGGGTTACATGAACACCTAGAGGTTATGTGGCTGAGGCACACGTGTGCAGGGTGCAGAGGTTTAGGTCTACTGTGAAACAGCAAACAATTTCAGGGGAAAGTGATCCTGGGAAATGGTCGTAGGTGCAGTGTGTACTATTTTTGTTGTGCTGTGGCAAGCTGTATAGCTATCACAGTCCACTGTAAGCATGTGGGCATCTCTTGTGGCTTGAGGACCCGATGGCATGAAGCAAAGTGTGTCTGTGCCTTGGTGGGGTGTTAATCATTCAGGCAAACTGTGCCTGCATGGCCATCCTGGACACAGCAGTGCTGGCTTGGCTCTGTGGTGCAGCAGGAAGCGTGTGTGCATCAGCACTCCCATGTCTCATGTTTCTGTGGAGCGTGTGATTTATGCATGCATGGACATGGTGGAGGGCACATACAGCTGGTTTTGGGCAGTCACAGCCCACTGCAGCAGTGAGTGTGGGGAGGGGTAATTGCTAACATTCAGCCCCATCCTGCAGCACTCGTCAGCACTGAGGGGGAGAAATAAGGATGAAAAAAAAATCCAACCCCATTGCTGACTTTCCTTGCAGCTCAGCGGAGAGTGCAGCACCTGCAGAAACAGCTGGGCTGCTCACCAATACCTGACATGGATTCACTTGTTTTTGTAAATAATATAAAGTCTCCTTTATTCCCCACCGTGCATTGTTATGGGCCAGGTCACTGAATGCATTAGGGCTGATCCCTCAGAGCATTCTGCAAATGAGACAGCGCTCAGAATGCACATGCTTGAGAAATCAGCTATTCAAAATAAAAGCTGGGATCGACAGACATCTCCAGTGTCTCCTTTCTTTTTCTTATGGTCAGTGAGAGTAGGTACTTTTCTTGGTGGCTGCTGGTGAACAAAGAGATGCAATGGTACAAATGTTGCTGTTTTACTTACAGTGGTGTTTGAAGGAGCGTGTAAAGAAACTATTTTCCTTTTTTTCTTAGAAGTTACCTTAGTATTGTTATTTTTATTACTCCTACCACTACGTTTATAATTGTTACTATTATTAAATTACTTCATAGTCAAATTGGCTGAGGGAATCTTAGATTTTTTCCTTTTCTTTTTTTTTTTCCCCAGCTATAAAAGAGCTAATAAGTTGCCGCATTGGGGCTCCAAGGAATTGATGTAAGATTATTCCCTCATGGATTACTCTCTCAGTGCTTTGTCCAGCTTAATTTTAATATTAGTCATCATTGTTTCATATTTGCATTGTGTTCCAGTCAGGGCTCATTTCGGTGCTGCATTTCCTCAAACAGAAAGCTCCCAAAAGCTTAAAAGCAAAAAACAGCACAGGGGCGAAGCTCTCTGTGTACTGAGGTGTTATTTTTCACTGCAGTCCACGCCACAGTGTTCCTTTGCTTTCCTTTTCATGCCTGAACCCTTCTGTTTTAGAATACAGCTGTGCAGTGGAGTGATACCTGTGTAACAGCTCCCTGCCACCACTGGACAAGGCCAGTCCCCGTCCTCCACCAGCCTAACACTGTGGGGTCCTGCCACCCTCACCTAAACCAGTTTTGGTGCCTGTAAGACACAGAGATGGTTCAACCTGTTAGCCCTGTAAAAAGTTATTCTCTCTTTTTATTTACTTTTTTTTTTACCCCACTACTGGTCCTGTTATTTTCTATCAATTCAGTGAGCTGATATTGCCCAGAGGAGATAATGCCATGGAGGGGATACAGCATGTATCCCCATAGAGGACCCAGCTTCTGCACCTTTCAATGACAGCTTGAGCTTGAGTTTTGACTGTACAGGAAAGTTATAGGCAGTGTGGGGTGAAATCATCCTTAGTCCGTAGAGAGGAGGAGCATGATCTGCCCACCAACCACATTTGCAAGCATGCCCTGCTCTCTCCCCCTCCCCTCAACCTGCCTCAAACCTCCTGTGTAATCCCAACCAGATGCAGTGGCACCAGCTTCCAAGAGATTGGTTTCTGAAATGGGTCATGACAACTAGTGTCCGAGATTGAGCAGATAGGAGTGTGTCCATGTCCCCATGGGCACAAGGGCAGTAGGTCACCAGAGAGTCAACTCAGGATGGACAAGAGAAAACCCGTACTTAAACACACGCAAAATATACTGCAGGGCACTAGAAAAATGAACTACAATGTAAAGAGCCATAGGGAAGTACTGCAAATGGAGTGAATTGTTTTCTTTGTGACCCACTCACCACAAACAAGGGAGGATCTAGGTCCTTATGTGGAACCTCAGTCCCTGTGCTGCTACTGCTGTTGCTACATATTGCTACTGCTGCTGCAAAACACAGATGTGGTGTAGAAAAACAGAGCAAAAGGGAGATGTCTGGGGAACCGAGATCCCAGTAAAATGATTCCACGGCACAACTAGAAGAGGAAGGCATCTCCAGCACTTAGAACCCAATATCCTGGTTATTCATATGATTTGAAGAGACAGCTCCGCACAACGCCTTAGAGAAGAAATCCCCTCCCAGGAACACTCTGAGGTCCTGATTTAGCACAGACTTAAAAATGCATTTGAGTCTCACTATCTCAAGTGACGCTTACTTCTGTGTGTATGCTATGGCTTTCAAAAACTGCACCAGAGCACAGAACAGCTTACACCCGAGGAGAGTGCAGACGTAGGCACAAAAAATTACTGAGGCTGCCTGAGAGCCTTCTCTTTAGTGGCCATCCCTTTGCTACACACCACATGGGGAGACCTTCCTTGTAGGGTATCATCTGCTTCATGCTGAAAGAACATAGACAGTACAAGGATGAGATGATCGCCCATGTATGGGAGATTTCTGCTGAGTCTCTTTCTTGGCTCAAAGGGGACTCAAGCTCTGCTCTTGAGAAAAGTTTCTTTCCACCAGGCTATCTGCTACACTGTGAGAAAGGAGAGAGAATTGCACCCTCTGCCTCCTAATACTGTGAAATTGGTGAGAAAAGACAGAAAGAATATGTAGAGCAGAAGAAAGGGGAGCGACAAGGGTATATCTCCACAGCTCAGAGATTAGACAGCACACTTTTGAGTGGGAAATTTAATGTATTTGCCTTTTATCCAATGCTGATTTCATGTAAAATACATTCAGAGATTTATTTCTTTAAAGAAGAGTGCAAGAGAGGCTGGGCTATTCTTCAAGAACATACCCTATGTATATGGTTACAAAATAAGAAAGAAATGTTTTATGCAATTGTTATAGAAGACAGTATGATTAGACAGGTAGAGAAAGACAGAAAGAGGCAGACAAACAGAAATATAAAAGAAAAAAACAGAGAGCTTGCTAGCTCTGAGGAAAGCTGAGTATTATGAGAAATTATTGTGTAAAGTAGTAGTCGTGTAGAACAATAGATTAGGGAAAAAGAACCCTTAGCCCGTCACTGGGAAGGAAAAGCAGCGCAAGTTCAGGATGCAGCGAAGCATCTAAAGGATGGTTGAGTGGGTTAATAATGTCACAGTGACATAATCAAATTAGTAATGCTATCTTGGCGATTTGGTCTAGTCTATCAAGACATTTACCTGGTTACATTGTTCAAAACAATACCGCTGCAGAGGCAGAGGAGTCCAGATGTCCTGCCCATCCTATTCAGGCACACGCCATCCCCTCTTACGTAAATCCTCACTGCAGGGAGCAGGGAGTTAATGGGGCAGAAATTGCCACCCGGCTCTCTCCTCTCTCCCTGCCTTCAAGCCCTGTGCCCTGGATGCCATCTTCCAGCAGCCTTCCTGGGGCAGAGGTTTGGGGCCTTGCTGGCACAGCAGCATGATGCCCTCCCTGAGACACCTCTGCAAGGCAGGGCTGGCAGCAGGGAAGTAGCATCAGCCTCCAGGGCGTGGGTAAAGCCAAGGCAAGAGGAATGAGTGTTCCTGAAGTCCTTCCTAGAGGAAAAAGATCTTCTTGGGGAAGGATTAGAAGTTTTATTACGTACCTACTACCCTCTGATTCGCAGCACACCCTCACTAGGGTGGCACTCCCCCTTTTTCTTTCCCCATCATCTTCTGTGATTCACTAGTAACTGTTGTGTGTCTTCCAGTCTGAAAGCAAGGTAGCCTGATGGAGCTAAGATGAATCTAGCTAGTCAGGGGAATAAGATAGGAATAAGGGGATAAGGACTGATCTTAAATGGTATGTCACACTTGCGACACCCAAAAGATGAAGCACAAGGAAAGATCTGGGGATGGTTGGGAGGGATAAATTTATTTCACAAGAATGTGTGTGTCCAGGCTAGAAATTGGTATAGGGAAAGGAGAAGGAAAGAAAGTCAGATCTTAAAAGAACAGTGACTGGTGAGAAGGGAATATTTTTAGAGTTTCAAATAATTAATTTGGGCCGCTGCTTTATAAGAGCAAATTCCCATGCGTCACTTTGTCAGACTGAGATTAAAATGTGTTTATATTTATATAGTTATCTTTCACAGAGGTGTTTCATTTAAATACATATATATGTAGTGTATTCGTGTATGCACACATGAATGGAAAAGAGGGAATCTATAAGTATAAGGGTCTTTGCTTCAAATTCTCACAAACTAGAAAAGACTATAAAGACCACTGATATCTGTATGAGAAAAGGCTGTCCCCAGCCCCCTCCATCTGCTCTCCTCTTCCAGGGCAGCAGGAGGAAAAGCAAGGAAATGCAATTCTCCCTGTTCCACTTCAGTGAGGAAGAAGCAGCACAAAGAGTCCCTGAGTCTGTCAGCAGGATTCGGAGATGGGCACAGGGCTCTTGGAGAAGGAAATAGAAAATAAAATCAAATGAGGCTTAATCCGAAAAGCAAACGTTTGCTGGGACAAAGCCACCGCAGGGATTGTCATTTCACAAATTGTATTAATCTGGGCAAATAGTGCTTCAGAAACAGTAACCATGGTGTTTATGCTCAGTTCCCCTTCCTGACCTTATCTTGCCTCCCTTGCTCTCCTCAATATGGGCCAAACCCTTATCACTTTGCACCAAAGGTCTCTTCCTCAGCAGGGTAATCATGCAAACCTGGAATATGTGCATGAATCCGATAAGGAAAAAAGATGACTGAAATGTGATTTTTTTTTTTCCTTTAGTTTAACAAGTAGTGGTAGAGATTAGTGCCACAAGATGACAAAACTGGGCACCCAAAACCCCATGAAGCACTTCCTGCAATTTGTAGAGGCCTCGTGCTGGTAAGTGGGATTGTGTTATCACACTCTGCATCTTAGGTCCAAATAAATGTGCAAGGCTGAGCAGGTAGAGAGAGGGCTGGAAAGCTAAGGCATACGTAAGGGAAACAGGGTAAGCAGGAAAGAGCAAGGAAATAATTATAACCAGGCTTGCAACACTTCCTACGCTCCTTTTTGGTCCAGCCAACACATTGGCCACCTGTTTCCCTTGCAAGATGCTTTGCTATAGCCGTATCTTTCATTTCAGAAGGGAAGTGAGAGGACAGGTTTTTTTTGTGGAAACTGATGGAATTTCTCTGCATTTGCCTATCTTATTATCTCTCCCTTGGCATCTGAACACCTACAAATTGAAGAGTTTTCCATATACAACTTTTACCCTGAGGAAAAGGATTCATGAATTTCAGTTCTGAGTGGAGTTAGCACAGACACAATAAAAGAAAATCAACCTTTTTTTTTCCTAACAAACGCTCACTCAAAATGACACTGGGAAAAGAGCTTTTCGGCTTGTTATGATACAAAATCTACCAGACTTTCTCATGAGCTTGGGAGGTGGGGAGAATATTTTTTCTTAATTTCAAAGGCAGTAAATATCGTGATTTGAACATTTCAGATCAATCTCTAAAGCTACTGAGTTCATGTTCTGATTAAGAGAAGCAGTGAGCAAAGGAGAAGAGAGTGTGTGGGGGAAGGACGTAAAAGAGTAAAAACTAGCACAGTGAAAAATCAGGCAGAGCGAAAAATATATTGAAACTGTGAAAATAAAAGCTCTAGAAGTGTGGAAAGAGCAAAACTTATGGCAGGAAAAAAAAGCTATCTGCTGTGTCTACCCAACAGTTCACCCTAATCTTATCTGTCATGCTAATTGCCAGATTTAGGTGTTTGTACCAAAGAGGAGGGTGTGTGTGAGTTGCCGTGAGCTCATGTGAGTGGCTCCTGACAACTCACACATACAACCCGCTGATTCCCCCCTTTAGCTAGAGGAAAGATTTTTTTTTTTTTTCCTTTTCAATTGAATCACCATCAGAATGAGCTGAATTACAGGAAAGACAAGGTTAGGCAGCTTTTGAGAAATCCAATAAAAAAAATCCAAAGGAATCCCCAAACCCCTGAACTGCAGGAAATGTGCTAGTTCCTGTGTATTACATGGTTTCCTTCCCAACATATTAACGTCCAATACCCAGAAATATGCAATGGCATGTGCTGCTTTACCTTTTCTTCCTGAGGCTTTCACTCAGCCTGCAGCTCTGTGCTGTCTTCTGCACCCCTCTGAAGATACACTGAGTTTTGCACCCACATTTATCTCCTCTGCACTCCCAAAATTACTAGTTTTGGTTAAACTAGGAAGTAAATGGAGCTTAAACCGGGGAAAGTGTGCAGAGGGCAGCTGATGGTGGTTTAGTAATTCTGTGATGTAGCATCAGCTCGAGTGACAACGACTCATTAGCAGCTAATCCAATCGCTCCTGCTAATCCAATCAACTGGAGGAGCTCGAGTCATTGCTTTCCAAGGATGGTCATCTTGCTCTCTCTACTATCCTAGGAGGTTAAGGGAGGACTAAGGCAAGCTGAGCTGGCTGGGTGCACCCAGCAAGTTCAGTCTCGGCACTGGGGGCATCCCCTACAAATTGGCCTTGAGTCCACATGGCAAAACAGCGACAAGCCAAAAGTCAAGGCACCCCTTACAGTCTTTGTGAAATACCACAAACAAGCTTCTCACTAGCTCACTTTGACTGCCAGGGACTGGAGGCTGGCTGGGATGAGGAGGACGATGAGATGGAAAGGGTTAACACACCGTTATCCCCTCTCCGGGGGCTCCCTCTCCAGCAAATTGCAATCCAGCCCTGAAAATTTTCAGCAGCCGCATCGATGTCATTCCACTGTGCCTTCATTACCTCCTGATCTCTAAATAAGGGCCAGCTGGGCTCAGAAAACATTATGTGGTGCTGTTACGACTGACATAAACCACCAAAGTGGCATTTTGCAGATGAGAAGAACGAGCAAAAACCCCGCAAAATCCTCTGCAGTTGTGTTTAAACGAGGGCTGTAACTTCTTACACATGTCCTGCTCCCAGTCTACAGGAAGAGGCTGATTAATCCTGCATGTGTTAGCCTGGAATATTGCATTACTGGAAGCAAAGAAACCCCTTAATCATATTGCTGGTTATGCCAGAGGTCTGTTTTCTCTCAAATGCATCACATTAAGAGCCATCCCTAGGCTACAGCACCGTCCCAGGCTATTTTTCAGGTTGCAGCACTATGTACAGGCTTTGTTTTAGGGGCTGACGAGCTGGGTTGTGGTTAACCTTGAGATAACCACAAGCAGCAAGGAAGTTCTGAGAGAAGATGGAGATGGTATTTTATCATCTCCCATCTCCAAGAGAAATACTGATCAACGAAGAAGAGCCCTGCTCATAATCTCCCTTTGCTGCTTGCTCTCAAAGCAGGGGGGTGAAAGAGCTAACTGCGACACACGGGATGGGAAGCAGTGCACTGCCTCTCCTTTTCTACCCTGATTTTCCTCCCTGACATGAAGAAAGAATTTCACAGGGAGGATTGCTGTCTGCACCTTCAAACCCTTTCTGAAGGCACAGTTCAATCCTGATTAGGTGTGTGCTAGGTGACAGGGCATCCCCACAACCTCGTTCTCACCCAGTGTAGCAAGACTGGTCATTAATGAGAGGAAAACAAGCTCTCTGAGACCATATTCACTTGGGAGATCTGGAGCTTTGCGAATCTGTAACTCTTCCCTTGAGCCATTATGGGAGTGTACAGGGAAAGAAAAAAACACAGTCTTGTTGACACAGTCCCTCCTTAGGAAGCCCAGGGGAGCACATGAGAAATACACATCTTCTGAGATGACACACCATGCACCTGATCTCAGTATCCTCTCCCAAAACACCTGTGGGAGAGACACTTCTCTGTGCCAAGGAATAAAGGGTTTCCTTCTGATACTACAGAAAAGTTCTCCTTCTTTGTTTATGCCATAGTTGAGGTCCAAATATGCATTCATGACTGGTCTCCTGTAAATAAGCAGGACAAGCAGCCCCCCAAAAAATAATCCCGTCCTTCCCCAGCTAGGACGTTTTCTGAGATCTAACAGCCAAATTAAAAAACATCCCCAACATGGAAAGTCCTGGCAGCAGCTTCAACCATTACAAACACAGAGACAAGATCCGTGACAATAAATGATGTCCTGCAAAGCATGAAACTAAGCAGAAATATCTTTGGGGATGGCTGATTTTCACACTCAACCCCAGGGAGGAGGAGGCGACAGAAGGAAAAGAGCCTCTGTTTGTACAAGCCACTTTGGACTTTCCCTTTGAACAGGGCACAGGGGCACTGAGTCTTACAGCCTTTTTAATAGGAGCATCTGCTCCTGTTCCCATCCCAGCTGGATGGCATCTATGCGTGTTTGCTGTTAGCGAGATGTGCCATGTGTCATGAGGAGGAGTGTATCCTGGGCAGGGAGCACATGCACATCTTGGAGGCCTTTACACCATGGCAGCAGGTCCATTTGTTTGGCCTGGGCACTTGCTTGGGGGGCAGCAGCTGCATTCTCCATGTACTGTGGAATTTCCAAATGGTAAAGCCCCCAAGGGTGGTTGTCACTACCAGGATAATGTGTATGCAAGTGAGGGTGTGGAGGGAGAGGGCTTCATGGGTGCCTTCCACTTTATCTGTTTTGTTTTATTTTATTTTATTTCATTTTATTCTATTTTATTTTTTATTTTTTTATTTCTTCCACTGACATCTGGAAGTGAGTTATCTTGCTCCCACAGACCCTCTGAACTCAGGCCATCTGTGGGACCATCTTTTCCTCCCCCTCAGTGATGACCTGCCCTGCAGGAGGTTGATGGTGATGGAGAGGGAGTGTAGGAAAAGTCACAGGGATGTCCACATGGTCAATAGCAAATTTGCCAAAATGGGATTCCTATCTATTTCAGAGGCTTGTTACACAGCTCTTAATGCTTTGGTAGGTGTTCAGAGGGATGAAAATGCCAAAACCCCCTTATTTATTTGCAGTTGTTCTCCTTATTCCATCTATGCATTTTTCCTGCAGAAACATCCACTACCAATCTGTAAAATGCTCATATTTATAGGGTGAGTGGGGGCAGATGAAGTAGTTCACCCTACCCTACCCCTTGTAAAGGATTCAGAAGCCCCATGGAGACCTGCAGCAGCCTTCTCTGCCCATCAGCAGCAAATTTAACTGCCCCATCTGCCACCCCAGTCCTCCAACAGAACAGAGAATGGGCCAGCCCTTACAGCTAAAGGACAGATCGTACACAAACTACCATATGCAGTGGCTATTACAGGTTTTAGTCCAAATGACTTGCATGCAAGAGCAGTCCCAATCTCATCAACAATCCCCGAATTTGAAGTAAGAACATTCTACAGAACGGGGAAGAGTTTCTACTTAGTAAAGAAACCTTTGCCTGAGAAAGCTTACTATGAGGTTTGTAAGAGGAGCCTGCATTGATTCACGCTGGGTGTTAATAATAAATCCAAAGAGCTACAGCACTGGCTCCTTGCCACCCACCTTGGCGAACCCGGCTGAACCGAGCAGACGCACATACAAGTCAAACTCTGTGGGCTGGATACACAACAAGGTACTGTTGTCCCATCTGTGGCAGTGCACACGCCAGCGGATATCAGCCTAACACAAGGCAAGGAGATACATGGGGAAGCGGTTGATTTTCTTCTTCCTTCCCACTTTTTTTCTTTACTGCTCTGAGCTGGGAAGGGAATCTGGAAGCTGGTGCCATGTCCGTGGTTCTTTGGTACAGCAAACACAAGAGGATGCTCAACATATGCTCTGTTTGTGCTATGACACAGGGGCAGACGTTATGGGACTGATGTAAGCACTACCTGGGATGCTGACACCCCAAATTGTCCACGGTGCTTTACGACACTGATGAACCAGGCTCCTGCTGTCCAAACATCAGAAGTCTGTTTCCACCAGGAGCCCCCCAGCATCCACACCAGGGCCAACACCCCTGCAAGGGCTGGTGTGAAATTTGCTGGACATGACCTGGTTAGTGCCTCCAAGGCCTAATTGGCATCCTCTGCGATCGGTCTGACTCTGGCTGCCAGGAGAGAGTAAACTGTCTCCTCCTTTCACAGATGGGATGGGGGAAGGGGTGACCACCGCGTGTCTGTGTGTCGGTGTCAGGGGATGGCAACAAAGGATGTCAAGAACGTGGCGCTGCCAAGGGGCTTGCATATTTGGCTTATAACCTGATGAGTACAAGGCAGGTGGCAGAGTCTATGTCATGCCCTGTGGGGAGTGGGGAGGGAAGGGAAAGAAAGGAGGAAAAAATAAGACTGGTGCAGATGGGAAGTGCCAGCTCTTCTTGCTGGAACAGAGCTGTTCAATTGGGAAACCCAGCCAGAAAAACTTAAAAGGACCAGGAGGGAAAAAGCAGAACTGGTCAGCATCAGCAAGCATCTCCTGATCCTTTTCTACAACCTGCCTCATTGCTATTTCAAAAACCTCCTTTTGATAGAAAATTAAATTAAAACCCCCACAATTTTAAAAAAAAATGGAGAACAAGCTAATCTCAGATATTTCAAATAAGTATGTGGCATGGGTGTGTGTGAAGGAAGGAAGGGAGAAAGAGAGAGAGATTTAAAAAAAAAAAAAAACAACCTAGAAAAAACTTCTTGGAACAAAACACACACGAGGTAATGCCAAAAACTTGAGAAGGAGAGTGGTTACACACTAATTTAATTCTCTAATCCCCCTACTCCTGTCACTGTTTACTCACTGATAAATGTGCAGTAGCTTCAGCAAGACAGCCACATTTGCAGAAACTGACAGCCTGACTCAGAGACTATTTACCTAAAGACCATGAATATTAAAACAGGTTTCCAAAAGGCCCCCATCTTGAAGGAGAAGATTAGCATGGGGCCTCTTGCTGACAGACTCTTCCCTCTCCACCCCTCCTTCCTCCACTCCGTGATGCATCTCTTGTGCAAACACTTGAGAAGTATCACCTAGCTGAAGAACTGAAATATTGGAGCAATGCCCTGGAGCTGTGCATTCAGCTTTAGCCTGACAGTGAAAACACCAATCCATCCAAGACAGAAGCTGGGGTTAGTTTTTTGGGGTGGATTTCCCTTTTGGTTGTTCGTGTTTTTTTTTTTTTTCTTTTCTTTTAAATAACAGACTGAAAACAAAAATAAACCCCACATGTTTTTGCTGTTTTTTTCCTCCCCTCTGGAAGGTGAACTATGAGCATAGAGTCCTTTAATAGAATTAGAAAGGCAACAAAATTATATTCCAAAGTCATAATCCTTAAATGAGTTTGACTCTGTCTCCTATGATGGTGCATGGAGTTCACCAGAAAGCTGGAAAAAGAGTAAAGTAGAACTAGAAAGGCCAGAGAAAAGGATGGCTTTAAAGATTGGAGGGAAAGCATAGTTTCTACAGGACAGAGAAGATGAAATGGCCTAGATACCCCAACAGAAATGACAAAACAGAGTAGAAATCAAATTGATCTATATAAAAATGCAAATAAAATTTCAGAAATATTTTTAAATAGGCAGTTAAGAGTCACTTATTGTAATAATAAAAAAAAAAGGTAAACTATCTGGGAACAAGTTTGAAATCAAAATAAGAATTATTTGGTTTTTATGTTTGGTTTTATGCCATGTATATTTTACTGGAGGAATTTTTTGCCACAGAATCTTGTGGGGACCAAAGTTATAACTAGGTACAAGAAAACCTTAAGAAATTTATGAAAACAGTGTAAAAAGTGCTTCTAAAGGCAGTGATGCAATAGCTAGCAAAGAATCACAGACTTCTGGAAGAAAGGGAAAGTAGGCCTGTCCTGTTTGACAGTGGACTTAGAAGAACAATATATACACAGATATTGTTTCTCTCTCTCCTTTTTACCTCTCCTCTCTACCAGGTCTGAGGAGCACTCCCTTCCCAGAGAGAAAGCCTCCACACACTCAGAAACAGGGATGTGCACGTACAAGCCAGGTGGGCATTGAATGTAACTCTCCCCGTGTAGCCTGAATATTGACACATCACTGACTGTCTGTCCCACCCTGGTGACAGCAGTAAGACAGTAGTGTTGTCACAGCCAATGACAACACTACAGTGTGATGCATTTGTCCTGATACAGACAGTACTGACTATCCTTGGAAATGGGTAAATATCCTGACTCTGAAGACAATGACTTCCAGTCTTCCCCTTAGGTCGGTGAACTCTTCAGACAGAATAAAGAATTTGTGATTTTCCAGCCTCTCAAGCTGCTCCAAGACCTCTCTATGTTGTTGCTCATTTGGCATGGAATGACACAACCCTGTTGAAGTCAGTGGAGTTATTCTGTTGAGTTTTTTTAGCCCCACATGAGGATCAGATGTTTTCAAAGCAAGCCTTTGGAATCATTACTGTCAACTGCGTAATGGACAATGTTAACACAAGGACAAGCATATTTGGCTCCGAGGGAAAAGGGTTAATAGTCATCCTATTTTCACTCCCCCAGCATCCCTGGACACCTTCCTAATTGCATCCAAACAGTCCATGCCTGGAAAACTACTGCCAGTGAGGCTGCCCCTCAGCTTTGCCTTCAGCAAAAAATCAGATTTCAGTAGAGCAGTGCAAGAGGCCACTTGGTCAGAAAGGCCTTGCAAACACTTGGTGATCGAACATGTGAAAGGGTTAAACCATGAGACCACTTGGCACACACACAGCTCTTCTCTGACCTACATCAGACCTACATTTCTGCCTCCACAGCAGTTCAAGCAACAACCCCAGCCCCTTCAATATTCATAATTCTCAGCTGCCATGAGGCTAAAATTACCCAGAGAAAGATGAAGTCTCCTTGTGAACACAGTGAAGGCTACTGAAAGACACCTCTTGTTCAGAGGGGATGGGGTGAGGCAGGAGACAAAGTTAATGGAAATCTTTGGTAACACAGATGGGAGCTTCTCGATGAACATTTTTTGCAGGCTGGAATTGGTATCTTGTTAAAGCAAGAGTTTAATTATAACTAGAGCTACTAAAATGAACAGGCAAAGGTGGAATATTAGGAAAGCCTCCTGGAATCAGAAATGAAACATCAGAGTGTACATGAAATTAGAGTTATTCCAGCCTCAGAATTTGGCCCCAGGACAGAGTGGCTTCTTCACCTTCTCTTTGGAGCACCTCCCTCTACAAAACCTCTTCCTAGCACCTGAATTCCCCTCACTTTCTTTGCCGACCAGAGGCTTTCAGTAGAAGCTGAGAAGCCTGTCATGACTCTAAATAATACTTGCATGGACAAACTGAGGCTACTTCAGGTCCAAATTTAAACGCAAACTTTAATCCATGCTCAAAAGTTAAAGTACAAATGCTATGAAGTTTAAAAGGTGGGAGCAGTGTTTCTTGATGATCTCACAAGAAATATTTTACTTTCTGTGACATAAATGGAAGAGGCTTTGGATGCCCTTTGGTTTAGTGGTTGCCAGAACCTTGGAGTGGGTTAATGCAGGCAAGCGTCACTCCATGCTACACCTGTTTCTTAAATGCTTCTTCTAAGCGTTCACTTTTAGATCATTGAACAGATGGGTCTTGGGTATGTCTCTCCCAAGGAGGCTGAGCAGGTATGGTTTTCTGTATTGATTGATAGCTCATTGTGGACTTAATTATTTGGGAAGCTTTTGTCAGTATGCTGTTTTCTCTGATTGGATATACAGGGGAATATCTACACATGTGGAATTACAGCATCCCAGGAGTATGGGCAGCACCCGTTTGATTTAGAAGAATCCTGCAGTCTTTATGAAGTAGAGCCATGCCCAGACTCCCAAAGGCTGACAAATCCACTCTCAGTTACAGCTCAGGTGACTCATCCATCTCACATGCAATGGTTGTTCTCTGTTGCACACAACATTATACCAGTACGTTGAAATGCCCCAAACTCTTTCCTGCTTAGTGTTTCCCCGTGCTCTGTCAAAGACTGACCTGCCGTGGACTGCAGGGTGTGTCTCTGTTTGCGCAATGTGCCACAGAACCCCTGCAGGGTGGTGTATCTCCTAGTCTGACTCCTTGCTTGGAGCAGGAGCTCCTCTGATAGGCATGCTGCCCAGTAATGATGCTGTGCACAGCCAATTGCTCTTGTGATGTGCCTCAGCAGAACAATCACACATCCCTCTGCACGTTTGTGTGCTCCTCAGGCAGTTCTGCACCTCTGATCCATGATAAGACTCCGTGTATAAAAATTAGCACACTGGGAGGGGAGAAACTTGAGTGATCTGAGAAGACATAAAGGTCCTTAATTTTTGTTTAGATATTTTATGCCCAATATGAGGAAGGAAGATTAGGGTCCTAAAGAAGAATTTGAACACATAAACATTTTCATGGGTGTAGGAGGCTGTCAAAGAACATACCACCAAGACTCTGAGGAAATAATTTCTTCTTTAACACCCACAACCACGCACTCATCACCCATAAGACATGCAGACAGTCCTCCTCTTCCCTCTCCCTTCCTTCATCTATGGCAAAACCACACTATTCAAACTTTTCCACTATCAGTAAGAGAAGCTGCCATTTACACATTTACAGAGCAGCAGACACAACACCAGTTTAATGATATAAGGAGGCAAAGAAATAAGGAGCAATCTCGATATAATGTATACACATATATTTTAAAGACTCAGCAGGAGAGACTCTGCTGTCATTTTAGTTTATTGAGAAATAGCTAAATATTAAAGAGAGCTGGGGCTGATGGAATTGGATGGAAAGTTATATCTCTGAATCTATTTGTAATCACCTGTGTCTCTGCTTCTTTTCTCATAATACCTGCAGAGACAAGACATACTGCTAGCTACTCCCAGAGCATCTTATAAAGAATGTAAGGGTTTTCCAGCCTCTGGCATTCAGGTGGTTTTGGACTGGAGCATGTGTCAGCCCTGATAAAGCAGGAGGGAGTTCAAACCAGGCACTTGCAGCATTTGCCTGGAGAGGGAATGTGTGATGGCTACTCTACAGGAGGGATCACAGTGTCAGCAGCCATGGTGCGACTGACCTGTGTGACTGTAAGAGACCTTTAAATCTCTCCCTCTTGTCTCACGATCCCTGCTTCCTCCTTGTAGCTGCTGCACTGAGACAACCCCAGACCCATGTGCCTCCCAAGCTCTCCACGTGTATGCACCACGTGCATTTCTTTATCTCTGTGTGCCCGCCCTTCCCTCATCCTTTCATAACAGCTCCAGATGGGTGTGATTAACAACACACATGCCTTACACACCTTCTGTGGGAAGTAGTTTTCAGCAAATTTCCCCAAATTACCTTAATTTTACGGGTAGGCAGAGGGAAAATGAATAACACAAGTCATGCAGCATGCCCAATGGAAAAAAAAAAAGTGGGAACAGAATCCAGGTTTACTTTTTTTATATTTTTCCTCTACTTTCTAGGCAGCATAGTGTGCTGTAATACTCATCTTGTAGGTATTACTGGTATTTTAAAAATAAGTCACAACTGTAGAGTTGAGAAAAGGATTGAGAGACTTTTTGAGATTTATTTTTTTTTCCTCATACATATGCTCTTGCCAAATTATTTTTTGAGTAGGTACTGACTATTTTTTTTAAGAGCTATTCACAAAGGTACATGGGAGAGACATTTCCTGGACTACAGCCAAGTGGTAGCCATTTGTCATCAAAGCAAAACATTCAATACCCAGTTGTAGTGGATGGTTTTGATCAGGCAAGGAGTTTAGCTGGCAGTATGGATACACTATTTTAGAACTTATTTCAGTTCTAGTCCACCAAGTTGCTTGTCCTGTCTCTAATTCCCCACAACTGGCCACCAAGTTAGTACTTTTCTGATTTTCCAAAGTTTTTGAGGCAGTATGTCAAGTAATAATCAAGAGGCACTCCACAGCCTGGCACAGGGAGTACAAGCACCTAGGCAGGCAGATAAATTGTTTGTGTTCTCTGCCTGGAAGAGCATAACTTTTGCAGTTGTGTGTTTCCAGTAGGAGCATTCGTAATTATGAATTCAGCAAGTCACTGCACTGTGCATATTCCACAGCGGCTCATGGAGAAATCATTGTCTGTGAAAAATGCTTCTTCTATGCAACAGGCATAAAAATTGAGTGCAAACTGTCCATGAACAGGCAGAACAAATTCAATTCGGGAGTCACAGGGCTATTGTGTCCTGCACAATGGTCTGTTGTCACAGAGTTCTGCATAGGCTCCAGGGACAGACATAGGAAACTTTAATTTTCAAATTATTTTTAGTTTGGTTTCCTAAAGAAAGGAAGGATTTTGTGATTATTCTGTATCTTAATGTCTATTTGCCTCTCTCTCTCTTTTCCTCTTCCCTCAATAACTTTGAACCAATTGGCACAGGAGGGTGAATTTGCAGCTTGAGAGAAAGTAATCACACGATGCTGTAGGGAAATAGGCTCTGCTGTTTTTTTCATTTTCCAAGAAATGCGTGTTTTTGAAAAAAAACTTTCCTGGGGAAGTGGAGATGTTTTTGAGTATTGCCTTCTCTCACCATTAAATATATAGTCAATAAATTGAGATCCTTATTTGAAGTAAGTTATAAGCTAAGATGGCTGCTATTTGTGATTTACTTTGTCCACGTAGGACAGAACAGATATCTTTCAGCCCTTTGCTTCCTGGAAGATCAAGGTATGGGCAAGTCTTGTCTCCAGTACTT
Organism: Pseudopipra pipra; assembly: GCF_036250125.1. Taxonomy (NCBI): domain Eukaryota; kingdom Metazoa; phylum Chordata; class Aves; order Passeriformes; family Pipridae; genus Pseudopipra; species Pseudopipra pipra. The sequence goes on along the minus strand of NC_087581.1, from coordinate 7,108,289 downwards.
CGTCTTAGCAGGTTACTACTTTAGTCAGAATGATATTGAGGGGTCTTAAAGGCAACAGACTCTGGACTCAGGCTTAGGAACCACTGGCCTAAACTCATCAGTCAAGTAGTCGTGTACTGCTCTATTGCTGGCTAGTGAAGTAATCAGTCTACTCCAGAAATTCATTCAGTGATTTAGGGCCAACTTTACAGTCAGCCTCATGACTGACTAAGGTATCCCTTTGTCTTTTCAATCCTTAAGGCTAATAAAAATAACATGAGCCTTCATGCTTTTCTAACTTTTATGGAGGAACAGATTCAGACAAAGCCCAGTGTAAAGGATCTACAAAGCCCATCTCTTCCCTCTCTCTGTATACACTTCACTGACAGATCAATCCTGACCTTGCAGCAGAACAACCCAGTAGGTAAAGAACCAGCATGGGACTGAGCTGCAGGTAAGTCATTAGCCATTTTCAGCTGCTAGCTCATTAATTTCCATAGGTGCCTAAAAAGTTTCCAGCATCCGGACTTCTGTACATCTGTGCCTTGGTTTGCCACCCACTAGATAGGACGAAAACCTACTGGTCTGTTTCACAGGAGGGTGGATTTCAGTAGTGCATTCCCACTGTGTAGTGCCCAGACACTGCAGAAACAGCAGCCATGTACATACATCCTTGTAGATCCTTCCTTTACTCCACAGGACAAAACTCAGCAAGAGCAGAGCAGGCTAGACTCAATCCTTAGCTAGAGTAAATTGAGGCAGTCTTATGAGCTACCACTTTACCCCTGCCTGGCTCTACAGTACATGATGAGAGCTGTGTAAGCTGGGTGCTCCTCCACACTTCTAGGAAAACCAGTCAAGCAAGAATTCAGATTAAGAGAAGTGTGCACAAATGTTTTCTTTAAAATAATTAATACATGATTAATAGGAACAAATTCTGAAAATAAATGATTATAAGATGTTTCTATGGCATGCCACCGGGATGATGGGGATAAATGATGCAGAGGCACCTGAAAGTTGAGAGCCCATTACTAAGCATTTATAAAGAGGAATGCATAAAAATATTTATCCACGTCTTTCTGAAACATGCTCTAATGTGTCTTCGAGCAATTTATCAGCTAAAAAGTAATTTTCATTAATCACTTATTAATTATTAATAAAGTGTTTGTAAGTGTCACCTTAATTTAAAGAGCTTCTGAGTCAAGGTGCACTTCCAGACTTTCCTTCAAGAAGATCTTGTTTCCCAGACCTGAGTCCTTCAGATTCAAGTGACCTTGGTACATCCTTCTTCACCCAACCCACTCTTGGCCTCCACAATTGTTAGGCTTGCAAATGGGACTAAGTCATGTTTCTGGAAACCACAGTTTGTCATTTCGGAAGGAAACTTGATCAGATCCTCTCTCCCCACTCACAAAGCTGGATGCCCAGACCTGGGAACGCAGCATTCAAATGTTTCAATTTATCATTACAGTGGAACCCTGAAGAGATCACATCTGCTAAGACCATAAATTGGACAAGATCCCACTTCAGAAGGAGCAGGCTCAGCTCAATATTCCCATTCTTGAACAAGGGACCAATTAGGCAGGCTTATTTACCTGCCATAAAATGAGATGTTAGCCAGTGGGAGAAGTCACTTAAGGACAACAACAACAAAAAGTCTTTCTGATCTCTCTGTTAGAAATGGCCAGCTTAAGAAACAGATTCTCTCCACATTCTCACTTCAGCCTGTATGTCCTCTGTTCCTTCTGTTTTTTCATTCCTCCTTTCAAGTTAGTCCCTGCCCCTCTCTGCCTTTTCCCTTTTGTCTTACACATTTTATCTTCCTCTCTGTCCCTTCTATCTCTTTCTGCTCGCTTTTCTTTTACTTAATTTTTTTCTCCTCCTCTTTTGCTCTCTCTTTTTTTTTTTTTTTTAGCGCATGCATACTTCCAGATAAGATTTAATTTTGAGCTTTCTTACTGAACAAGCAATGAAAAAGGTCTCACATCTTGGAACAGAACCTGGGCTACAAAACGAGCAAATTGCTCACACTGCCTTCCCTTCATAAGATTTTACATTGAGGATTGGATCTTCTTCTTGCCAAGAACTGGATTCAGGCCCCAAGAGACAGTAAGGGGGAAATCTTCAGGCTTAAAAAGTGATATTTTCTGCTTCTCCTCATAACTTCAAATAGGCTTCTTCACTAGATGGATAATAGTGTGTGAGCATCCAGAGTGGAAGCAGAGAGAAGCAGACACACATCTGTCAGGGATGGTCTGTGCACATTTATCCTGCCTTCGTGCTGGGGGATGGATGAGATGACCTCTTGAAGTCCCTTCCAGATGTACTCGTCCATGAGTCCATGATTAATTGCCTTCATGATCTGCAGTTTATCTATCCAAAGAAATAAGCCTCAAAATCTCCTACAAATACATATCCCATAGGCTGCCTGAGGATATTGGCCCTCCATCCCTGGAGTGTTGCACCCTAATTTAGACTCCATAGAGGGGATGTCTCCCTGCTGATCCCTGCAGAAATATAGCCCCTTTCACACCCAGCAAAGGATTTAAAGAATAAAGCTGATTTATCTCAGTAGAGAAAAGAAGGGAAATTTAGGCTCTAAATGGGAAAGAAAATTTCTGTACTCTGCTTTCTCCGAAGACAAAGACAGGTAGCTGAATCTTGGTGAGGACTGTTGATGACATATTTTGGTTTCCCAGTATTGTCTCCCCTCCAGTACATGCAGGATGAAACTGTGGCTGCCTTCCTGGGGTTATGAGATGTGATATGACACAGAGCACCCCCATCCCTTCCAGAGGGGAGCCACAGGAGAAAAGACTATGACTCCTGCAGTTTTTCAGTCAGAGGGTGTCAGAAGGTGAAACCATGTTCATCCATGTAAGGATGTTTTCCATATTCATCCACATAAAAATGAACATGGAAAAGGGCAGACACATTTTGACAAAGGGGGCCAAAGGAGGGAGAAATGAAAATAATGAAAAGGAAAAGAATGATAACAATGAAGAAGGAGGCTGGAGAGAAAAATGTCATGAGTGTTTTGTGAAATACAGATGTGAAAGTGGGAACTTCTTGCTTTCTAAAGAGATACAATCCTGTTCCACCTGAACTACTGGACATCTCCAGCTGATTTATCCCAGGTATTTGTTTAACAGTGTGATTTATTTAACCCTAAACTCATTCTTTCCTCTTCACAAATAAACTGCACAAATAAACACTGTCATGGCACTGACCTTTGTTCAGATATAACCTATCCAAAGAGAATTTAAGCTGTCTTCATTATGGCAGGGGAGGGTGGTAAGTAGAAGAGTGGGCCTTTCTGGAGAAGCTGGTCATGCAACATTAACTTACTGAAAAGGTTCCTGGTTAATGAACATAATACATAATAAGGATATTCAAGACTTAATGTGGCATTTTTAGGTTGGTCAGATCTGGGATATGAGGAGTTTATATTATCCTATCTTTTCAATAGTCATGACAAAAATAATAGAGGAAGTTTCATATCACCCTTTCTGTCTCTTCTGAATAATCAGAAATCAAACTGAGTTAAAAACTAATATGGATGAGATTCAACTCAGTAAACATAGATACTGTGTATAGCTTACCTAGTCACCTTCAACTCCCTTGTTAGACAAAAGAGCGAATTAGACACTTCCATACACTTCAACAATTAATTTCCTCTTAATGTACGTATCTAAACCAGACATCAGGGAACTGTATAAGAAAGAAATCTTATTTTCATATGTTGACCATAATGGGAACTTACAGTTCCATATGAACCATCAATTCAGATGCAGATTTCTAAAGTTAGATTAGATTTAAAATTAGTAAGTTAAAAATAATAGTAATAAAAAAGCGTAAGAAGTTCTGCAGAGTTTAGGAGGAAAACAGTGTCATCTCTATGGTTCACTCTCTTTTAAGAGCTATAGAGCAGAGAGATGATTTTAAGCTGAGCATTTCTTAGTCATATGCAAAACCTCACAATTTTAACTTTATATTTTTAAATTCAACTCTACTGACCAATTTTTCATAACCTTTCTTATTTCCTTCATTTTCTCTGTCTCCTTCCAACAATCTCACCACTTGTTTCTGCACTTCCTTTTCATCTTGAATACAAAGAGCAGGTTGATCCCAGCTCTGGCCCTGGAAATGTCAGGCTGAAAATGTTACTCTTGGAGTGATTTGCATGCATTACAAAGTGACAGGTGACAGGAGCACACAACCTCAGCTAATAGATGATTAATGATGTGATGTTGGCCAGCACTGTTGACTCGTTTTCCTGCTCTTCGGGAAACTTCAAAGGCAGCTGGCATTTCTGTTGCCTTATGACAGGCTCATAGGTGAGTGTAATTGTTTAGTCCATATGTGCATAGCATAGAAGGAGCCATGAGCATGCTCATGGAGCACACTTATCTGTATGTGTGTATATGAGGCGATGTGCAGGGTCGTATGCATGAGCTCCCGTGTGCTCCTGTGTGTGCATACAAGCTTCTCATATACAAACTGCCAGGTTTCTGGGGGTTGCTGAGAGCATCATTATCCAGCTACTATATTCTGAATAAAATACCACGGCCCATTTGGGGTTACAGTCTAAAGGAATGAAGGAAACTCACTGGAATTTTAATCTGGATGGAGAAAAATCAGCCCTAAAGTAAACAGTATGTTTGGAAAGGAGCCCAGTAAATAGCAATCAGAACAGGATTAGAAATAGGTCAAGGCTGTAAAATTGGATCTTTTTTCACACCCTTTTTTTTTTTTCTCAGCAAAATTTGGGAGGGTTGAGGTCATTAAAGAGATTAAGGCTAGTTCAGACTCCAACCCCACCCAGAATCTGAGGCATAGGCTCACTTCTGATGCATACATTATAAGTCTTGAGTTCAGTTAAAGAAGTATTTGGAGTTTTCTAGAAGAATGTTCTTAGACAGGATCTTCCCAACACATATATATGCCAGCCTTTGGATTTAAAATTCTTGTACTCTGCAAAGGTGAGGGAAATCTCATTTCCTACTCCACACATGAACACCTCTGCCTTCTGCCCTGGGTTTCCTATTCCCCAGCACAATATGTTCATGAATCTCTTTCAAAGATGCTCAGCATTAGTGGAAAAGCAAGAAAACAAAGTGTAGATGAGAGCTGGGGTTTGCAGTTCTGAATAAGAATCAGCCAAATTGGTCTTTAAAAAAAAAAGAGAAATTAATGGTTTTCCAAACCAAAATTCTGTGTGGGACTTTTTTTTTCTTTAGATGGAAGAGTGTGGAATTTGAACTGTCTTTGAAAAAACATTTAAACAACAATTTTCAAGAGCTAATACAGCATGAAGCTGCTTTAGCATAGAGGAAGAATGTAAGGAGAGCTTAAAATAGCCACATTTTTTCTTTGTTCTTCCAATAGCTGTCACTTGGAAAAGCACAATGCAGATGTCAAAAGCTGAAAATATATATTCCTAAAACCAGAGACAAATAGCCAGAGGAGGCCTTGAAAGATTTGTATCTTCTGTTGATTAAAAGGTGAAAGTAGGAGAATCACTGAGATAAATCTTCCTGCACAGAATCACGTAAAATTGGATTTGAAATGTCCTCAAGAAATCAGCTGGGCTCTGGTCAAGAAACCTGTCCTAAGCAATTGAAGCCCATGCCTGAACTCTGAGCGAGCCCCAGCATAGGATGCACTCAACAAATCACCTGGATCCAGAACAGATTTTGGGTCCTGCCTGAGTGTCTGCCTGAGACCCATCCTACAGTACTTTCTCCTCTCTTTAGAGTCAGGGTAGATGGGCAGGTTGTGAGATGCTGCTCGCAACTTGAGGCTTCAGTACTTCTGAAACTGTCACTTTTCTTTTTTTTTTGGTTTTCCTTGCCTCAGGGACAGTTCAGTTTGTTAACTCAATATAAAGACTTGCCATGTCCACTTCACATTTCCCAGCCCTCACTAACCCTTCAATTCACAGGACATCACCCACTCCAACTCAAACGCTGCTCTAGACAGGGCAAGACATTAAGTGCCAGAACACCAGAAAGCAGAGAGAAAAGAAAGAGCTGGTAGGCTTTGATCTATTTCAGACCTGTCAGATTAAGCAGGTCTGGAGGTCTGGGTGATCGGACTTGGGCTTCATGCTTGCTTAAGCTGAATTGCCTTGGAGAAAGCTGAACATTCCCTCCTGGTGAAGTCTGTATCACTCTAGCTCCATCTATAAGCAGCAGCAAAAAAGATCTCAGCACTTTGGGCTTCTGAAAGTACCAGCTCCTAATTTGTGACATTTGTGATATCCATGTCACAGAATTACAGGTAAACCTGGATTGATGCTAAAAACGAGTGTTGTTTCTAGTGCTCTTGGAAATGCAGTTCATTGTATATTAGTCAAAATCTGTTGAATAACATGAATATGCATGGCTTTGTGTGTGAATGTGTTCAAAGGGGACATCAGAGTGACAGAAAAATAGCAAAAGCCAACCCACAGAAATATTTTCTTTAAAGTTTTAATAATGTTATGGCACATAACATTATTAAAATGTTATAGGTATTATCATGGTAGAGACATGGGTGCATGTACACACACAGGCTAAGAAAAGGAAGAGAAGACCTAACCATTTAACAGTAGTGCTAACATTTTATGTGATACATTAAGTAATATTTTTCTTGTTGCTTAGAACTTCGAAAAGCTGATTTGAACACTTTTCCCTTGGTTATTGATAAGTATTAACTTCAGGTACCTGTACCGTGTGGTTAATTTTAAAAGCCTGAAAATTTAAAATTACAAAAATAATTTTCTTCCAAACAACATACTTTTCGAAGTCTAGTAATTTCTAAGAACAGGAAAAAAATCCAGAAAGAAATCAAGGCTGAAGTTTCTGGCTCACACTTACTTTTGATAGAAATTAACGCTGGTAACAATGCTTTTTTCCTTCAGGACATTCAGGAATATGCCTTTATTTCACTTTATATTTTTAAGCAAAATTTGGATGACAACATTTCAGATGAGTGACTAGCTCATTTTATTTTCCTTCCAAAGCTTGCACTGAGCAAAGGAGGCAGGTCTTATTTCACACAATATTTCTGGCTGTCTTTAAGAAGGGAAATTTGCAATAAAAGGTAAATGCAAGGTTTTGAGGAAGTTTTCAGCAAGCATAAAAGGGAGGATTTTAGTGGGAAGTTGATAACTGGTGATTGCTCCTGACATTTGCTATAGTACTGGAGTCACTGTTCACCTGCTATGGAATTGCAGTCACCTTGGGGTGGAATGCACCAGCAGCTGTAAGTCCCAGTTTAAGGCAACAGGGGTTTCAGCCTGTCCTCAGTGGAATCAAGATTAATTACATATTCTATACAGCAAGTGGGTACATAAGGAACAGTAATTTCTTTTAAAGTATTTCTAAGTCTGTTAGAATTAAAAAGTTTCTGTTATGCTCTAAGACCAAAAGGCTTCTTCTCTAGAGCCTCCTGATGCCATGCTGCGCAGTTCCAGGAGCAAGCTCGCTCCCTGTAGCTTGCACAGTTTCCAGAGTGAAAATGGTAGCACTGTAAAACAATGGAAGCAATTACAAGCTCTCAGAACTATCACAGGAAGACAGATGCAACATCCTGAAGTTTCTCCTGTGATCTCAGCCATAACTTCATACGGTTACATCTTCTACAACCCAGCTCCAAAGGGCTGCCAAAATGCTGCTCTTGCCTTCTAGACAGTGTGTGTATCCGATCAATCCATTTGATTTGTAGGTTAGGACTAAGCCTTACAGTCAGACCCAATGATCTCATTGCTGCTAGCATGAATGCAAAATGCTTTGAGTAAAAACAAGGGGATTGATCTAAAAGGACACAGGTAATTTAGAGCAGAAGTTGGGCTTTTGTGTATTAATTAAAAAGTTCTCTGTAACCTATGGGACGTATCAGCTCTCTTGCAAAGGCTGTCATCTCTGTGCAGCCAGCCATTTGTTTTGCTTGCTTCCTGGAGAAACTTGATTTTCATGACGGGCTATGCCTTTTGCTACTATATCCTCTGGGAGAGAGGTCTGGTCAGATGATTAACATTATCTTCTCTCTTAAATATTACATTATTAAAATTGGGCAGGCTTTTTTTTATGGAAACTGACTAATTAGCCCCACGTCTCATCTCAGCTGTCAAAAATCTCTGTTCATTGACAGTTTACTTTAAGTGGCTCAATTAGCATAACAAATGACTCACCAAAAGTTCTGTAGGCATCCTGTTGATTAATGTCATTTATCTTGCAAACCAGCAGTAGATGTGTGAGTTGCTCCTAACAATTATTATATAAGTTTATATACGTATATAATAAGTGCCTCTCAGAGAAGCAATGCAATTTAGGTGTTATTTGCAAACATTTAATAGCAATAAAGGGCTTTCATCAGCAGCAACCAGATGAATGATTTCTCGATTAGGGACTAGGTAGAAGACAAGGTTATGTTTCCTTGAACATCACAGTGCATGCATCCAAGTGATATAAAGAACAGAAATTTCTATGAACACATGATCAGACCGAGGAAGAAAGAGACTGATCAGAAGTGTTATTTTTGTATTTTTGACTTTTTCTGATGGTAACAGTGCAGTATATACTATTTTGTCATGGTACATAGTCTTTTGCTCATGCTTTACGTGTTCTGTGGGTAATGAACAGAAAAGAAAATGTCTGGGTTCTTCAGTTGCAGCTTCAAAGACTTGCCTTGTGATTTTTGCTCCTAAAACTCTTATGTGATTTTGAAAACCCAGTGTCTTAAGCCCCCATGGCCAGAGGTGATAGCAGATCAAGGGGCACAGTACAGAAGCAGGGCAGCTAATTTTCTATTAAAACAGGACCCTTAACTAGTGACAAGGCAGAAGTACTGGGCAAGTGGTGGAGAGGAGGTTTTTTCCCCTCAGCTCTGCCACTCACTGTTGGCGTGGCCTTACTTAATTCCTTCTCTGGACTTTTTTCCATCCACTTTGATTTTATCCATGCTGCTCATGAGGTCTACGTGGTCCTTGTCACAAGGACAGTCCCTCCCTGAGTGCTCACGCAGTGCTTTACCCTACCTAAGGTCAGGGCCTCAGAAACCCCCATTATATAAAACCAGCAGCATTTCACCACAGAGCAAATTCCAGGTATTCCCCACTGTGGGGGTAAACAGGCTCCTATCAGATAGCATCTCTGACCAGATGACAATGTTCTGAAATTTCTGTAGATAGAGGATTTCTGCCAGTGAACTCAGAGATGGTCATATCATATCCTGAGAGGCATCAGTATGGGTACCTCTGTAATCACAGCAAAAAAGTATGTGTGTGTTTCAGTTGTTTCAAAGTACTTCTCCTAGAGGAAGAAGCTTTTATGACTGAACTCTTTAATAAGGGTTCTTCCCCCTGGTCTCAGGAGAGACCATGCAAGCTTTAAAGAAAGTACAGCAAGTACTCTCGCTACTGAAGCCACTAGGAGTATATTTTATAAAGCAATATTAAAGAAATACTGAAAGCAGAATAATTTAATCAGATTCATGAAATCAAATACCCCCAAGGCAGCGATGAAGATGCAGCTCAACAGGTATTGGCATTTCATTCCATAGGAAGAGGAAAATTCATCAACTCCTTTTTTTTTTTTTTTAAATTTTTTTTCCTTTTCTCTTTATAGAAGTAAAACTTGACACTAAATAAAACTAAAGTCAAATAACCCTAGGATATGAGGATTAGTGCAAAGGCACCTTGGGCCTATATTCAGTCACATTCTGTCCTGTGTTTTCTTATTTGGAAGCTGGAAATTATTCGCTACTAGGGAGTTGGAGAGAATGTTGTCAAGTGTTTCTTTAAATGGCAGGTTATTTTCCTGATCACATAATCAGTCACTGGCAAAATATTTCACCTCCTTTTCTCTCCCTACTTAATTATGTTGCCATGACTGCATTCTCTTCTTGGAGAGAGCAGCATGGCAGACTTTTATCCCAACCTGGAGTCTCTTCTTGTTGCAGAGATGAGTAACAACAACATATGAAAAACCTCTTGAAAAATTAGCAGTGGAAGAAGCCTCTAAAACTTGAAATTTAGGGTTCCCATGTGTCCTAAGTTTCAAAAGTCTGTTGCAAGGAAAGAAATTGTAATTTTAGTTCTTTTGTGCTGTTGCTCATATATTCAGCTGATGGCTGATGACTTTCCTAGCGTTGTTGCAGGAACAGTGTTTCTGTAATTATATCCATATAGGCAATGGGAATGAGGAGCAAACTGACTTTGATAGCAACTTGTACTGTTAACTAGGAGATCTTGGGAAAAGCTCTTGGAAGACAAAAGTTATGATTCCTCAGCATCTACTATGATCCCATTGAAATGCCAAGTGAGCAACAATTTGGAGTGTACCTATCCTTGAAAAGTCTCTGGAGAAGTCATCTTATTCTCATTTGCCAGGTACATAGCTGAAGTCAAGTGACAAATTCATCTCACTTAAATCTAAGCAGCAAAATTCAGACACCAGGTTTGTTCCAGGCATCTCCACTTGCTGTATTATCGACAGGGAGTCAGATGCCCCATGCAGTGACTCACTCTCTGCTGCAGGAGCTGGTGTCCACTGGCTTACGAAGGTGCCTGTGTCTCCCTATTGACTACTGAGAGAGCCAAGAATAGTAACTTAGACTGACTACCTTCCCTTTTACTAGAGCTAAAATTAGCTGAGAAGATTCCCATCTAGCTGTGTTCTCCAAAGTAACACAAGAGAAAGTGGATAGTAGAGAAAATTATGCTTTCAGTTCACCAGGCGGAACATGCTGTGCAAGGGATCACCTTTCCTTTTTTATATGGCCATCAAACCATTCTCTGCAGTGAGGGAATGGACTTGAAACATCAAACATCTGTGTGCCTGAGGTCCGGGTGAATGCAGTCCACAAGCACTAAGGTGACCTGGAAAAGCTGAGTGAGTACAGGGGAACGAAACATTGAGGCAGTGCATGATCCTGACAAGTGGCAACAATATCCCTGAGACAGATTTTGAAGAGTATGGAGAAAAGAGCATTCAGTTTATGATGCATATTTAACAGCTAAAATATAGCAGCAGTACTGTTCTGTCCTGCCTCGTGGCTTCTTTCTCCAACAAGGCCATCATAAATTCTGCCTTGAGCAAAGCAGAACTGATTGGACTCAATTTATTCTTCTTTAAAACACACACACAAACACATTCACTAGGGAAGGATATAGAAGTTCCAGGAAAGAGCCGTAACTCAATTGCCATTATAGAACAGAAAGATAATTAAGTAAATGTTGGCAGGGGATAGCATTGAATAACTTTAGTAGAATGAGTTCTTCTTTGCTTTGCCCTTTGCAGAAAGTATCTGCATTCTCCAGAGACCCCACCCTAAATTGCTTTGGATAGCTTCCTTTTCCCAGAAGGAAGTCAGAGAGAACAGGGCTGGAAGGAAGATCCAAAGGTCAGTTTTCCCCAGTACAAGGCAGGATGAACTCAAGATAAGCTGGTAAAGATGCACGTTTTCTCTGCTGGTGGGCAGGAGATCTGTATGATGTGTAGGGCTGCAGTTAGCCCTTCCCATATTGCTACCTGGAACTTAGGAGAATCCAGGTAACAGTGGAATCAGTTTGATCTACAGCTTAGAGCAAAGAGAAGCTTTTTAGAGAGAAATTAATAATAAGTGAGACATAAGTAGACATCCTGAAATATAACTGGCTTTTGTTCGTGTCTGAGTATCCAGAGTATAAGGGAACCATGAGCTGCAGTTACTAATTAGTTCCAAGGGCAGATAAATAGCACTTCTGCCTTTTATTTGTCCCATGTGGTGATCCACTGAGTTTGTAGACTTTGGCACATTTTATGTCTCAAATTTATCATGAGTTTATAGCCAGACAATAAGTTAACAGAAGAAAAACAAAAAAAACAAAGAAAAAAATTGTAAATCTTATTAGACTGTATTTTTCAAACAGAAGATGAGAGAGAAGGATCACATGCGAAAAGAAAGAAAACAACAGTAAAAATGTGAAATTAACATGTTCATTCTTGTTGAGGCAGGTTGGTTTCAAGTAAGACAGCTTCTCTTTAATATCAGTGGGTTTTGGACAATGCATTTCTTCTTTTTGAGTTCACTGAAAGAATTGTGTGCAAAATGCTATGCGTGTGTATACATATGCAGCCACCTCTAAAATCTAATTATTTTAAATCAAAATCTTAGAAATATTTTATCTCACTATCTGTCATGAAAAAGTATTCGAGCTTCTTGGTAATGAATCTTTGTCTAAAACATATTTGGCAATCTTTGCATAATCATGTCACTATATGTCATAGACTACACCTTCAAGAATCACCACATGATGTGTGAAATGAAACAAAAATAGCAGATATCCTTAGAGTGACTTTGGTAAAACAGGGCTAATTTCTCAACCTTCAGAAAGATCAACGTGATCTTAAAAGTTTCAAACACTTCAACAAAAATATTTTTGAGAGGGAAACAGAGATGGGTAAATGGGCCATTTTAATTTAATAGGAAAGTTAGCACAAAGAAATTTTAGGCTATCACTGCACCTGAAATGTATGGTATGCTCAGGATGAGAAGAAATGTTTCATGATTGCACAATTACAGGCATTTCCACTCTTGCATGACATCTTTAGAACTGCGTTTTGTATCTTAGGGTCTGTTATGACAACACCTGTTCAGAAAGTCTCATTTAAAAAATGAGATTTCCCACCATAGTGTCCTGTGCTTGTGTGGGAAAGAGAAGATGATCAAGAAGAAAAATGCATTTGACTGGATCAGGAAAAAAAAAAAGGCACTATCATGCCTATCCAGGCCATTGGATCAAAAGTAGACATAGTAAAAAGTGTGTGTAAGTAGTATATGATTCAGTTAATCTCTATCAATCTGAACTTTAACGGTATAGCATTTAGTTTAACCTAATCATTCTAACTCCTTCCACGATCAAATATAGAAATGTACATACCTTCAAAGAGACATTTCTTTTGTTCTTTGTTTTAGCTTGAAGATATAGAAGGCAAACTTTATTTTGTGATGGTTCTTTTTCTTCACTGTCTATAGAAAGGTCTAGATGACCAGATTAACCTCAGTACCTTACTTAGAGACATTTAAAGTTTGTGTAGAATCCAATCCAGCAAGAGCTCTTGTTTTAGCCTGAAATGGCTAAGATAACAATGGTTGAAAAGCAGCAGAAAAACTATGTATGTTTTGTTTAAATACAATATTAGAGAACATAGATGACCTTATTAAAATTTATTACTTGTGTTTTAGTGCTACCAGAAAGCTTAAGCTGCCTAAAGACTTCACAGTGTAAGCAGAGATGATGGATAGGAAAGAATGGACAGTTACAGGAGCTCTAGCAATGAGATTTAGTGACTACCTGAAGGTCACAACAGATGAACATTTTTTTTCAACTTAGTACTGTGAAGATAGAGACACTACAGCAATGGACAGCTGGAGAGGAAAGGGAGAGTGTTGGACAAAGCCTTGTTTCCCTAAGGATTTGAATTTAACCATGGCTTTCATTAGGTAAGACATCTAAGTTAGTTGTACCAGGCTCCTTCTGCAGTTATCTGACAAAATAACAGCACCTCTTGAGAATGAGTCAAATTGCTAAGGGATTGAATTGCAACTTGAGTGACCTTTCTATGCGTGAAGTGTAAGGAAACCTAATACTGACCTCACTTAGAAATACACGATCAAGTTTGATGAGAAGAAAGTTCCTGTGAAGACTGAATGAATAGATAAACAAATCATGTAATGTGGATCTGGATAATTTGAGATCATCCTGTGGATGAAGAGGGTTTGGGCATAAAGTGTTGCCTGAACTTTGCCACTTATTTCAGCAGAGCTTGAATTATACCAACATTGGAGAAGCCCAGAAGAGGTGCTCTGGAGTTTACAGATAGGATTGCCACTGGTTGTCTGAGCTTGGGACAGGCATCCAGAGGATGAATAGGACATCTACAGGTGGTCTAGGTTTAAAATTATGCTCTAGAAGATGATTATTGGCATCAGATCTCTGTATCTGAAGCTCATCTGTCATAATTTCTTAGTAAGGAAGAAATGAGAGACAAGATCTGCCAAAAATACATATGATGGATCAGCCAAATTGTTTCTAAATGGTACCATAGTCAGAGCTCTCCACATGGGGCCACCATCCAGCTGCATTACACTATGAGTAAATGCTACTGCTTTGGAAAAGAGTCAGTGGCAAGTGATTTGCATTAAACATTTTTTTTTCTTTTGTTGTTGTTGTTATTTTTGTTGCTATTTTTGGCTAACACAGAACTGCATCAGCATGTGATATTTACAGAGAAAGTGCCCAGTTCCTGATTTCCAATACACTTTTTGTCTCCATGCTTAGAGATTTTAGTCCCAAAGGGTGGAGAGGAGGAGGAGGAGAGCGACAGGGTGGAGTTGGTGACAGGGAACCAAAAAAAACCCAAATGAGCAACCAGAGAGACCATCCAGAGCCGGAAATGGTTTTCATTTTCCAACATTTTCTTTCAAACTCAAGAATAAACAGGAATCTGTGAATTTAGAACACCTGTGGTTCTCTCGCCTTGGTAAGGAGAACTGAAAGGGGAGAACTAGACCTAGGTTGAAAGCCAGTGAGCTCATGAACAGGGGACATGGAAGCAAATGAAGCCCAAGGATTCATGGATCTTGCCATGGTCTAGAGACACTTTCAGCATATGTCTAGGATGCAGCAGGATCTGGCAATTTTCCTGGTATTTAGGCTGCTTTTGGGATTGCTGCTCTTCTGCACATGTTTGTCCTGGAGGATTGTTTTCACTGATATGGTGTGATGAAATTCCTATCTAAACACTCACAGGTGTATGTAGGGATGGCTCTGGCCATAAATCTGATCACTTGCCCAGACAATAACATTGCTAGGGGCATCAAAGTATCTCTGCCCCTCAGTTTGCCTGCTCTAGTCTGGGGACACGATGGGTGTGCTGGAGAGATGCTACACTCACCCTGCAGCCACCACTTTTTGTCTGCTGACTGCAAAGGTGAGGAGAAAGATCAGTTTTTCAGAGATCTTCCTCCAGTTCCATTCCTTCCCTCCTGTGACAGAAACAGCCTGGCCAAACCCAACCTCTCATCCTTGGAGCGTAAAACACTTGGGTGCTTTCAAGTGTTATCTCTACAAATGTTTTTCACATACCCAGATACACATGGATTTATGTGTAAATGCAATCACATAAGTGTCTGGAATGATTGCTATAAGGGTAATTACACAGGTAGTTGTCTGCATTAAGATGCATCACACACATGGATGCATATATATGGATGAGAAAGACAAGCAAAGACATTAAAAGATTAAAAAAAAATAAGGCCAGAAAAGACCACTGGATCAATCCAGGAGTTTTTCTGCCTTCCATTAGCCAGTCTTTATTATCTAAAGCAAGCTCTGTTGGGCTGCACAACATGCTGAAATTGTACAGTATGATGAGAAAAGAAACAAGAACAAACAATGAAATATTTAATATCCTCTAGTGGCACAGTCTCTAAGCACAGGGCAGTGCATTAACACTGTTCACTGTGCCTCCTAGCTTGAGTGGCTAGAACTTGACTATGGGAGACAAAAAGGGGAGAACAGTTTTTGCACTGAAAAAGCCTCAGGTGAACTGAGGTTTGGGCACTCTACTTGAAGAAATGTGTGGACAGAGCAGTGGATTCAGAGGGGGGTGGATTAGAGGCTGAGAAAACACTATCCACAAGAAACAGTTGAAAGAATTGTGCCTGCTTAGAGTGTGGCAGTAAAGAATGTGTAAGGGTAATGAAAATAGTATTAGAATATGTAAAGCACTTTGCTCAGAAAAACGTTTGTTCAGTTATGAAGATGTTTCAGGTAAAGTATAAGATGCTTTTTACCTGGAAAGGCTACATATTATAGGGTAAGATAACTCCTACTTTCTTGAGATGTCACTGTCATTTCACTGCCCGTAAAGCAAGTTTAGTCAACATGCCTAATTTTTGTGTGTGATGACAAGGACCCTTTCCAGGCATGAGGGCACTGCCTGAAACATAGGTGTTTCACGAACCAGTGCCATCACTGTCAGGCTACTTGTGCTTTTTTGACGCCTTTTCCCTGAGTATCTGCCACTTGCCATGGTTAGGCCTATGTGAATCTTTAGGATTGTACACGTGTTCTTACATGAAAAGCCCTGCTAGAATACCACTGAATTTACTTTGGACTGATGTGTGCAGCATGAACATGAAACTGTATTTCATTTGCAATCCCTTGCTCCATAGACAGCGTGTAAGGATCATCCAAGAATCAACACCTGCGTTTTAAATACCTTACAGAACCCTGAGACTCCTGCACTCTTTTACAAAAGTCATGAAAAGTTTGATGTCCTGAGTAAAGTCACAGTAGCCAAGTTCAACATGGAGTCATTTCCTACCTTTTAAAGTGTTCCTAGGATCATCCGTAAGTTTTAATGCCCTGCAGAGGAAATGCAGCTGAAAGGATTTTTATGAAATGCCTTTTAGGTCTTTTTTTTTGGGTTTGTTTTGTTTTCTCATGAAAGTTCCAAAACCCAACCTCTCCTCAGTGAATTTTCTTTTGCTCTCTCTGTCTTTTTTTTTTTTTTTTTTTTTTTTTTTTGTGCAGGAGAAACACATTTACGAGTCACTAAAACTAGTTAAAACTCTAGCAATGTACAGGCTTCCTTTTCCTTGACCTGCCTGAAACACACTGCTTATCTGCATGAAAAGGACATGTGTACAGTGATTACCAGATCTGCTGTTCAAGCAGACCTTTTCTTTCTGGGTCTACTAGTCCTGGATGAGGGTAGCTTGTTTGTGACTCCACCTGATGAAGACTCAGAAGAATATGGCATTCACTGTAGCAGAAGAATCAACTTAAAATTCAAACACCCAAGTCTCATCTTACTAAAGGCTCTTCCCTCCTGAATACTCTTTTGACCCCACAGCCACAGAGCTCCAAGGTCTGTACCTCAAATGCTGGCAGGGGCTCCCATGCACTCAGAGCAGATTTGGTAAATGAGATCCAGACTGCAGGTGAGCTAATTCAGTGCCATTAGCTGCAGCCAGGACTTCATCTCCTCATTAGGAAAGAGATAAATTATGCAAAGTGTACTCTCAGTACGAGCAGCAAGAACCGACAAAGCCATAGAAATAAGAGAGGTGGAAGGAAAAATAGTCTGCAAAGCAGGGCAGAGTAAATGCAACACTGCACTGGAAATGGTGGGAGGGAGCCCTCATCTTGGATCAGCACCTGGATGGAAGCAGAAGGCTTTACCTTCCTTGGCCCCCATTTCACCTTGCCAGCTGCAGTGCAAGTCAAGCTCTCCCCTTCTGTGCTTACCCATGCTCTGAAGGTCGCTTACCAGTTGTCATAGTTTGAAATTGGCCCCCCTGAGAGGCTGGGGGGGCTCAGAGGTGATTGGGTATATTCTTCATGTAACTAAGCCTTTTGAGAGAAATTGAGTTGTGTAAAACTGCAGAGCCAAAGAAGGAAAATATTTACCTCTTATACCCCTAGGAGACCCTCCACAATCGAGTCTCTGCCCTGACACCACTTTGCAAAGCCTGATTTTTTTCTGATGGCTGTTGCCTTGGAGCATGGTATTAATGTGAGCTCTTCTCTGGTATTGTGTTTATTTTATTTCCAGAAAAAAATACAACAGGGAAGAAAGTGACTGTGAAATACCCTACAACCACCTGATAAGATAAAATATCCCAGGTATGGGCAGGAAAAAATGGTTGACATTGGCTTAGATACCAGACCCCTCTCAATCCTGGTCCCTGCAGGACTGTCAACATGGTGACCAACCATTCTGGCACCCTTCTATGGGAGGGAAATCCTGCCAGGAGCTGGGCTGGACTCACATTAATTTTCTCCTGGCCAGCAAAGACAGACCAGATTGCAAAGACTGTGAACTCGTGACCTTGATTTGTTTCCCCTCCAACAGCTTCCTGGAACGTTTGGTTTCTCAGTCTCCTCCTTTTTGCCCAGGAGCCATCATGGGGGCAGATACAGCCCTGACAATGCACCCCAGGTGTGAACCTGCCTTGCTGGGAGCAGGAGGAGCCAACGTGGCCAGAATCCATCAGTCATCCCCCCAGCACAAGTAGGACTGGGCTGGAAGGACGGCATAACAAAGATAGACTACATTTAGCTGGATACTTTCCCTCAATCATGGCATTAGCTTTGCCTGATCCTATAGTTAAAAACAGCTATTTATTCTATCACTACATGCTGGCAAAGATATATTGCACCAAGTCAGCACCTACAATTATTATAGTACAGGAAACCTTTGCTGTAGCACGTTTAGTGCTGCTATTTATCAGGCACAGCTATTACATCCTGGCTCCCAACAAGGCTATGCAATTCTGGCACCCAGGAAGACAGCAGGTGCTCTGAATTAAACCAGAGCCCAAAGACTTTCTCTTCACCTTCCTCTGGCTTTCCTTAATAGTCTAGCAAGGATTGAGGGCTATCAGGAAAGAAAAGGGTTGCAAGAAAGCACTCAGTTTATCTGACACTATGTCTTAGTGTCATGAAATACCATGTGTAGCAGGGAAAATGTTGCTGTGTTGTGACGGAGGTGACAGGATCTCTAGAAATTAAAGAAATTAGAATCCAAGTAGGTTATACAGTTCTTCAAGGTGCCAAACCCACAGTATTTAATTACAGTAGATATTTCTTTGTGCAATGCTTATCCAATACTACCTGAGAGCCAAAAATATTGCACATCATTGTCCACCTGCCTATCCAGCCAACAGAAAGTTTACTGATACCACTGCTGGTCCATTCACATACAGATTCAAGGCTCTGGACACATTTTTTTGTATCTTTGCTGTATCATCTAAACTTTGTTCTCTTATTCCCAGCAAAACTATCTTGCCAATTGTCTGTACTTCAGATTAATTTGATTTCATGCCTTCCAACAGAATGGTATTTAAGAAGGTGTTTCTAATAGAACCCTCTCCAACTTTCTAACTTAGTTGTTAGCAAACTGAAAATTTGATTCACAAAGTACATAGATTTATTGTAATGATTAAAAAAGAGAGAAGAAAATGCTAGGGAGTAGCTGACTGATCAGCAAAAAGGGAATTATTTGGATACCTTCCTGAAAGCCTGCTATTCCAGAGGTCTCTTTCTCTCCCTCTGTCACTAATTTTCAAAAGAAATTCAAGCCTGAATCTAAGAGACTTCCCTGATGATTTCTTTCTGTGGGAAAAAAAAAAAAAAAAAGAGGCATTTTTTTGAAAACATGATTTTTCAGTAGAAAAACGTTGTCTAAATTACTTTGATCAGTCCTTTCCAACATCTTTCCAGTCCAGAGTTGCCGGCAGCTACAACGAGTAATCTGGGCGTGCTCTCGGTGGAGCACCATTGTCGGCTACCGCGCGCGTTCCTAGCGCCAAAAGGCACTCGTTGTCTGTCAACTCTAGATGTTTACAGGGGCAGAACCCAACTTGGACAAATTCTAAGTTCTGTAAGAGGGCCCAAAGGCAGAGAAGAATATATAGGAATAACTGAATGGGGATCAGTACTCGGCCAGCTACTCAAGACCAAGTAATAATGCAGAATATTTTGGGTCACTGCTTTCAAGGATATTTTCCTTAAGAAATTTTTCGGATAGTTTGAAATATACAGATTTAGCTTTATTCTCACCCGCTTTCAGCCAATGGCATCTTTCTGAATCTGCTCCTGAAGGCCCCAAGCCCCTAGGCCTCCTGTTGGCAGGAAGCAGGTTGTCATCACATTATGAAGCTACTACTGACCACAGCTGGCTGATTGCTTTGCCTTTGCACCATGATGGAGGTGGCTCATGGGATTTGGTGTGATTTATTTATTTAGGTTTGATGCTCCAAGACAACAGTGTCGTTTTGTTAGAAGGAATAAGCAGATCAGGTTGTGTGACAGAGGAACAGAGGGAAAAGGAAATTAAAACATTCCGAAAAATAATAATAGTGTTAGTTAACGCAAAAGGAACATTTCGCTTTGGCCACCATTGCCGATGTACAAGACACCCACACTGAGTGGATCTATTGACCTGATATTCCTGCTTACTGTGCAAGTGGTACTAACATTAGGAGGACCATATTTAAGAGACAGCAGCCCTTAAGAGGCATCTGCTGATGGAGCTGCAGACACCACTAAAGATTCATGCTACTAACTAGGGGAGGGACCCACACAGTGGAAATAATTTGCTTAAAAGCATGTTGATTTGGACATCACTAATCTCAGCATTGATCTCTGCCGGCATTAACTTTGCTGTTAATGCAAATAAGTGAACATAAGGATGCCATTAATTGTATTGATATAATGGAAGGCATTGCCCTTGACTTCAAGGCTCCCCTCTTTGATTTAGTGCTTGCCAACCACTCGACATTTTTGTCTTCTCTCCCCCTTTCTGCTTGTCCAAAATGATGTTTCATTCCTTTTTATGTCTCTGTTATGCTTGGAACATCCTGTCTCCACGTTCTGCTCCTTCAAACGTTCCTTTCTTCCTGAAGGTCCTGCATTCACCTTCCCTTCTTTCCCCAAGTGCATTCTCACAACTCTAACGGGAAGAAAGCAGCAGTATATATCCGGAACACATTGGCAGCAACACACATGAAGAATTCAGGTTGTACTTCCAGAATGGCAAATTCCCTGTGTGATGCCCTGGATGAAGAGGACTGTGAGTTTCAGGAGTAAAGTCTTAATGAGGAAAAAGTAATAAATGTGACTTATCCATCTGGATTTACTGAGAGTGTTACTTGAAAACAGTGCCTTTTCCAACTGCCCCTTTTACAAACTGAATACTGATAAAAAATGAAGGCTCTGGAAGGGTTAAAAATAAAAAAAAAAGAGTTGAGGACTTTAAACCCTTATTTCAGAAATGGATTTAAGGCTACTGTATATGTAGCTTCCACAAATGGAAGTTAGGAAAAGTTTGTTGCCCTTTATTATTACCTACTAAAAGAAAAAATACCTGATGGCAGAGGGTGTTTTAGTTTAGGAAGTAAAGACAGTGCAAAATATCACTCTAGACAAACTAAGTCTAAAATTGCAGTATAGTTTATTTTGACTGAGTCAACTTTCTGCGTCTTAAAATCTTTAAATCAACTTTAATTTTCTACAAGTCATATTCAAGATATGAAGCAAAAAAAAGAATTATGCATTAGAGTGAAGGCTTTTTTTTCCCCAACAAAAGTGTTAATTTAGTCCAGAAACTTAACAAATACATATGAGAATCACTTTCCCTGACCCAAAGATTTAACAGTGCCAAAAGGGAAGACACAGGAAGAGAAATACTATTGCAGATCTATCACGGGTAACCACAATTTTCATTGAATAATAGAACAAGCATCAATTAACTTTGCATTTTTCTCAGCCATTATTAATTGTTTGATTTCCCGAGGGCACTATCATGGTAGAAACTGGTATTGAGTGGATCTTAAGAAGTAAGGGTATGGGGAAGATGTCATATGTGTAAGTGGCTTCCTGGATCAGGAGGCCTTCAGGCTGTCTTTTTCAACCAATCACCACAGCTTCATTTAAAACAGGGTTGCTGACTGTTTGAAATGCTGTCAACTTTGAGATAATCAGAGGCATAGCCTCTGGAAACTAGCACATTGTGGGACTGTAAAAGGAAGCCCCTGAAGGGGAAAGTAGGAATAGTATACGTAGCAGTATGAAATTGGCATCTATTTGTCAAAAACATCCTTTGCCACCTCTTTTCTCCAGCAAAAATATTCCATTGCAAAAAAAAAAAAAATTCCATCAAAATAACAAACAAACAAACAAACAACCTACATTCAGCCTTCAGTTCCTCAATTAACATCTGAATTGTAATCAACAACCTTACAATCCAGGAATCTTTCAAGAGATGAAAATTGTTGTTTTTCAAGCTGAACATGAAAATACAGTGATGACAGTGGGATTATTTTGGAAATACATGGCCAATAAGAACTCTGGAGGGACTTGATCCATTCCAAATCCAAATCCCTTTTGGTCTCTTAATCCATAAATCTTACTAGAGAAGTATGCTATTGCTAAATAGTTGCATTTAGGATTTGCAGCTGGATTTTCATGTACAGTTGTCTGTCATCATATATCTGTAAATGCATCTTCAATAATTGCTGTTCACTTGCAAAGGGTTTTTCTCTGCAAATCAGTGGTAGAAATGTTAATTTTGAATAGCAGTTCTGTAAATGGGAGGTGTTTATTAGCTCTAACTTGCAGATTGGAAAACTAAGAGACAGAGGGTTAAACGAACCTATTTAAAAAAAAAAATCTAAATTATTTATATCAAAAGAACACATAGACATCCAGACGTGAACCAAAACCCCATTATAATCAGCACCATAAAGAAAAAAAAAAGGAAAGAAAATTGCTGTCTCAAGTGGCTTTCATCTTAATTATAAGACAATAATAGTGGACAGGTGGATTATCACAAAAAATAACATGAGTAAAAGTTAATTTGTTCTTTCCCTTTCTTTTGACTGTATGATATCCATTTGGATCCTAATCTCTCCTGATTTAGTGAAAAGGAAAGAAGTTCCCTGATAATCTGAGGAAATGGGTGTATGGCTTGATTTACTTCAATGAGGCAAATGCCACAGGCACCGCTCACACTAAATTCTCTTTCTTTAGTGTAGGCTATGAGGAATGTGGTCTGGGATGCTCCTGCCCAGCAAAGCAGCAGGATATTCATAGCATCTGTCTTTTCATTAGCACACAGAATAACATGATCTGTCTGTCCTTTAAACTAAGAAGCAAGCCAAGTCACTCAAAAGGGCCAAATTTCATGCTGCTTTAGCTCCACTGACTTTAAAATCCAAGACCTAACTGGAGACCCCAAATATGCCACAGATCAGTCAAATTTCAGTGGTTCCACAGTTCCTGAGGAGGAGGAACAGATGGACAGGAACACAAAGAGGCTGATTGCATAAATTCTGTTTCTTAAGAAACTAGACTAAAATTAGGTGTTTTAAAATCCAGATCGAGGGTTAATTTTGTTTGGAAGTAGGTGCCTGAACGCTAACACATATGGTTAGGACAGTAGCTGTTTCTGTTAGTGTTGTCAAAACCACGTTCTGATATACCAAAGTCAGTTCTGGTATATCATTAGGGACTGTTACGTCATAAGATGAGATATGCTTTATGGTCATTTCCACTTCAGCCGCGCAACCCGCTAACAATAACTTCTGGTTTCAGTCAATTACTTTATAATTATGCTTTAAAATGTCATGTCTGATTTGAGCCAAACACTTTGCTTTCAGCCTTCCCAAGAGAAAGAAAGATAGTGGCACGAAATTGCAATATTAAGAGTAAAACCTGGACCATCTATAGACTCCCCAGAAAAGGTCTCAATTTAACTGCTTGTAAAATCATCCATTAGCAAAATAATAAGTATTTAAAAAAATAAATTAAAACCACAAAACCCCACACCCTCAAGGCCCCCCAGTGTTAAGTAGGAATGTCATCAGCAATAAATTTAATTTGAAGGTCATCCAAACAAGCACTTTTGTTGGTAGGAATGAGAAGGGCAGTAACCCCTTGCACAACAGTGGTGTGGACAGGAGACACTAACACAGAAGATTGGTAATATATGATAGTTATGTATGTAACCTCTTTCTGAGAGTCCAGAAAATTGTTGTTTATTCTGACACACATTCTAGCTTTCAAACTACCAGACGCAGTCCTTCTTGATTTCCTTTTCTCACCCACCTAGAGGAAAGGTTTTTGCCCTGTGATGAATTTGCACAGAATTATGGAGAAGGTGATTTTCTCTAGTGCTATCCTGGAATATGAATACCGTGCAACATGGTCAAACCCTGCTGCAAATCCTGATGCAGCCTCAGCTTTCCAGGCCTTCCACAAATCTTCCTCCCACCAATTCCCCCAACATTCCCCACCACATGCCCTGATATGAGTCATCTTTCACAGCAGGAAGAGAAGAAGCAGAAATTCCCTGGTGTTACCTAAACGTGCTGTTTTAAGGACTAGAGCTGTAGTTCTGAAAGTACCCTTCCTTTGCACAAGGCCAAAGCTCTCCATGCTGAGTAATCCATTAGAACTCCCATCAACTGTGTATTCATGGCACTCACACACAACTCAAGTCTCCACTGTGGCTTTGGAAAATCTACCCCCAGTGTTATTCTAATGCAGCTGTTTGTCTCCTTGTGAACTTATAATGATAATAATGATAATAATGATAGTAATAATGACTGACACTTATATAGTACCTTTCATCCAGAAGGATCCCAAAGTGCCTTGCAAACTGATTTGCAAACGACTGCACACCCATATTAAACATCCCATCCCTATGTTAATGCAATGTTAATGCTGCAAATGTGAAGCGGGGGAAGAAGACAGGAAATGCAAAGGTTACAGCTTCAGGAGCAACATCCGTGCACCCAGCATCTTGCCTAAGAAGTTCTACCATTTACAACATCACCTGGCAAACATTGCACAGCAAATAATGCTTCCCGAACTGACAGAAAGGTGATCAAAACCTTGTGCATCTGGCCATGAAGGTAACTGGGTGAGTGAGGTGGAAATTTCGCTCAGTCCCCTTCCTCAGGTGCTGATATGGAAAGCTGAGTTCCCTAATTTTCTATTTTTATTTGCTGCAATTGAGAGGGCAACACTAGATGTAGATGCCCAACAGTTAGAAGTAATGTGGCTAATGATGCTGCAATTGGACAAGGGGGGGAATGGGAAGAATCCTGCTGACTTAAGAGAATGCTGGATCAAACATTTGTTGAATTATCTGAACAGCAGCAAAATTCCACTCTCCTCCCCTTTTCTATTTATTATTGGCATTGTGAGTTGCTCTGTGCTTTTGCAAGGGGGAAACCATTCTTTTCTTTTGCGCACCCTCTTTTCTTCAAAACTCTGGATAATGTCCCTTGGAACCAGATCTCACATGACGAGTTTCAACTGAAAGGTGCTTTACATCTATCTGAGCTATGTTCCTCTGTTGATAGAACAGATGAGCCCAATGTTAATGGTGCAAACGGTGCTGCTTTCAATGCACAATTAACCAGGTCAACACTGTGATGAATAAAAATTAAAGCTGGCATCAGGGAAGACTCCATAGAAGTTGAAATCAGTTGTTTAGATGCCTCTGATTCCCAAAACATCCTTATCTCTCAACAAACACTTCCCCCCCTCCTCCCCCCCCCCCCCCCCCCCCGCATAAGGTCAAATCATTGGTATCAAAAGACTGAAACAGAAGAGTTTGAAGGAGAGGAATATATGTTTTAGAGTGCATGGTTTAACAAAATCAACAGCCCTAACCCTTGTGACTCAACCAGCTGTGAGTTGCTTTTTGGACCATCTGGACAGAGAGGGATTTTTTTATTTTACTTTTTTGTCTATATTGAAAGATGACTTGGTTAAGAGGGTGCAAGTAGATACACAAACACAATAGAAACTGGCTGTGTATACAGGGCAAACACCCACTAACTTATTGCTACAGTTTCTTAAAAGCAAATATTAAAACTAAGTCATCTGTTAGGGCAGTCATCTCTCACAAATTGGGAAGTAGATTCTGCATGGTCAGATCATTTAGTTGCTCTGGCAGGAGTTTGACATTAGTCTGGACTCATCTGTCTGAGCTTCTGGCATACTTTTTATTGCAGGGTAAATCTCTCAGCAGAGTGGGGAAATATAAGTATAATTTTATCTATCAAGTTCCTCAAGGCTTTTTTTGCTCTGTTTTGAGAGGTTATTTCCTGCCAACTGTTTATTTTCACACAGAGATGGCACACAGAGGGGGGAAAAAAGGAAAAAAAAAAGGGGCAGCAATATATAGAATATGAATGATTTACTCTGAGAAGGACTTCAACCTGTGTTTGCCTCAACACCCATATCAGCATACAAGGGTTAAAATTCCCTCTCTTGTAACTGTTGCTATCAAGGCAGGTGGCAGAATGGCTTCCCAAATCTCTTGAAGTTTTACTCTGGGGGTGACTTCAGTTTATAATTTTTGCACCGTGAAGGCTTTCATCCCACCTCAAGTGAGACTCTGTAATGGCTGGCTGTGCTCAGCTCTGGGAGAATAGTAGTTAATAGTGTCATTTTGGAATTTCTTATTAATAGGCCAGCAAAACTGCAAGGTTGACAGCACTATTAAATATGACAAAGTCTTCTTTAAAACACTGACTGTTTGACTGGTGGGAGAAAAAAAAATCGTGGCATGATTTATTCCCAGGTGTACGAGTCACAGACTCTCCTCTATATCTTGTGTCCGTGGGATGATCACTCATCTATAGTCTGCAGTGTCCTCATACAGCTTGTCACAGATGGCTCATCTTGACTCTACAACACTGAAACACGCTTGCGTGCCACCCTGCACTTTCTCTGGACAACCCCCCACTTTTGGCCCCCAAACCACAGGAGAGTTTCTTCTGAAATCAAAGCATTTGTAATTGATCCCTACATTGGACAGCTGCTTGTTCTGGGTGGAAATTTCATACCCATAACAAATGACATCACTGTTTAGGTCAAAGATTTCATAGTTGGATTGATAAGGTGGGAGGGTATCTCAAAGCAGAAGGCCACTTCCAAATGGAATTGAAGAGTTTAAGAAAGATTTTATGTATATACCTGGGAGTTTCTGAGACATGCAAGAAAAATGCATTAGGATTAGATTAGATGAGATTAGATTAAAACAGCACAGACATAGTGGACCAGAGCAACAGTCAGTCTTAGTTCAATAGCTGTCTCAGACAGTGGTCAATACCATCTGCTTTTCTGCAACAGGCAGGGCACCCTTCAGTGGGCAGCTGTGGGGATAACATACTCATAAGGACAATGGTTTCCTAAACCCCATTAATTAGAAGTTGGTTTAGGCGCTGAAGCAAGAAAGCTTTTATGCACTCTGAAGCTCTGGGATTTTATTTTTTTTTTTATAAATCCTCACAATAGTAAATCTGGATGTTCCTGCTACCTAATAGAAGTCTAATCCCATTCTCTCCCTTCCCCTCCTCCTCCTAAACTGTCAAAATTTTGGTCTGAAGTACTAGTTTGTTTTTTGTTTGTTTTTTTTTTAAACCAAAACTTTTCCTTGGGCAGGACTGAGAAACCCGTGTAATAACTCACACAGTTCTCCACAGCCTTGAGCAAATGAGGGAGAGGAATTGTTTCAGTCACTGAAATCAGAGATGACCAATTTTGTGCTATCTGGCTGTAATCATTAAAGTAGCTTGAAAAATGTAGCTCTTCCATGTATTTTCACTTTTTACACTTAGCACCCATTTCCTTTATGAGACAAGTCTAGTAACTAAACCAGTCTGGAAGGGATCCAGGGGACATGTTTAGCATTCTGTATTTCAGACATCTTAAGTGCATGTTTCTTGGCTGGACCACTGTCTCTACACCCCATTTGAATAATACAAGGTTTTACTGAGAGGAAGAGGAAGAGGTATTATGCAAGAGAAAAAGGAGATTCATCAGGTCTGACTCATTTCAAATGCCAGTCCAGTGTCCCATTTTACTGAATGAGTTGTGTAAGGTCAAGAATACAACGACAAGGCTCAAGGAGAGAGGATATTGGTAGTATTTTTCTGCATGAAGCTTCAAAAAGTTTAGAAACACAAACCTCCCATTTTTTAGGTAATATCTTATGATTGCCAGACAGTTGAGGTTTGGTTAGTTTGGCCAATGCTTCCTGTTTGCATTTCACAGAACCTTGAATTGTATGTGGAGGTTTGAATATTGGTCCAGGGATCCCTAAAGAAATAGTATGAGGTACTGTTTTTTGAGGCACTACATTTTTTGGTTCACTTTGTTAAAGTGGTATGTCCTTTATCTTGTGCAACCATTAATTTGGTCATCTCTAAAACCTTATAAACAACAATTTGCCTCCTAAGGAAAATATATTTTTGACTCCCAGAGTTTTTACTGAAGAGCCCAAATATTGTGGTAAAGGTCTGTTCCAGTGAGCTAGAGGGTAATTGCCAGAGGTTTCCTTTCTCCTCTATGAGCAGTGATCCCCAGATGGACTTTGTGTCTGGTGATGAATTGACCCTTTTAAAGCAGAGGAGACAAGGATGGTACCTAAAGACAGAGTTAAGCCTACGGAGGTAAATGAGAATATGAGTCATTCGAACTCCCACCAGGTGTTGCTCCAACAATCTTTAATAAAAAATTGCAGCTTTCAAATGAAATACCTTATTTTTGAAATGTACTTGTACATGAAATGTTGTATTATTTTCAGGTGAAAGGGGCACATATTTTGAGCAGATGCAATTTAGGTGTTTGCCTGCTGAGTTTTGACTTTGAAAGGCAGGACTTCCCATCCTGCCATTTAATCATGTGGAGGTGGACAGGATTTAACAGTTCAGATCCAAAGTGGTATAGAGGTCCTGGGAGATAGCTGAAAATCTATACCCAGAAAGTATCTGAAGGATGTGTCTCTGCTTATCTATGGTTGCATGTATATGTGGGGTTTTGTTTTATTTTATAACAAGATGTATTGGCTAACTGGGAGCATTTTATTAAAGAGAAAAGTCTGGGTAAAGCCAGCAAACTATTCACTGCCAAAATTTACCCAGAAGTACCTGTGTAATTGAATTTGGCTGGCTCTAGCAAGATATTTGATTTTCTATAATTGGATTGGCTAATGGGGGGAAGAGGGTGGGGAGAGGGAGGAACTGGAAAGTTATCTATCTCCCTTGACAAAATGATCCAGTGAGTTGGGAAATTTCTCTGCCCTTAGGGATAGAAGGGCCAGATAAAAACATGAAAACAAAGCAAGTGATGGACTGAAGCAAGAGGTAGAGCTAGAAAAAAGGGGTAGCTCTGCTACAGTCTCCTGAGATGCTTGTGGGCAAGTCATTTAATCTTCCCGTGCTTAAATTCTCCACTCTGTGCCTGTCTTATTTCATATTTTGAGTTCTTTGGGTTGTAAGTGCCTTGTGTGCTATAGTGCAATAGGATAAGAGCTGGACATTCCTACATCAAATGGCAAAAACTCTCCCACTGAATATACAAAAGCCAGTAAGTAAATGAGGATGTAGAAAAGAGTTTTTGAAGGGCTATTGTGTCTCCAACATACATTTGTTTCAAACACATTATTGTAGACACATGGTATTAGAGGACTTGGGCACTTTAATCTGGACATTCAGCAATCCTGGACATACTCACTGCATGCAACTCTACCCCGTGTGTGTACTTGGCATGAAGCATCCTGAGGTTTCCCTTCAGCTCATTTCCTATGGTGATGCATACCATGCTTCTGTCACAGGAGACTCATGATAGTAAATGTTATTACAAATTTTTAAGGAATAAGAGCAGTTCTACTGGTTCAGACAAAGGACTGGATCAGTCCGCCCAGCTAAAACTCCTCTCATTGGAGTTGGTGCATAGGGCAAATGTAGGTAAGAAAGATTATATTTATCCTGATTAATCTTCCTAAACTCCGATAATTTTCAGTTTAGAGGGTTTCTGATACGTAGTATCTGCATAGTCAGTAGCCTTCACTGCATTCCCACATCCATCCTTCATGCTGAATCCACAAGAAACAGGGAAAGAAAGCCAGCTTCATTGTATCATATAGCCATGTGATTGCCAAAAATATAACTTTTAGTAATATGGAGCCCAAACTTGTCACCACAGCAAGGTCAGATGGGATGGGAACAAGAATTTAACCAGGGTGATAATGGTAGAGACTGAAAGTTTACCGAAACCCTCCCCACCCATGTACACAGGTGATACTTTTATACTGGTGTTATGAATATATTGTTTGATGGTATTGCAACAATTTTGGATAACAGTATCTAGAAATGCTAGAATGCTGTTCTTATACTTCATTAAAAATGCAACATTTTCATTTTAGGAGATTTTAAAATGTCTAATTAATCTTCCCTAAAACATCAGACAAATTTAAAGCCAAGACAGAATAAAATCTTTGGTTCTTGGACACAACTGTAGTTTGAAATGATTGCCAGGGTCCTTTTTTTGTAAGTAGAGCAAAGTTTTCTAAAGAAATGAAGTTAATGTGATCAAGCTGTGCGTGTGTTAGCCTATGACTCTTTCCTGATTACATTATTGCATGATTTAGCTCAATATACATCAAGGAAAAAAAAAAGAAAAGCCTTAAACAACACAAGTTAGTGCTGACTCTGAGGGGAAGGGTCATGCTAGTAGCTTACACTAGACAACATTAGACAACACAGAATCCACAATAGTTAGAATCATCATGAACATCTTGGCCACAAGCAAAGATTTGCCACTGCACACACCTTTTCAGACATCTGAAAAATCTCATCATCAAGACACAAATTCAGAGGAATTTTGCATGACTTGCAGAATAAATTCTGTTTTATTTTGCAGATAGATGAGCTATTACAGTGAGTATTGTAAAACTTTTTGGAATTAAAATAGATAGAGGAGGAAGAAAAGAAAAGGAACACATACTTAAATCTTTCTTTAAGACTTAATGACAGTCTACTTCTAAGAACAACCTGTTGGGAGAGCTGGTTTTATAGCCTTGCAAAGCTGGAGCCTGGGTTACCCTGGTATACCATTCCTTGCCTGCCTGTTCTTTGTAGGAAAATGTACTCTCCACTATCAATATATACATGAAGTCAACTTCCTTAATCAGTTTAAAAGCCTTTTGAAAATGTATTTTGTGGGTGTCTCACTAGCTGAATCTTTTATTTATGGGCTTGTACTGGGATGGTCATTTAAATTTTTGTTGGGAGTCCGTATTTTATTATGCATTTTATTTGTTTTTTATTGAAAGCTTTCTGAAGCACTAAGAAAGATGCTGGGCAAGTGATTGAATAAAAGCAGACTCATTTCAAAACCTCTCCCTGATCTTTCTGCCTCTTCCCACTGCAGGTATTTGCACACTCAGACTTCTGCCCTCTATTTCATAGCACACACCACTACTTTATTTTCATCTTCTATGAAAACCTAACAATTTGTGGTATATCTAAGAAAAAACAGCACCAGAATGCTAATAGGTATGATAGAAACTGTACTAAGTTTATTTGTTTTTTATTAAACCTGAAGAAACACAGGAGC
This sequence comes from Pseudopipra pipra, assembly GCF_036250125.1. Lineage (NCBI taxonomy): Eukaryota > Metazoa > Chordata > Aves > Passeriformes > Pipridae > Pseudopipra > Pseudopipra pipra. The sequence continues at coordinate 7,077,352 of NC_087581.1, read as the reverse complement.
CTCCTTATTTTCCTGAAAGTTTAGTATTTTTTTTCCCCATCAGGTTTCTCTTTGTGGAATAAATTTCTTAAAAATAAAGCAAACATAACATAAAGATTTTTTAGAAATTTTTCAATTTTAAAGAGGATAGTTTTGAGATCATGCTTTCTCCCTTCTTTCGTAAAAAGGAATCCTTAGTATAATTACCAATATTTTGTGTGGGAAAAATACATTTTTCTTGAAAAGAGAGTAAGAGAACAGCATGTGCTGTTTTCTGATTTGTTTTGTATTTTCCTGTGCTGTTCTCCATATACTGGCAATTCTTCAAAATGGACTATTCCACAGACAGATGAAGTTACAGCGTCCAAGTCTATAAAGATACTTCCCACTCAGACTTCTGGCCCACTGTCACATTGCTTTGGAAACTGATGAAAGATCAAACCTTAAAGGAAGCCAATGATCTGTTTCAGAGCTTTTTACTACTGGCTGACCATGCTACAGGAGTAAAATGCTGTCCTGGGTTCCAAAATGCCATCAGTTTTGAACAGATCATCTGCTGACAGAGTTACACACAAATACAGAAAGAAAAATGAAAGACGTAGATGCCAAGGAGTATTTTCTTAAATGAAAAGTATATTAGGTTGTAACCACCCTGGGAAATAAAGAAAGCTCTTTTATTTAGGATCCTGAATACTCAATCAGACAGATCCAGAGGAAATACATAAGAGAAAACAATTGGCAAAATAGCATCCTACATCACCTAATCCATCCTCCCAGCTCTTTTTTTTTTTTTTTTTTAAGGAGTGTTGAGATCGTACATAGCTTCTGAATATGACTGTCCACAACCATATTACTGGATACTTACTCATTATGTCCCTCTCCACAGAACTCCCCCTTCATTCCACATCATCCTGCTTAGAGGCTGAAGAAACCCCTATATGCTTTTATTTTATTTAAAAGATTAAGTTAACATCTTTTAGCACTGTAAGCTACATTATGTATATCCAGCTCATAAAAAGCCAACTTCATAGGAACACCTTTTTTAGATTCTGTTACCCATATTTTGTGGGTCTATAACACTAATGGCACTGCATGCATGTTTTTCAATAGATTTACAGCAGTGATCTTATAAATTACACTATCACATGATGAAGAGCAGAACAGGTGATTAACTGCATTAACCACACACCTTTGACCAGGTCACCTGCACTCTATGCACTGATTTATCACCTCTGTGTCAGGAAAACAAGCCCAAGATTTCCAGAAAACAGTAGAAATGCTGATGGGTCAACCCCCAAAGTGCTCAGATACCAGTATTTTCTTCAGCACTTGTGAATCAGAGTCATATTCTGAAGTCAGGCAGATGAACTCTTACTGTACTTTAACATCGCATGCTCCAGGTGGGCACAGATCAATATATAGTTCCTATCTTTTTTTTTTTTTTTTTAACATGGGAAGAAATGGCAGCTGAAAGACTGAACACCTGTAAAGCTGTGATGCATTCTTTATATAAAAAATAAATGTTTCAATCTGACTGAGCTAGAAGTCTTGTAAGAACATATTTCTCCTAAGCCTTTTGCATAACACTTAGGTCAGGAGGAGCTTTTCATCACACTGCTACTTAAAGGTATGAAGAAGATAGCTGGAGATTAAATATTCTTTGGAGCAAGCATCCTTGAACTGGCAGGGGGTGGGGACCTGAACATTAAAATGACAATCACACTGTCACCACACAGTCGGATGTATATCTTTACAAGATGAAGGCAAGCTCAAAAAAACATCTCCAGCTCTTTTTGATAAAAGCGGAAGACAGAGAAGTACCTAGGAAATGTCTACATATTTTTTTTCATATACAGATGAAGCTGCGCCTTCACCTATTTCTAGGCATAAATGAACATCTAACACCATGGATATCACAGTACTGGATGTACTAAAGAGCGCTGCTTGGGAGTAGGAGATGATAATATTTTGGGTTTGGTGCCTCAAGAATATTTCTCCTCCAGGAGGACAGAGTGAGTTTAAGTTCATCCAACCAGATGTGGGCACTGAACATAGATTACTCCATCTGAGCAAGTCACTTTTGATTTTCTCTGTAATCAACAAAGAGAAATGTGTGCTTTTGGGACACAATTCATTTGACTGATTCTAGATTTCAACATTAGGATGAGAGGAATCACACCACAAAAGAGCGTACTTCTCTCTACTGACCACAACAGAAGGCCATGCTGATTAGCTCAAACGGATGTAAAAAAAAAAAACCAAAAAACTCTATACCTAGAAATGATGTGTAGCATGTGTGTACAGCAGACTGTAATGGGAATTCTAGTAAGAAAAGGTGGGACAAGGGAGTAATTAAATAAAATCTCATCTTTTCTTATTCAAAATTTAAATATAGAATATGGCAAAGTGGCTGAACAACAATTAACTGACAGAGTTAATGAGATGGGGGGAAAAACACTCAAAACAGAACTAGCGCTAGCTTTGGTGTATCAGGATTCCTGTGTGTACCTTGCAAATTTACAATGTCAAATTGACATAATTTGAAGGAGATGGCAGGCATTATCCTAGGAAAAAAAAAAAGAAAAAGCATCCCATTTCTAATTTGCATATGCATATTTATTTATCCGATATAGCAGCAAATTCTGCTGTTCTCTGAGAGGCACCTTTGCATCTTACAAATTTCTCCCCATTTGCACAATTAGTGCTGGCAGATAAATGTACTGGTTGGTGAAGCATTCTCTTCTTTCCCCTGCCAACAGCACAGGTCTCAGATATCTTGTTGAAACACAAAGCAAGAGCGCATCACTGATGGGCTAACTTGCAAATTTTGGGTCATAATTTTTTTGTGTAGCTATTCTCTGTGGATCAGGCAGGGTGGGGGAACGTCTAATGTGTACTGACCAACAAGGTGTACATACTGGAACACTTGGAACAGACTCCCCAGGGAAATGATTAAGTCATCATCCCTGGAAGTAGACATGGCATTTCATGATATGATTTAGTTGGCATGGTGGTACTTTCTCAAAGGTTAGACTTTATGATCTTGGGGTTCTTTCCAAACCTTAAAGGTTCTATGATTCTATTTAGATTCTAACCTACATGGGCTACAAAGAGGTGTGTGAGGTCCAGCACCATCGATGAGCTGAACATGTGGTATGGGTAGTGGTTAGGGCTGCAAAGTGTTCATCGCCCAAAGCACCAACACCCAAACTGCTCAATAGTCCAAAAATCAGAACTTTTGAGTTCAGCTTCCAGCTTTGGTCTGTTCATGTCAGTTTGCATGAAAGACTTGAATTTCTCAGTAGCCCTGTTTATTCATTGGTTCAGCATTTGGGTGCTGTACTACAGGCTCTAAATTTTCATGGTCATAAGTTGTTCCTTATAAGTCATTCTCAGAAGAATCAAACACAAAAAATATACATTCTCTCTTTAAGATAAGTCTTCCCTTGTGTTCCTCGTTGTCCCACTGCAGACCAAGCCCAGAAACACAAATAAAGGAAGAATAGTCTAATAGAGATATCATCTGTAGGGGCCAAAATTACCCCTTGGCTATTTCTCCTAGGCCACACAGACCTCTTTGGAATAGGAAGGGATTTTCAATTAGACATCAAATTAATAAGGCACTTCTGATGCTCCATTCCTGCAGGAAGACATTAGTAATTTGTTTGTTCCAAAGGCGCCACTCATATTCACACAAAATGGCATTTAAATGTTAATCGAGTCAGGGGATGGGGAGTGCTTGCCAATCACTACACAACTTAAGGTCAAGGTTTTTGTCTTAAAGGAGGACTCAATGTTAATTTTAAATTTAAAATTCTTGACAGATAGCAGGTTTTCAAATGCCTGCTACAATCTGGCTTGTTTGATTCATTTTAATGAGTAAGTAACTCCCGGTAAAATGAAGGTTTTCCCATGTCTTCAAGGAAATGGAAGGGCAAAGAGGCACAGTGGACTAATCCTGCAACCACTACGGGGAACAGGAAGCAAAACCAATTTAGACTCCCATTCATCTCCTTGCTTCCCACATAGAGACCAAAAAGAGTAATTTACATTCCTGCGAACACTAGGCAATTATTGGAGATTTCAGTTTAAAACGAAAAAAAAAGTTCTCAATATTAAATTCAGCGTTGGCTCTGTGCTGGAGGAGCATTTTGTGCGCGTGTCTGTGAACATGTTTGGTTTTGTTGTTTCTGTGCTTTATGTTCTTTGATAGCTTCGGGTTTTTGGTTTTGCTTTGTTTTTTAACTTTCAAAGTGTAACATTTAAGTAGCATAAGGAACCTGTGATCCCTTCCTGACATTTTTTCCAAATGTGTCAGTCCCAGAAAAGAGCCAGAGGGCTGTATTTACCCCTGGCTGTTGCAAACTGAGGTTAGGACTGACATCTCTCTTAGGCAGTTCTCACCATCACTGCACAGGTACATGACAGACTGTCATACCTCCCAGGCAGCCTTGTAGGGGGTTATGGATTCAGATTGCCACTAACTCTAACTTATGACTTCAGGCACGTAAAAATATATAAGGACTAATTCTGATGAGAGATTGGAATGGAATGAGAAGGGCTGTGAGTAATCAGTGCAATCAGTGAGATACTAAAAGTTGACCAGATTCATTAAGCAACCTGGTCTGGTGGGTGACATCCCTGTCCATGGCAGGGGGGTTGGAACTAGATAGTCTTTAAGGTCCTTTGCAACCCAAACTATTCTATGATTCTGTGCTTACAGAAAGGGTGTGAAATTAAACTCTGTGTTCAGGAGAGAAATAGTGTTTCTAGGGCACAGTTCCTGCAGTGGTAGACGAAGGACACATGAATCTCATAAACGAAATAGTCCATACGAATGTCACACAACTATTTCTCTCTGTTGATGAATTCTTCCACATAACTAACTCACAGACTGTCAAGTTAGCTGAAATGAACTCCAAATTAACTGTTGATAGCAATATTGTGAAAGAATTTATTTTCGTATCTTACAGCAATGAAACTGAGTTCTACCCTTTCCTGTGTCTAGACTAGAGAGTCTGCTCTGCTGGCATAAGTGTTGATAATGTACAGATACGTAAGCAGAGAACTCATGATCCTGGATGCCTAGCATGTCTGAACTTTTGGGAACCAGTCCCTCCCTATTTCATCCTCCCCCCCCACACACACTATAAAGTAGAGGAATAGCATTTCCATAACCAGAACATTTAATGATGTTGAGATGCTCAGATACCCAGCGATGACACCGCTATTTTAGACAGTATCAGAAGAATGAAAAGATTTGACTTGTTTTGCCCTTTCTAGCTAAAGGGGACAAGTTTCCACCATTTGACTTCATCAAAAAATGGAGAAAGATGGTGAGAATTAGGCCTCTCCAGGGAGCTATTCAGTCCAGGGTCTGAAACATCCTCTGAGAATGTCAGACTCCTTTGTCAAGTGGAACGAATCTGGACATTAAAAACTGTATTGTACTGGAGCTATCTGTCCATTATATAAATATATAATCTTCAACAAAAAGGCCTTTGAACTGTCGTCTTGACCTCTACATGTTTAGATAATGTTTCACAACCCCATAACACACATAGCTGTCTTGTTCATATGCCAGCAACATAAGCACATGCCCTTTTTGTGATTGCATGGGAAAACACACCTTCTCTCACTGAGCTGGCATACAACTGTATTGAACTGAATTGCTGAAAGTGTCCCAGGCCTCTTAAAATCTGAAGGGCAGGAAAGTGCTAAAACCCCATGAAACTAAACAAAATTGAGCATATGGAGTCAGAAGTAATCTCAAGAAAAAGAAACAGATACATTTTATGAAGTCATACAGTCCTACCTTCAGCTAATGCAGTATTGTTCCCCAAAAATATAACACTGTCATTTCAAAGCAAACAAAAAGCTTGAAGTTCCAGCTTTGATAGTTCCTGGCCTGTGTGATGGTGCTTAGGGAGAACTTTCTTTGGATATATAGTCCCCATCTATTACTTTTTATTTATTTATTGCTATTTGTTTTATTTTTCCTTACTGTGCAATCTGTTCTAAGTCTTTGTGAAATTTTTCCTTCTCATACCATCACTTCTCTTTATGGAGTTACCTAAATTCCTTTAGCTAATCAGGAATGAGATTGGTGAAATGAGTTATCCTTGCATTTATTCATAGAATGTGTAAGTTAGAAAAACCCACAGAAATAAATTCCTTACTGGTCCTGAACACTTTCATTTATAAGTGACAAGTCCCTTCTTCTGCAAAGTAAATACCAGTAGGATGGTAGGACACAGAAATATAGCACTAGTCTCACCATTGCTATCTGTTCTTCATTTCTCATTTAAGAAAACTAAAGGAAGATCCCAGGAGGCCAAGCTGACAAATAATGATATAAAACTCATTGTTTAAGGCAGTAGTAGAACAACTGCTTTGAATAAAATGAGATCAGTCTATGATTTTTTATTCCAAGGAAAAGGAAATCTATAGGCTCCATTAGATTTTGTTAGTTACAGAAGCAGCTAAATCATGTCAAGCTATTAATGTAACCTGCAACCTAACCACTGTGAGTTACCTACAAGAATTTCTAATGGGCACCTTCCCCGGATAAGTGTTAACATCATATTCATGTCTTTGAATAAGCCTCTGCTAACACTAGAAATAGACTGGAAATCAGGAGAACAAAGTTCTGGTCCGGTTTGTCAGTTATCAACCATAATCTTGGGGAAAAAAATTAATTTCTCCCATCTTTTTCTTTGATTCCCTGCCTTAATCCTTGTTACATTTACTTGGAAGTGACCTGTCCTTCAGTGAGGACTATTCATGAATGAATGCACATACAGCACTTGGAACATTGGGATCTTCATTTTGATGGTGACCATGAGGTGCTACTGAAATTCAGATCAACAGTAACAGCTAAACTGCTATCCTGCCTCCCTCATTCCATCTTCTCCTCCACCAGAAACAAACAAACAAACCAACAAACACTAAACCAGGGTAAATAAATACATAAATTATAAAAAACAATCCACTCCCTGTTCAGATTTTTATACCAAGAAAAGGATTTTACAAAAAAAGAGAGATCTTCAGATATTAATGTTGGAGAATTTAAAATTCAAAGAGAGTTAAGCCCCATCAAATTACCCTGAAGGAAGAAATTCTGCATCCTGACTCTATAAACTCTTCTCTGGACTTTGGTTTCCTGGCTTCTTTCATATATCCATATCATATACAGATGGTTTTGCTTGGCCAAAAAATGCCTTTGTGGTTTGGTTTTTTTGTTTGTTTGTTTTATTTTTTTTTAATATCCTAATATATATAGTGTCTCGTAGTCTGAAATATTATCCCTTCTTCAGAAAAGGAAAATTTTAGTAAGTATGGAAAAAAAATTTACTTTTGCTTTGTCTGGGGAAGCAAAGAGAAGGCGGTGAGATGAACTGAACACATGAATGCACTGTGCCCTCTGGGGTCTGGCTGTATATTCATTATACAAGGTCAGGGTCTCACTTCCATTCCTCCTAGTATAATTTAGGTAAAGCCACCACACAATGCCTGACCTTTCCATGGGACAAGCTCCCTGTCTCCCTCCTGACATGCTGCAGTAAATTTGTGTGTAATTAAACATAGTGTTCCGACACGCTGGGTCTCTGCGGCCATCTGGTCTCCCCTCTCCAGCTGACCTTTCAGATTGAATCCAGCACAGACCACCAAGGCTGGGAAATGTCTGGAATCGGAGAGCAGCACAGCGAAGCAAGGAATGTCTGCTCAGATTGAAACATGCTCCCTGCTACCCGCTCCACTCGGGTCATTCTCTGTGGAATCAGGAGCAGGAGTCATGGAAGAAGAGTAGGAAGGCAGCTTTTCTCCTCAGCGATGCTTCAGCTGCCCCTTGGGCATAAAGTGCATCCAGGTCCCAGATATGATGAGAATCCAATTGGCAAAATACTAAGTAGGAAAGACCAAGTTCGTCCCTAAGGAGTCTGTGATCTGAATTACCAACTTTGGAAGGACTGAAGGGTCTTCCTAGCAGGGCTCTCACAAGGTTACATGACATTGCTGGCCCGTATGGATCTAGTTATCAGACAGCATAATAACTCTGGGTCAGGAAGGAGTGAGGAGATGGGGAATGGCCAGACTAAGAGTCTAAGAACTAACTACAAGAACCTTCTCTAGCCCATAGGAGTACACCTAAAAAGCAGGAGTTTTGCCAGTGCCATAAGGGATATGTTTAGAAATACATCTGCTTTGAAAAAAAAGCCAACAAAACTACATGGTAATACTGGGCACATAAAGACATTCTTTGGACGTTGCAGACACTGTTCTAGAAGAACTACAAGAGCAAGGTGATGATTCACAGGACTTGGTTACAAGACTGAGAGTCAACTCACCATCTTCTTTTTTCTGTATCTATATTTGAAGTAATGCTCTAGTTTTACTTTATAGTCAAAGAAGAGGAACTGAAAATTTCACACATCTGACCAGTCTGGACAACTGTACTGGGCAGAGGTTTCAACCATTTAGATTTATAATGATCAGTTAAAGAAATCCCACCCCAGCTTCTTCATTTACACACATATGAGTGAGCACCACTGCAATGATATAAGGGGATCTCAGAGGTCCTTTAGGGCCCTGAAAGTCAGACTGTCTGTTCCCAACTATATCAACCTCACTATGTTTAAGTGAAATGACCTCTTTGTGCTTCACTTTTTCTAGTTAAAAAGAAAAAAAAGAAGACAGTGTAACAATAATATGAAAAACTATGTTCCTCTAAATTACAGAAGTATATTACCAGCAACTATGACTAGCACTGTCCAGAATAATTGAAAGTGTGAGAAGTCTAAAGATGAACAACTTTGAAATAACATTCCTTCAAGCAAAAGGTACTGCAAATCTGGGTACATCCCTTAGAAACTTTTCTTTGCCATGGCAGGCATTTAGGACTAAGATTAACTTTCTGTTAGTAGGAAACATCATTATCATGCTGGTTCTTTTCTGCATCAGGAACGAAGACACCACAAGGGAAAAGGCACTGCAATATACTTTCAGACCAGTCTCCATCATTAGAAACTCTGCTGTTTATCATCACCTTCCCTCACAGACAGTCCTAACAAAGAAGTGGTGGTGTCTTAGGCATCTAAATGACCTTTTGAGTTGAAGATTTTCAGATGCACTGTATCAAACTTATTACTAAAATCCTATCACATAACCTTCCCCCTGCTTTGTCTTTACACTGATGTTATTAATTCTCAACCCCATCTTGCTCACGGCTCACGATCCCATTGTCCTCTAGAAGTTTCATGATATTTTCTCTGTCTTTACATTCCATTATTTTAATGGGGAGAGAAGTTAGATTTATAGGATGGTAATTGCCAGGACCAGGAGTAAGAAACAGAAAAAGACCTATATTTTTGTAGGTCATCCAGCCATTTCTGGTGCCAGTGTCTGAATGTGCCTTCCTGCATATGTTCCCCTCTTTTGCCCAATGTGCCTTGAAGTCTCCTCGACAATGGATTTTCCATCCTTTCCTTTGGGAGACCATGGCTTGATATACTTCACTGACAGTAAGTGTTTTAGTCCTGATATATATTGTGTGTTTTTCTTTGCTTAATTGTGTTCCATTACTCTTAGTTATATCTCTGTGGACCATTCTAAATAATTCCTTCCATCATTGGCAACTTTCCCCTTCAAGTTTGTGTATTTATTTCTTGTCCTGTTAAGCATCCTTTAAGAAAAACACAATCATTCAGCACCTTCATCCTCAAGATACAGAGGAGATGTCTAGACCTCTACCACTTGAGGTAATTCTTCCTGTTCTGAAAATCACAGAGCTATCAAGGTAATTTGCTCTGCCTATAAACACAAAGAACAGTTAAAATGGATAAGCTTTACCATTAAGTGAAAGGGTAAGGGTGTTAGAAGAAAAAGCTGAAATAAAAGGTTTTACAGTAAAGTGACCGAATCCATCCAGTAAACTTAAAACCATAACTGAGGGTGTCCTCTGGTACTGTTTCCTTTTAGGATCTTTTGAAAATTGACTCTCATTGAACTGGCCTCCTTAGTAACCCTAGTAACCTACACTGTGAATGATATGTTGCAACAACCCTCTAAAAGACAAAATAAAACCAAGGACCTGAAAAGAAAATTAAGCATTTCAGGACTATTAAGGCAAAATACCCACACTGAATCAAATACTTGGGCTCTTTCTGTGCTGTCCCCTTCCTGCAAATTAGCTATATCAAAACTTCTCTTATCTAGGCTCAGAAAAAAGCAAAATTCTCACTGGATGAACAATCTGTTTCCTGCTCACATTAAGTTTTAAGTCAATATTTTGCAATTTATAAGGATCTAAAATATAGGATTTCAACTCAATTATAGGGTGCAGATATGGTTGCAAAGTGCAAATCTTCAGTATCTGTACCACCATCATATTTCTCATTATATCACCAGAGTGCAATGAGGATTTCTTAGCTGATGCCTGAAAAGGGCCAAGAAGTGCTGTTTAAATGTTATTCTTATGAGCTCTTTGGTTTTTGGGGCTAGTTTAATTTCTGTTCAAACTGTTACTAATAATTCCTTGACCTTTTGATTCAGCTGCAGTACCTTTGGCAAGAGAACTCACTTTTGAGGCTGATGATATTTCATCCATTTGATTTACCCCTGAGCCTGGAGCACAGTTATTTACTATCAGAATTAAAGCATGAGAAAAAGGGCTATCGAGTTAGTTCTTCAGCCCTGGTCAAAAATATGCAACACAAAAATTACCAAAAGAGGAGGCAGAAAACAGAGACAAAGTGTGTCTGCGTCGAGTCCCTCTTGCCAACATCCTCCTTTGGCAGCTTTTGGAGTGGGAGGAAGAGATGTAAATCAAATCCAACAGAGTGTTAGATAGAGTAGAACTGACATTTGAAGCTGCAATACCTTAAAGTCAATATCATTATCTCTGATATTTACTGTAGCACACAATGCTTGGATGAAATGGTAAAGTTCACCCATTCTTCCCATACACACTACATTGTCATATGTGCTATGACAGACGTACTCACGTACACACACACACAGAGAAACCAGAAATAGTTTCACCTAAACGTCCAGTGTGAACTTCCGTCTGAGGACATCTGCTGCTTGGATTCCTCAGAAATACTGTGTTGGTGGGTGAGACACTTTTCGAATATGATTTGGCTTGTATATAGGTTATCTCACTCCAGTGCCATTTCTAAGCATAAATGCTGCTACTATTTGGGATGGATGTTGTTGGAGAAGACCGAAATGACTAAAGACATAGTATCTGAAAGGGTGAAGTTTTGGGACTTCTCAGGTAACAAGAATCTCATTTGCACTAAGACATCTGCAGTCGGTCAGTCAGGACTTTTTGTTTATAGTCAATGGAAAGAAACAAGCAAGCCCTGGAAACACACAGTTGAGTTAACTGAGATGTGTATCTCAGGATGTGATGAATCACTCTCGGGAGAGGACTATTTCTCTCCACTGACCATAAAGGGAGTCTAGCATAACTAGTCCAGACTTTGATGTCTCTCATTTGGCCTTCAGCTTTAGGACAGATGGGTCTCATCCCAGGTAGTATTTTTTCTTTAGTATGGAAAGACTATAGATCTTTAATACAGGGGAAAAAGAAAGTATGGGACTAAGGACTCCTGCAATTTCTTCCTAGCTCTCTAACGCTGCTCTGGAGAGGTCTTTTGTAAACTTGTCAGAATGGTGTGGAATTTCATTCACTTAATTTAGGCATCAAAATCATTGAGTTATTTCTAAATATATCCATCAATTTTCTAGTTTACCAATGGGGTCTGCTAAGTGTCATTGAGGATGTCCAGAGAAAAAACTTCATTAATTTAATCGCTGGACCACTGCTGCTCAGGTCACAAAACTCTATGTTTGACTCCTCCTTTCAGTGATGAATACACCTTCCCATTTACTTTTTATGTCTTTAAACAGCATACTCTATGCTGTTATCTCTCATACGACATGCTGTCATCTCTCTTAACGCATATCTCACCTTGACCCCACTTGTGCCAAGCTGGGCTGTCCTACGCTGAACTCAAACCTTCCTTCTGCAGACATGCAAGGCACAAGCCAAGATCTCTTAAAGTCCCTGGTGTCTCAGACACTCACATCATACTATTGCCATAGTTTTGTCTCAGAAAATACCCAACAGCTTGGAACAGTCCCAAACTTTTGGTGGTGTATATGACTACTGCTTCTGGCAGTGGGTAAAGGCTATGTGGAAACTTGTGGAACACAGCAGGTACAGGGTTCCAGCCTGCTGCCTGAGGGGCAACAGGGACTTAGGTTGAGAGAAAATTATCCTGGTGATTATGGAAGTGACTGGGACAAGAATTTCTTTGATAAATAGGAATTTCAGGGCTACTTCAGGGGATGCCAGTGTTTCTAGATGCCAGAATACTCCATAGTCTGAGTGATTTAGGTTGTTTCTTCTATGAAGTAAAAAAAACAAACAAACCAAAAAATCAAAAACCCAACCCACAAAAATACAAAACCTTCCCTCTCAGTTCTCAGCTTCATTATCAATAAATCCAGACTTGTGTCCCTGAGAAATGACCACCAAGGTGACGTAAACTGTCTTGACTTCAAAAGGAATCCTGCTCATTTTCATGCCTTTGTAATTTCACATGAATCAAACACTTTAATGTGATCAAGAGATGCATTCATCATATATGGCATTATCTTGGGAGCTTAAGGTATTTCCTTTTACCCTGTTTTCTTGATGGAAATATTATTTCCCCTACTTTGCCATTATCTGAAGGTTTGGCCTTCAAGAACAATCATTTCTATTACTATAGCACCAGCCTAAGTGGAAATAGCAAAACATACAGAATAACAGAGAAGATAGCACCGGAATGAACAAAAAAATCCTGCAAAGCACCTTCAATTTTTTAAAGGGGATTTGAAAAGCTGTCAATTTTCTGCTGCTAGCTGACTAGTTCTCTGTACCTCTAGCCACAACAAGCAATAATAATGAAGCTTTCCACTTCCTCTTTCTTTACCTGAGCTTCTCAAAACTCTTGACTATATCTGAACCTGGAAGTCTGGCATCTGGGAAAGCTAGGTAGGCTTTGCTATGAATTCTTGGCTGTTTTCAGGATTCATTATTCAAAGACATGATCTTGGCTGACAGGAGTTGACTTTTTATAGGACAGAGGGCCAGTGCTGGAGTAGATTTGTTTTTCATGACAGGGAGCATAACAAACTAGTGGAAAATATTGTTACCTGCCTTAGACACATCAACTCCAATGAAAAGAATATGGTCAGATCTCTTTTTCTTTTTTTGGTGTACCACTGCTTATTCAGATTCTCTTTCCCCACAGTCCCTGGATCTCAGTATCTCATTTAAAGAGCTTTGCTCACTTTAAATGTGTGCTGAGATCTGAGCCCCAGTTTACTCCCTCTTGGTTTTCACTTTTCTATTTATCAATTACTAACTGTTTTTTTCTACTGGTGAGGGAGCCTTCTAACTTTGACTCATTCTCTAAACAGCAGAGTTTCTCTTACTTTCTTCAGCACAAATTCCCTTCTAGTCACCCTTAAATTTTAATTTTTTCTCTGAAATAATGGGACTACACCTGGAAGTTCTGAGACTCAATTCATGTTTAATCCGTTAAGCATGCTCCACTTTCCCGCTGCCCCCATCTTCAGGGAGCTGATATTTCATTCACCTGACATGTGACAAATTTTAGCTATTCTGGGACACTCATTGCTTGGAAACTGTTCTGCAAACTGTTTTGTATTTTAAAGTTCAAATTAATGTATTCCTTTTAAGAGCATCAGGCCCCTTACATGAAGTCATTCTACTTATAAGTAATGCTGTCTTGTACTACTGCAGTAAGTCCATCAGGTCCAACTCCTGACAATCCTATCAATCCACTCTGGAAATCTGAAATAATTTTATGAAGGGTGGAAATTCTTGAGTAAGAAATACCTCAGCTCTCTCATAGGAGGAGGAATGTGGTGTGGCAGTGCAGCTCTTCCTCATGCATCTCCTGATGGAGGTATGGGAGGTAGAATTCAAATTATAAGCAACAGAAGGTTTCTCTAGACTTGTCCAGGCATTGTCCCGTCTCAACACTATATTCCTCCTTCTCCCGGATTTCTCTTCTTAATGTGGAAATAGGGAAAAAACCAAGAAACCAGGGCCTTCAATTTGTGTGCTGAGACTAGAGCCCAAGCATAATACCAAACCTTTTGGAATCACTTGTCTGAAACTCAGCTTTCCTCAGAAAACTCTCTTTTCTTCAGGACTCTCCCAAATCCTTGTCTACACTTCTAATGAGAAAGGAGAATGAACAGGTGAACATTCCAATGTGCTCTGTTAGTTTGTCCTGTACCCTTGTCGTGTTACGTTAAAAGTTTGGGATAACTCTTCCCATCTCTTTTTCTTGGACAGCGTGTGTTGCTTTGCTAAGGAAGAATGAGAAACCACAACAGAAAGTCACAGGAGGGCTCATTACTTTCTACAGCCAGCGAAGAGCTGAAGAGAAGAGAATGAGCAGGCCAGTTCGCTGTCGTCTGGAGACTGGAGAGGGCAGGGGGTACTAAGAGACTTGCCACTGAACAAAGATCTAGTTCACTGGGACATGTGGTTTCCTTAATAGCATTCTAGGTGACCTTTGCATTCTGTGACTCAGTTGCCCTACCTAAAAAAAAAAAAAAATAAAAATAATCAAAGCAAAGATAAACCGAGATGTTTTTTGTTGCTTCAAGAAAAATATTATCGATTTTCTTTGGAGCCTGCAGATTGGAAGTTGTTTACTGTCCAATATAACTGCCTCAGAATAGATCTTAGTCTTGAAAAGCATATTATCAGTTTGATAGCTCCCAATACTATAAGGCCTTGATTCCAATTAAACTCATATCCTATGAAATTTAGTGGGAATAGCATGGGTGTGCCTTATATGGAATTCAATCAGGCTTATACTTTAATAAATCTGTGTGAAAAGGGGCTAATAAATAAATTACTGAAAGAACAATCTGCCTTTCACAGCCAGAAAAGGGCCCTAAAACAATCCAGAATTTTAGTTATGATAGCTGCGAAAAAGGAGTTTTTTAGATAAAAGACAAAAATACACCTTTGGCAGCATTTTATTTACTCATTTAATTGATATTCACTCTCTGAGCTGATGCATTTTCATATCAGAGTGGGATGATCTACTGCTTAGCAAACAAAAATGATCTAAAGTAGAGATGGAAGAGATCTACAGGGACAGATTTTCAAGCAATTTACATGCACTCTTATATATACAAAATATGAGCACCGTTACACACATAACTGTACATGCAAGTCTGTATCAATGCATATGCAAATCAGGCTATTGTGCAGGGTATTATGCCCAATCAGCGATTCAATTGGTGCAATTAACCAATTTCTACACAGAACTCTTGTAACTGGGCAGGCAAATTAATGCAACTGCATGCAAAGCTTACACCAGCATTTGTGTACCTAAATGTTCTGTGTCTCTAGCCCATTAAATCAGGGTCTGTTTTAATTAGACTGTGTAATTCAAGCCAGACCAGATCACAATGTACTTGGGAGTCCAGTAAATAGAAACAGAAACATATTTTCTGGTATGCTTTGTCATTCAAAGGCACCACGAACCCCCCCACTACTTCCCTTGGATTATGAAATTGCAATCACAGCTTCTCAAAATTTAATATGGGAAAAACATTTCTCCTGATGTTCAGTCTTAATTTTCCCTCGCTTAACTTAATCTTATATCCTCTAGTCATCCTCCTACTCTAAACACCATCTCCCACAGAATCATAAAGTGGCTGCTCTGTTTGCTTACCTCAGTTACAATATTTCTAGGAAATGAATTATTCCTGTGTGAAGAAAACAGAAGAGATAGATGGGGGTCCTCTTGTATGGGTCTTATTGGTGACAAGAGTCCTGTTTTGACAAGTCTTGACAGTGGTCCAAGTAAAATTTAACCTTGAGTAGAACCATGTATAATTATCCCCCAACCTTTTCCTCAATTCATCTCAAAGCCAGGCTCAAATAGGTTCTTTTCTATGGATGGAAAAAATAAAGCATCTTCCATAGAGCCTCACTGTAAATCAGAAACTGAGAAAGGATAAAGTCTAGATCTCCCAAGAGCAAGGACAACAACAAAATCCAGTGAATGAAAGGATTTTCCAAATAATTTTATTCAAAACCCTGGACCTACACTGGTAGGTCACTGCAAGCTTATGCTGTGTGCAGAAATAGTGGACTGATCTCAGAATTGAGTGCAATCCTTAAAATAGTACAGTTCAGCCCTCAGGGTTGCAAAATATCAGAATCATATTGTTTAGAAGGGGGTCATCTGGTCCAAGATCCAGTTGAAGCAGTGCCAACTGGGATCAGGGTCCCTTCCTTAACACATATATATATTTATATAATATAAAGATGATTTTTTTTTATACCTTCAGTCCTTTGATAAATGTATTTTCTGTAAGTATGGAATGCTTATTTTTTTAATGCAACTGTGCCATGCTAAAAGGAAAAAAATTAAAGCCTTCAAAGGTAAAAATCTCGTCTACCTACAAAGATGAGGTTTATCTATGGCTTTTCCTTATATGGGTGATGGTGTTAAACCAGTACAAAATCAGTGGTACACCACTGAATTAAACCTCTGTTGCTACAAAACCTGCTTTGGTTAATGGCTTAAAAACATTCTGCTTTATCAGGCTTATGTAATATTATGCTTTGCAGATCCCATATCTTACAGCTGTACTAGAAGCACTTATTCTATGTTCCAGGTCCCTTTTCCTATATATCAAACAGCACAATAATGAAGAATTATACTGAGTTGCTAAAATATTAGACAGAGAGAAGGAGAGAGAAACACATTTTTGCAATGTTTTGAACCTAGTGTCACTGGGATTTTTTTAATGCATAAGAGGCAGAGTAATTTTGCTCTAGTTCCACATTAATTCCTGCACAATATGCATTGGGGATATTATTTTTTTACAAGACATTTTAAAACCAGGCCTGAAAACAAGCAAAATCCATTACTGACTTACAGTAAATTCCTAAAGGATTCTCTGTACTTCTGTTCCTACTTCAAAATGGCTATACACACACACACACAAACAGATTCAGCAAACGTGGCAGTATATTTTAAGATTCACTACCCTGAAGAAAATAAGACAAGAAACAGTAGACCCCATTCAGTATATTTATTGTACTTTCTTAATTTCCAAACCTCAAAAGCACAATGGGCACTTACAGTACATGATCATTTTTAATTCCTAGAAAGTGATTTAAGATGAGAACATTCCTAACAATGACTTCCAGCAAGCCATTCAAACATGGCCCTGTTCCTAGATTTGAACATTTTGGTAAGACTTGGAGCCTTGTTGAGGCTTCATATTTAATATGAAGTAGAATTAAACTTTTAAAACTATTCTTTGCCATGGAGTCAGGAGAAGTTGGTTGCTGAATTGTATATGTGACCATTTATATATTAATTATATATATATATATATATACACCCACACATATGTATATATAAAATATACATACATGCATGTTGTATAATACTGCAGAAATGCAAAAGAGAAGATTTCCCTTAAATACAAAAAAGAAAAAGGAAAAAATGAAAGAAGAGATAGAGTGTAAATTTCCTAATGTCATACAGATAAGGAAGGAAAACTGGAGAACTTTCTTAGATGTCTGTACAGAGCATAAAAAACATGTCTATTGAAGCTTTTCCTTGGGATTAAAGGGATTTGGATCAGATCCCAAGGAAAGCTGTGGCTGCAGAACTGGGAAACAGGTTGGAAGGCTCATGAATGAACTCCAGACCTTCAAAAGTCGGAGAAAGAGGAGGTGACTTTGCACAGGCGATGGCCTGGATGCTAGGAAAAAATCAACAGAAACCAAAACCAACCAACCAACCAAAACCAAAACAAAAAAAACCCCACCAAGAACAAACAAACAAAAAACAAAAACAAAAAAGCAAGCTACAAATAACGGAAAAGTCTTTATTTAGCAAAAATAGTTTTGCCTATGATGGTTGGAAATGCGTAATATCTGGAAAGATATATGCAGGTGAGAACAAAATGGCACAAATATTTGATGTCAGCACTGTCTAGTTCTTACCCCATGTGATTTGGCCTAGGCTGAGGATAACCCAGGTAGGTGAACTTGCAGTCAGGCTGCTATGGCTCTTTGCTTGCTGTCAGTAGTCAGGATAGTGAGCAGCTCATTCTACCTGTACTGCTCAAACTCACAGCATAAAAGACACAGTAGATTTCTGTAGTATTACAGAAATCTGCTTCTGAGATTGCAGATGGGAAAATGAGGCCAAGAGAATTAGTTTTACGGGTTTTGACTGTAGTTTGGTATACCCAGTTTGAGTCTTCTAAAGCCACTGATTGTCCTGACTTCTTTCTTTCCTGATATTCCTGCTGCTTCTCAGAATCTCACACTGTCTTTTCTCTGCAGTGGTTTGTGTTCTGTTACTTTCACCTCAAGCGTCCCACTTTAAAGCACACAAAATTGGAACCCACCTTGACAGATATTGCTCAAAGTTTTGAGTCTGCCATAAGCACAGGGAAAAAGCTCCAGGGCTGGGATTTTAATTAGGAACCTGCCAACTTTTGTTGCTCTATCGTCCACAGCTGCCTAGACATGACAGATGTGGCAAGAGGAGACCTGATATGAGGGAAGGCTCTCTTGAATCCTTTGTCACATCACTTCACCCACAGTGCATGCAAGGGATTGGGAGACACAACACATACCAAAAATATATGCACATATATAACCTTCCCCTTTGTGCACATTTCACACTAAGCCAAAGTTTTGGAGATTAGAAGAAGCAGCAGTGAATTCAAGTGGCAACAGCAGAACAGAAAGGCATTTTGATGTCACAGGAAAGATTTTTGCTCTCTCTCCTACTACTTCCCTGCAATGTTTTATTAATGTACAAGCAAAATCTAAACAGCCACTGAGATTTCCCCATCAAAAGCATGGGAGGAGGAAGACTTCATCTCAGTTCTA